>NC_139709.1:26175118-26600118 GCF_964188405.1 Protomyctophum parallelum | reverse complement strand
TGTTACATTTCTTAATGGGACAAATGTATTCCTATCAGCGTCAGACGAGCAGGGGATGGCTTTAAGCAGTGAGTATTTATAGACCTAAACATTTCAAAGTTTGACCAATGACGATTTCAAAAACTTGAGTTATGTAGCCACCGCTAGTGATGGTGTGTGTGTGTGTGTGTGTGTGTGTGTGTGTGTGTGTGTGTGTGTGTGTGTGTGTGTTTGTGTGTACTTGTATATTACTATACTTGTGAGGGCCAAGAATTGGTTGTTTCATGGTTTAAAAGAGTCCAGTGTGTTAGGTTTATGGCTTACGATTGGAGTTGTGCCTGATAGCTGTGAGACATTATTCACACTGACAATAGCATATTTGCAAGCTCACAACGTGTGTGTGTGTGTGTGTGTGTGTGTGACGTGTGTGTGTGTGTGGTGTGTGTGTGTGTGTGTGTGTGTGTGTGTGTGTGTGTGTGTGTGCGCGTGTGTGTGTGTGTGCGCGTGTGCGCGTGCGTGCGTGTGTGCGCGCGCGTGTGTGTTCGTGCATGCATGCGTGCGTGTGTGCGTGCTTGCGTGCGTGTGCGTGCGCTTATCTAGGATGTGCTTGGTGGTCTGCTGCTTGGTGGTTCTGCTTGGTGGCCTCTGAACTGTGGGATGCTGAGACAAGACCCATAGACTTTGTGTGTGATAGAGACTCCAGGAGGGATATGAATACTGTGGCAGAAATGGAGGCTATACTGGTGAGAAGGCTTGCTATAAACATAAACCTAAACCTAAACGTAACCTTCCCTATATGTTACCCATCTGTCTGTCGTTCTCCCTGCAATTCTGTCAGTGTGTCTGTGTGTTTCTTTCACATTGTCATTTCACTTTGTCCCTTCCACACATTTATTTGTGTCCTTCTGCGTGTCTATTCCCCTTCCCTCCGCAGAGAGATTGCAATGGTTTGACAACTCTCTCCTCCCCAGTTAAGCTACCCTGCATCAAGGTTCATAAAGCATCTTGGGAAAGTAAAACGGTAGGTTATCCTGGTTTATTTGACAATCTTTTGAACATTTTCAGTTGACATGCCCAGGTTGATACTAGGTTAAAAACCTGTGCGTGTGCATGCGTGTGTATGTGACCGTAGCAACAGGAGAAGAGAGGGGACATCATTGCGGCACTTGGTGTTCTCATTGAGGCTGTGAGGACTGCTAGAGCGCTGGGCCAGTCACAGTGTGTTCCCACCTTGCTGCAGAGACTGGAGCGAAGCATAAACAACTACCTGCATATCCTCACACACCTGGAGTTGAAGGCAATCTTTTTATTTATTTTATACAGCTAAATCCTGGTTGTTGATTTCATTTGACTCTGAAAAGGTAAAGCTACATTTACAAATGTATTTCTGTAAGTGACACCGTCATACTATAGTATGAATTAGCAGGCTCCCATTATTTACACTCTCAGAGTTAAACCGATACTCAGGATTTTACTGTGTATATATGCAGTACAACTGCAGATGCAGGCATGATTTATCTCTTACTCTCTCCCTCTCTCTTTGTCTCCCTCTCTTCCTCTCTCTCCCTCCCACTTTCTCTCTCGTTGTCCATCTCTCTCACGTGCTCTCCATCTCTCTAGCCTCCTCCCCCCATTGACAACAGGTCACATAATGTATGTGAAGACATGTTTGTGTGTGTGTGTACAGTGTGTTTCACTTTCAGTGAAGTATCCTGCATGGCTTCCAGTAAATTCCCTGCCTTCTCTCAGTGACCTGTAGTCACCCACACCCTTCCTTCCTCAGGATATAAATAACAGATAAGAGAGCATACCGGTACTTTCATTAACCCTTACGTCTTGAAGACTTGTAAGATTCATTGCTTTATTTGGAATTCAGACCTCCCTTTCCCGCTTCTCTGTTTTTGGTGTGCCCTGTGTCCTGTAACTGTATGTGTATAGCCTTACGTTGCTTGCCACTATATTACCATTCATTGTAGGGTTGGTAGCCATTATCGTCTACATTCCACATGTTCTACCACCATTCACACATCTCATCCCTTCCACATTTGTCAGGACCAGCAGGGGTCATTGGAGAGTCCAGCCTTGTCCTGTGTGACTCAGAGCACCCAGAGTCCTGGAGCCATCCTATGGACCCTTGACCGACTGATCACTGGCAAGTTGGAGTGGCTCATGGATGCTCTGGCAGATAGGTGTACTATCCAATGAAGATGGAACAAACAGACTGGCCTAAACCAATAGAACTTCACAAAGAGAGAAAGAGAGGATCAAGCCCGTTGCCATATTTGAATTGCTGTCGCCAGTCATCTACTTCTACTATGTATTTATACTTCACTGGGACAAAAGAGGACAAGTGACCCCGACTACCCATTCATCATTTTACCTTTCCTCAGTATTCCCTTTTGTCACCAATGGAAGGATTTGACAAACACTCAATGGAGGGTACCAGGCCAGGACTTTATGCAGTAAAAAGTGGAAGAACACTCACCTCTGTTGGTCATTATGAGAATCTACAGCTGCCTTCTGCAAGCAAGGACAGAGCTCTGGAACTCATGTAGGAAAATAATAATGAGAGATGCAGTGAATATATATAATAGGCCAGCCAATATCATCACACTTCATAAAGAGGAGAGTGCATCAAAACTAAGAGATATGTAGGCCGCCTATGCAGTATCTACTAAATCTTGAATCACTGCCAAACCATCTAAAGTTCAAAGGCAGATCAGATCTAATGGATTATAATGCGCATAAGCAGCTGCCTCAGTGTTCCCACTCCCCAGTGTCAATACACAGTAAATGGAGGATGTAAAAATGGACCCAAATGGACCGATTCAGTTTTACATTGAGGATTATATTGTGTGCATGAACGATTTGCTGGCCTTGCCTTGTCCTTCAACCTGTATTTTCTAGATTCAGCATTTCCCAAACAAAACATAAATACCGGTAGCACTATGTAACTTTCCTCTTCTACCCCAGATTTGAACCAATTGTTTCCTGTGCTGATTTTAATTTACCATTGAGTTAATAGAGCTGGCCTGCTTGCTTGGAGGATAACTTGAATCTTTGTGTCAGATCATGTGTCTAGGTGAGACACACGCTGGGCAAGACCTACGCTGTAGAGTGTATAAACGGAAGTGCTGGACTTTGGCGGAAATACCGCTCAAGGAAATGACGTTGACGCTTTACAAATCTGTTTACATTCTCTGTGAATGAAACAAGTGTTGTCATTGGTCGAAAAATATCGTATCCGGAGGAAATACATCTGACGGATGTTTCGACCCGACAATTCCGGCTAAACATTCTCTGCCTTAGGTTGTGACCAGGTTTTTCTCTTTGCAGATGAGTAAGGCTGGGACTGTGGCTATAGGTGAGACATGACCTTTGACATAATCTATACGTCTCAATAGAAGAGCAAGGAGACAAAATACAACCACCGCAATTGTATACGTTTTATATATATACTTATATATATATATATACTTGTATATAACTTATACAATATATAGTATTCATTTAAATATGTGAAATAATGTGAAATATGAGTATAAAAAATATATATAAAATATATTAGAAGTGTCCAGAACATCGCTATTGTATTAGCCTAGATTGTGCTTTTGTTTGCTGTCATGAAAGGATATTCTGTGGTGTAAAGGTCTGGCAAAGCGGCTCAGTTTAACAAATAATTATATTTTAATGCAAATCCTGTATATCACGATTGGTTTTTTTAAATAATAATAATAATAATAATAATAATAATAATAATAATAATAATAATAATAATAATAATAATAATAATAATAATAATAATAATAATAATAATCATCATCATCATCCATATACATATTTGTCAAACATTCCTTATTATGAATGTAGATATTGAGTATGTCCATTTGCACTTTCAACCGCCTGGTCAAAACTAGAGAATAGCTCTACTGTATGTTTTAAAAATACACAAAAGCCATTATTATGTTAGGCTATATAACTTAACCTGACTGGTTGTATAGGCCTACTTGGGTAATTTAATTGTGTCAAGCTGGGCCCTTCATTGAACCAATAGGCTACAGGTAGCCAACGTCATCTTTCCAATTAGAATGGCAACTGGTGTTTGGTGCAGGACTGGGCTGGGGAGCTTTGCATGAGGAAGACAGTCAGTGAGTGACTGAATTAGTTTAACTGCCTGTTGAAGAATTCAGACACTCACTGCACCGAAAAGGGACATATTTGTAGTCAGTTATAGACGTCGTAGAATTACCATGGCAGATGAAAAAGCACCACTTCTTAACTATCGACTCACCCTCAGCAGGGAGTCTATAAATGCATCCAGAGAGATTGTCGAAAAAGACGGTCGTTGTTGCCCACAAGGCAAAACACCAAAGAAGCTTGGCGTAATCTTTGGAGTGGTTATTCCGACCTTCCTGTCTATGTTTAGCGTGGTTGGCTTCCTACGAATAGGTGAGTAAATATATATATGACTGTTGGCCAGTGTTTGGGACATCATCAGCCTGCAGTTTAGTGATTGATTGGATTTATTAACAGAAATACAAATACAGTACATTTCAAGTAGGCCTACAACTCAATATAAAAACTGTTAACTGTGAGTGGACGACAAAAGCATTACACTTGTTTAATAGGGCCCACCATTTTCAATTCATCAAAACATTTAGAGACGCACGAATATACACAACTAATCAACTATAGTCAAAACAGGAAATCCTCATAGGAGGTAAAAAGGGAAAAGCCTATACAGTGAGCCTGAGTGAGGGGGAACAGGGAAGCTTGTCAGCTTCACTACACAAGTGTGTTGTAACTGTTGTTGTATAATTAACCTCGCGTCAGACTCATCGCCGTCATGATGATCAGACGTTCCGCTGGTTTCTATTTACTGCTCAATCAGTGCTGCTGTTCACATTCACATTCTGTGTGCGTGTCCGCCTACTGTATCCGGTGGATTGCACCCACCGCACACCCACCGCACACCCACCCACATTCATGCACGCAGTGTCCGCACCATGACCGGATCAGCAACAGCAAAAAACAAACAAAACGATGTCATCCTATCCCTATGATTTGATCCCACGGTCTAGTGTAGAATTAATCTAAAAGTAGGCTTGACATTTTGCAGGGGACTAGTGAAGCAGTAGCTTGGTAGTTTAATTACATTCATAATTGCAGAAGTAATTCAAGAAGTGTTGCATTTTTTGTGTAATTAAGTTAACTACTGACACTATAACAATATTGATCCATTAAAATAAAGGAATTATTTTGTTTATTTTACCACTCCTTAGTTATTTTTCTTGTGTGCCCAATTCTTCCTTTTTTCTGACCGCTGTACTTGTTAGGACAAGTTGGACCCCAGGAAGCTGGATTGGTCAGCTCACCTGTGAAAAATATTTGACTATATATTTTCTAATATTTTGAACCTGAATTTGTAAAGTAAACTTGAAAATGTTCATGATCATGGTCAAACTCAGAATGTTGGATTATTTCAAATGATCAGAGAAGTTATTAACATTTTAGAACAGATTTCCTGCTTCCCACCTGAACTATAGTTTCTGGAATGCAGGTACCTGTACCATCATGTATACAAAACCAAAACTGTAATTCTTTCTTATACTTTTCCATGAATAATGCTGTCGTTTAAGTTTTCTTTTATGAGGTGGGATTTTGTTCGTTTTGTAGGCCTAACACTAAATTACAAATGTTCAATAGTTTGAACAACTATTTCTAGCTAGAATTATCCTAGCCCTAGAACGGCTCTTGTTGTTACATACAGTATGTACAGTATTTCACATACAGAGCCATAGAACACGCTCCTTGATTTCATTTGTGGTAGAACGTTAACATGTGCGGCATAAATGTGATAAATGCTCCGTTTGTACTCACCCATTAAATTATTCCAAAGACGTGGAGTGAAAAATGGTCCTCTAGTTTTATATCCATGTGAAAGTTCTGGCACAAAACGCGTATTTAGTGAATTATCTCCACTTTTTCAAGAGATGCACACGGACATCTTTCTCTCCACGCGAGGGGGGGCACTGGAATATCGATGAACCGATTTTAGATACTTCCTGTTGTCATCACAAATTGACCGGAGAAACACAAAAGTTTGTGGTCACACAATTGGCAGGTGGTGTGATTAATTACCCAGCACCTATCGCAAAGCACCTGCCAATTGTGTGACCCAAACTTTTGTGTTTCCTTGGTCAATTTGTGATGACGTCTTTGGTAAACAACAGGAAGTATCTAAAATCGGTTCATCGATATTCCAGTGCCCCCCCTCGCGCGGAGAGAAAGATGTCCGTGTGCATCTCTTGAAAAAGTGGAGATAATTCACTAAATACGCGTTTTGTGCCAGAACTTTCACATGGATATAAAACTAGAGGACCATTTTTCACTCCACGTCTTTGGAATAATTTAATGGGTGAGTACAAACGGAGCATTTATCACATTTATGCCGCACATGTTAACGTTCTACCACAAATCAAGGAGCGTGTTCTATGGCTCTGTATGTGAAATACTGTACATACTGTATGTAACAACAAGAGCCGTTCTAGGGCTAGAATTATCCCTATGGTATCTTTGCTATAGTTAATCTTCTTCCAGTGTGAAGTAATTGTTAGTAGCAGCTTTTTCTTTTTTTTCTCCCGGTGTGAAGTAATTGTTGGTAGCAGCTTGAAAAGCTATGCCTTCAGTATACGTACGTGGCGCCATTTAATCTTGTCTGACTGTCTCTCTTTAGGATTTGTGGTAGGACAAGCGGGACTCTACCAATCCATTGTTATGTTCTTGGTGGCATATTTCATCATCATCATGACTGTGCTGTCTGTTTGTGCTATATCCACCAATGGAGCTTTAGCTGCTGGAGGGGCCTATTGTATCCTTTAACTTAGAAAATGTGTTCAGGAAGAGTGCATCAGGAGGCATGCTCTAATAGGCCTACATCTCAGTCTCCATCTTTCACTCTGACATAAGACTGCTCAGACTGACTTTAATGTGTGTGGACATTAAAAGACAGAAATATTAGCGTGGCGTGTGATTACCATTACCGCTTTTCCCTTCCACTTAGACCT
This sequence comes from Protomyctophum parallelum, assembly GCF_964188405.1. Taxonomy (NCBI): domain Eukaryota; kingdom Metazoa; phylum Chordata; class Actinopteri; order Myctophiformes; family Myctophidae; genus Protomyctophum; species Protomyctophum parallelum. Next base: position 26,593,072 of record NC_139709.1, on the reverse strand, counting down.
ACGCTCACATACATTGATGTATTTTAATTTATCATTTTAAATAAGATGCAGAGAGAGATTACAGGGGAAATAATTGTCTCAAGCGTTTTTCCCTTTATGTTTGGAATATTTTCTAACTGAAATGTATCACCGCCCACTTAATCTAAGCTCTTGTGTTGCGTAGGCACAGCATTTTTATGAATTATTGGTGTAGTGAGGATACTGCTCTCAATTTCCAACTTCCTTCACAGCTGTGATTTTTCTCACTTTGGATACTCAGACATGATTAGTCGAGCCCTGGGCCCAGAGTTTGGTGGCAGTATTGGGATCATGTTTTTCTTTGCCAATGTGTGTGGCAGTGCCTTCTACATTTTGGGACTGGTTGAAGCTGTCACCACCACCTTTGCCATACCAGAAGGTAAGGTGTATGGAGGACAAAGGGAAGCGGGCTGTCCATTTACATGTACTCACATTTTAATCACACTTTGTCTTTTTCCCCCAACTAATACTTCAGACTTTGAGGCAAATCTAGCAGGTCCTTACCAGGTGTTGCCGTCTGGATACTGGTGGCATGTGCTGTATGGCACTGTCCTGCTCTTCCTGTGTCTCATCGTGTGCCTGGTGGGGCTCAGTGAAGTCTTTTAAAAGTAGTAAAGGAACATCTGTGGGATCTGTCGTTTTTCTTCCTTTCTTTCCTCTGTTTTTTTTAAATTACACAACAATGATTTTTGCCGTAGACTAGCACATCTCTGTTTTTACTCAGAGAAAGTGGTTTGTCGTTTCAGGTGGGCGCTCACATCTATGCCCAAGCCACATTTGTCATCGTCATCATTGTCACCACTGTGCTGGCTTCCGTCTTGATCAGCTTCTTCATTGTGAAGCCAAAGGGTGTGATCCTGCCCATTCACCGATTTGTCAACGCTACAGGACAAATCGGTGCCAATTACACACGCCCTCAGCTCCGTACCCTAGAGAGCAACCTATGGCGTAAGCGTTCTTATTCTTTTACATGCATTGATTTGGTATTTCATACATGTCTGTGAATGCGCTTACGCGTCTATTCAACCAATGTGGGGTTTGTACAGAACTTATTTATAGCCCACATGATTGTATTGGCCTTGACTTGTCTTCTCTGACCTGCTCTGTATTTATGCAGTCTATAGGGAAGAGAAGGCTGTGGTGATGGAGAATATTATTTATCCCTGCTGTCTTCCTTTCTATAAATAACCCTGCCACTCTCTCCAGCTGACTACACAGTGGACTACACCACTGGAGCCATGATGAGCTTCACCACAGTGTTTGCTGTCATGTTCAATGGCTGCACCGGCATCATGGCCGGGTCCAACATGTCAGGTGAGATGACTGATACTGTAGGTCATGACAATAACTTGTAAATATGAGCCCTGGGTGAAAAGATGGACAAAGGGATTTGTTCATGGGGGAATTGGAGACTGTCCGTATTTACATACAGATATGAGAGAGAAAGACAGACAGACAGACCTTCCTGACTCCTTTCCTTCCTTTATTGATCCCACAGGAGAAATGCAGCTGTCATGGGATTACAGAAGTTATGAAACGGGACAATTATGGAAAAAATAGATACAGCTACGAGTAACAAATGCTAGTAATTAGTAAAAGTAAAGAATTGGGACATAGTAGGCCTACTACTAATATATTGGGTCTAATGGAAAAAAGCCATAGGCTTTCTTGGGTTTTCAACCCTCTTGGCAGACCTTGTATTGAACTATACTTTCCTTTGCTTTTTTGCAAACTGTTAATAAAGTATTGTGAGGTATATTTGTGTGCAGGTGATCTTAAAAACCCCAGCTACTCTATCCCAAGAGGGACACTTGCTGCGGTTGTCATAACCTTCATTACATACAATCTGATGGTTCTACTTGCAGCTTCGTCCTGTGAACGGTGAGATACACAGGCAACATGGGTTGCAACTAACAATTGTTCTCAAACGATTAATCTGTCAATATTTTATTATGTTTTATTCATCTATAGAATTTAATTAGGATCATGAAATTACATCACAAGTTATGTGCAACCAAACAGACATCCTGAAAATGTTTTATATGTTCACCCTGCAGTGAAAAACATAACATTTCTGTTTATAAGATGCACATTTACTTAATAGGTGAAGTTTTAAATGGCACATAAAATGTTTTTTTTGTACGAGACAATGTATGTTACGTGAACATAGTCGGCTGAACATGGTCTCTCATACATACTGTATTTAACTTTCTCATTTCCATCCATTGTCGATGATTTACAAGATAAATCCAATTATTCAGTCACTAAAATGTTACATTTGTCGATCAATGATTTGATTAGTTGATTAGTTGATACATGCAACAGGAAATTTGAATTACATTTTAATTTGTGGTAACATTCTTAGACATCAGTACAACATCATCATTTTCCGTAATCCACTATTCATTTTTCTTTTGACAATGGTCTAGATGCAACCAAGACAGTGCTGATCACAAATATATAATTCATTCAAAGTGAAGTGCTTTCAAAGTGAAGTGCTGAGCCAGCCTGACGGTGTGCCCCGGGTTCGACTCCTGATCCCGACGGCCTTTGCCACGTGTCTTCTCTCCCCATGGGGAGAGAGCCCCATTTCCTGTCAGATTACTTTCAATCTAGTCTCGCGTTGCCAGACTGTTTGCAAATGCTTCCATCATACAGTCTGGAGCAATGGAAGCGCTGTCATGAGTAAACTATAAAGCGTAAGTGGAGCCTCCTCGCCACTTCCGTTTCGTCTTTACAGTCGCGCAAATGTATCCTAATATAAATAGAAAAGCATGTTGCTTAGCAGAAATGAAAATAAAAAACTAAGATAATTTTCGTGAACAGAAATGGCAGATTCCTTACTCTGATTTCGGGAGGTGTAGTTCCAGACTATATAGCATTCGGAGATTGTGGAATAGTTGTCTGCAGGTGACTACTTTCAACCTATCAATAAAGGCAGAAAAAAACCAAAAATATCTTTGAAAAAGAACAACTTCAGTGATGTAATGTCAGTGATGTAATCCATTATTTGTCTAGAGATGTGCTCAACATGGATACAGAGAGTTCTCACTGGAGTTGTGTCCTTCATCCTCTCTAGTGGCCTGCTCCAAAAAGACTACAGTTTCCTGGCGGATATCAACATTTGGAAGCCCCTGGTCACAATAGGCATCTACTCCTCCACCATGTCTGCGGCTATGAGTAACCTCATAGGAGCCTCTCGGGTCCTCTACGCCCTGTCCAAAGATAGTCTGTTTGGTGAGATACCCTCTCTGCCTGGCTTCCTCCACTAATATACAGTTTTGTTGTTTTGTTAAACTGCCTCCCCCTGGCCAGCCGGGGTGCCTGATGGAGGGGAAAGGAACTGGTTGGAATAACGTGTTCCTTCCACGCGCTACGTCCAACCAGGGAAACTCCCCCCTGTCAGGTGTAAAGGAGCAACTTGGACACTCAGGCATGAAGGAAGCATGAGTTCAAGTCCGTTGCTCTCCCCTTGTCCCCCATATATGGGGACAGTTTTGTTTCCATGCATCGGTGTGGCAAAAGAGGGTTCTTATGAGCCTTGACTAAAGGTTTTGTTTTTGGGCACTGGTAGAATTATTTATAAAACAATTAAATGGAACCCATGGAGAAAGTAGATAACCACTATGTTTTGACAAAAATATAATGGACAACAATGTCTATTTTTGATGTGTTAGAATCATGGATGGTAAGGGGAAGTGGGCCAAAAGACACTTGACATGCACAGCACCCAGAACGTCACGCATCTGGCTACAGGAATGATCTTCATATAACTGAGGAGAAATATGTATTTTGCAGCTGAAGCCATCTTGTCACCAGCTGTTTTTGAGTGATTAAAATAAAATAGTCTGTCACAAGGATGAAAGTATAATTGTGAAGCTGAGTAAATACTTTAATTGTGGCAAGCCATCTGCTGCAAATAAGAGGCCTGCGTCTTAATGTGAGAAGTCTCATTTTCATAGAACAGACAGCACCTTTCACCTTAGAACATTTGACCTTGTATAATTGCACTGGACGGAATGTACTGAAACCCGGTGATTTGGGGGTTCTATCCAACACAGGCTGTGAGAAATTGAAAGATTCCAGGCATCATCTAGATCAGGGAAATGTATCAAGAGGGTTTTTCCAAACGCATATCAACAAGCTAGTTCTTGTGCAGTTCTTTGTAGACTGAGAATAGCTAGATGTCTGCAGTAATTTCAAGGCCTAGGTGGGACATATGTTATTCAAGTAATGCATACAACTTGTAATCAATCCAATCCACTTTATTTATATAGCACATTTCACAACTCAAGGTTTACAAAGTGCTGTACAGAAAGTTAAATACACTATAAAGCTAAAACAAAAGACGCCAACAAACCACACAGTAGAAAAGGACACATAACAAAGCCACAGAAAAACACAGAACTCTCAAACGGAATTAAAAGCCTAGATGTACAGGTGGGTCTTAAGGCGATATTTAAAAGTCTCGATGGTGGGGGCCAGTTTCACATGGGAAGGGAGCTCATTCCACAGTTTGGGGGCTATGACAGAAAACTAAAATCAATAGTGAAAATGTCATGTTGTCGACACTTTGCTAAATCATAGCAGGAAAATGAATTGGCACAAATTACTAATAAACCAAAGTTGAATGATTTAAGTAGTACTTTTTGGCTTTGGGATCAATAGTCAACTGTCAGACTATCAGCTTTTAGTCCATTTGACCCAAAACGAAAGAAACCATATCGTCATACACAAGCCTTTACTGAGGCTAAGACTTTACTGTGTGTTGTCTACAGGTGGGGTCCTCCTTGCTTTTGCAAGGAAAACGTCTCTTAGTGGGAACCCCTGGGCCTCAGTTCTCATCTCCTGGGCCCTAGCACAGGTACAGTAGTATAGTATTAATGTGTCAACAGTTACACTTGGCAGTTTTCAGTTACTTGTGTATCATGAAGTTTAGAATTACTCCTCATTGGATCCAATTAGTCAGACCTTCCCTATCTTTTAACATGGCTCATGCAACAACTCATGCATATTATTTACTCGTTTTAATTACTTATTCAGTTGAGTTCTAATGCTCATTGGATTTGTGGTTGATTTTCCCTACCATTAGGTGGTGCTGTTCTCTGGGAAACTGAACACTATCGCTGGCATTGTAACAATCTTCTTCTTGCTGGTCTATGCTGCTGTGAACCTGGCCTGTTTGGCCCTGGAATGGGCGTCGGCTCCCAACTTCAGGTGCAATAGAGTTAAAGAAACGCCATAACTGTGGATAAAAATAAATTGTACATTCCTTAGGTGTTCATTGTAAACAGGAACTATTTTTCTTAAAGGTGTATTCAGTGATTTCACTCAAAAAACCTTAGGTTTCGTTTTTGGCTGTGGGACCCAGCCTTTCGTCCAATCAGGATAGAGAGTCAAAAACGAAACCTACGTTTTTTTGACCCCCAGGGGTTAACTGGGGACAGGGAGGAACTCCTTATATGGCCAGCACACTCTATAGTAGGGAGGATTATCACAACAAAACAAAAAAATAAGTGATATTTGAATTAAGTGAAATCACTGAATATACCTTTAAGCATGTTAGTTACTGCGAGAGTGAGGTCTAGCCTATACACAAGTAAGACGCGCAAACGCGTGAAGCGAACGCAGCTCGTGTGTGTGTGGTTGTGTGTGTGTGTGTGTGCTACAGCTGCGCCCTGTGTGTGTGTGTGTGTGTGTGTGTGTGTGTGTGTGCGTGCGTGCGTGCGTGCCACAGCTGCGCCCTCTGGTGGCGGGCCGGTGGTGTAACAGCGTGACACACACACACAGCGTGACACACAGACACTCAGCCCCTGCTGTCATAGTAAGTGGCTCACTGCGTTCGCAAACACAAACTCGGAATTCCTGGATCGCTACCCTCCACAATTTCCTATCTAACATCAGGTTTTGAGTTCAGTTCAGTTTTATTTTCGGAATGGTGGACATACAGTTCATACATATCGTTTCCATTTTTTCCTACTTTTGAGTGTCCGTTGCTTACAGTATGTCCTGTCGAATATCCGAAAAAGGCCTAGGGAGAAGCCATAGGCTTGTCGGGCCCTACCCCTGGAGTCAATTTGCATATTTAGGTGCACGTGTTGTAGACTGATGGAAATCTGTCTAACTACACAGTGCATACATTCATGTTGTCCTTAGATATATTCATTCACCTACACATATTCATATATAAACATACATATGAATATGTGTAGGTGAAGGTAGTGTTGTTTAATAGCTAAGCTGTTGCGCTGCAGTATGTCTACGTAGGTGGTACGCTGCTTTCCCCTCCTGGCTTTGCCCTGGTTTGGCTCCCATAGAGTTAATTTACTTGCCTCAAGTTCTGGGTGCCTGACCAGTGCCCTGCCAGCAGGGAAGCATGAAAATACAATAAAACTCTTATTTGTGTTGAGACTACAGGCAACAAAGATTCTAAACAGTGGCCACAATGTATCAGTAGTAACAGCAAGAATAATTGTTTCCTTAATTTACTGTAGGTCAAGCCACAGACATTCAAGAGAGAGAAGTGGGAAATGGTGAAACACCTTTATAGAAAATGCATCATTTGAGTGTTGAAATTATTATTTGTAACCATTCACACAGCACTGTATACTTACATGTACAGTAGCTTCATGTTGCCAATCATTGTTATAGCAGGGGTCCCATCTCAACAGCTCTTTAGTAAACAGGAAAAAAAATCAGGTGGATTGCCAATGTTATCCAATCAAAAGAGAACCCATTTGTGTGTTTTTTTTATTCCACTTGTTTGTCCTGTATAAGTTACCTTTTCCTGATAGGATGAAATCTGTATCCCAATCTGAAAATGTATTTTTGAGCTGGAGCAGTTATTGAACAAACCCTCTCTATAGCAATGATTACTATGGGAATATAAAGACACTTATTTTAATAAACTGTTCTTTCCCTCTGACGTTTAGACCTTCATTCCGTTTATTCACATGGCATACATGTGTCCTCGGCATCTTGGGCTGCTTGGTGATGATGTTCCTGATCAGTGCAATCTATGCCTTTGCCAGCATAGCATTCATGCTGCTGCTCTTGCTGCTCATACATTACCTCTGTCCCACCAACAACTGGGGCTACATCAGCCAGGCCCTTATCTTCCACCAGGTACAGTACAGACTCCATGCAGCATGTACATTCTAGTGTAGCTACCGGTAGTACTAGAATATTGTCGCTGTTGGCTGGAAACCTTGTATGTCCAAAACTGTTACTTTCATGAAATGGAGAAACATTGTGTCCCAATGGATCAATTTTAGTTAGTTGGTCACAAGCGGTTTACTTTTCGCTTTCAAATGTTTAAAAGAAATAGTGAAAATGGCAAAACTATAAGCTCACACAGTGTCAGCTTGCATATCTGCTATTGCTTGCACGACACTCTTGTAGGACAATGTACTGTAGGTCATCAATTTAAATAGAGCTATAAGGTTGCTGCTCGACAGAAACGATATACATTGAATAACAATACTGTATTATACTTCAATTCTCATGCTCTCTGTTCTCTCAGGTGCGCAAGTACTTATTGATGCTAGATGTGCGAAAGGACCATGTCAAGTTCTGGAGACCTCAGTTGCTGCTGATGGTAGCTAATCCACGCAGTGCTACAGGTCTTATCACCTTTATCAATGACCTGAAGAAAAGTGGCCTCTTTGTCCTGGGCCATGTACAGCTGGGGTTACTGGGTGAGTGTAGGGTTGCAACTATCGATATTTTCTTCTCTTCTCTTAATTATTTTATTAATAGAATAATTAAAAATCTTGTTTTTGTTTTATTTATCAACAAATGAAAGTGTAAAAATCATGTTATGTCGATATAAGTGATAACTGTTTTTGCAGGACCCCTTATGGGTAGGAGAATCTTGTTCATTTTGTAGAGTCTGTAGACTCCGGTTCATACCGGTTATTTCACAGTACAGTTAACTTAAGGACTTCAGCGTTCCGATGAGAAGGTGGCCATGTGTGGCCGCCTCAACCATGGATGTGAATGTGTAGCACATTAAAGTGTTTTGGGGTTATAGTAGCTGACTATATTATATAGTGCAAATGGTCTGCATTGCAGACCATTTGCCATTTTCCATGATGGCATACCTTCATCTGCATTGACCTGTCCTAATGTCAAAATGATGAAAAGGATCCGTTTTATCTTGGGGAACAAAAAGACTGTTGACTACATGAGACTTGGTGACACGTGTCTGTCTGTGTGTGCGTGTGGTCGTCCTCTAGATGGGTTGCCTACTGACCCTCTGCAGAACTGTTATGACTCGTGGTTGTCATTGGTGGATCATCTGAACATCAAGGCCTTTGTCAACCTAACCCTGGCTGACTCTGTCAGACACGGAGTCCAGAACCTGCTCTTCATCACTGGCTTCGGTGAGCAAGTTTACCAAATCATCACCAGAAATGTGTGTATTTGTTTGTGTATGTGTTTTTCACTTGACGTGTTTGTGTACAGCGTGTCACCCTCACAAACATGGTTGTTTTTGCAACATATTGAAATTGTATGGATGGCAGTACAGTAGCTGAGTCGGGAATCGGAAGGTCACCTGTGTACCCCCCTGCCCTCCCAGACTACGTTAATAAATGTGTCGAAGAGTCCCTGAGCAAGATACTTAGTTAACCCCTAACTGAATTTCCCCCCCAGATCAATAATATATATAACTATCTTGACAATTGTTTATTATATTTTTATATATTTCTTTATAATAATTTGTTATTGCACTTATATATATTATAATATATATAATATTTCATTGCCTGTAGTGTTGCCACAGCTTTATTGTAAGTGCATGTGACATTAAAAACCTTGCAACCTTTAGGTGGGATGAGGCCAAACACACTTGTCCTAGGTTTCTATGATGACTGTACCCCAGAAGACCTTCTGGAAGGCAAAAGCCTGAGCCCAACAAATGTCCATGGAGAACAACGGCTGTCCTTCCCAAATCTGAGGAAGGAAACCAAACACCTCCAGGCAGAGGAATATGTGTCTGTGATCGCCGATGCCATCAAAATGGGGAAGAACGTGACTCTTGGCCGCTACTTTGACCACTTAAACCGGGAAGAGGTTGTGGGGTCAGGCCACAAGTTCTGGGCCCGCAGTCGCAGGACAGGGCCATTTGTTGATGTGTGGCCTCTGAACCTCCTTCGACCAGACAACTGTGGCTATGTTGACACCTGCTCACTCTTCCTGCTGCAGCTGGCCTCCGTGCTACACGAGTCCCGTGCCTGGAAGCAGACTCGACTCCGCCTCTTCCTGTGTGTGGAAGCTGGCTGGAGCCTGCAGGCGGAGGAGGAGGAGAAGCTGAGGGGAATGCTGAAGGAACTTAGGATCTCAGCCCAGGTTGAGACTGTGGCCTGGGACCAGGTGGTGGCTCTTCACTGGCAGAGGAGACGAGAGAATGAGACGGGGAGCAGGAAACCTGATGAACAAGTTGAGAAAGAAGTAGAGTTGATAGAAGAGGAGGAAGGCATGCACAAAGAGCAGGAGGAGGAGGCAGTAGAGGATGGTGTACAGAGGTTCCCCAACAACGCTGCTCAGCTCACGGATGAATACATCTCTGCAGTCAACTGTTTAATTCGTCAGCATGGAGCCCCACCACCTGCAGTGCGTTTCTTGTACTTGCCTCACCCACCAGCTGACACAAACCGCTACCAGGCATACCTGCAACAGCTGGAACTGTTGAGTCGAGACCTGGGACCCACACTGCTCATCCACGGAATCACTCCTGTGGTCACCACACAACTCTAGTCTCCTGAGGACTATGTATGACATCAATCGGCTTTTGAAATGTGTGTATTGTCAGTAAGGAAAATAAACCACCATCCTTTATAGCACAGATTTTGTGATTTATGATTTCAAGAGAACGGTGTAAATACAGATAAGATGGCCACCAAAGAGCTGTTCAATGATACTCTCACGTCAGCTTTAGATTTTCACAGCAACTGAGATTGATGTATTAATACTGAAGAATATCTTACGTCTTAAACTGTTGCTTGTAGGGGACAGTATATGCTCATAATAGTCATCACAAGTTACACCACATAATAAATACACTGCATAAACATACTACGGAAAATATAAATAAAACCAGTTTCTATAGTCTAGAGACACTGGTCTAGACTAGATCGGGACTCAAACCCATACCAGCCTAGGTGCCTGGACCACTAGTTCCAGGCACAAGGCACTAGGCTGTAGGCTGGCCATTTCATTCATAATAGATGCAACTATGCAGGGGACAGAACCGCAACCTACAAATGTGAGTACCACCACAAATCAATGATAAATAAACTGCTCCTAAACAATCTTCATCTGATGCAGAATAGACAATGCTCCAACTGATGTTCACAAGGGCTCTGTATGTATCGCATGGCAACGAATGGTGTCTGTTTCCTGTTTCTGCACAAGGAGGGCGAGTGCATTTCCAAACTTTTTATTTTTATACCCAACACCCTAATCAAGGGAACTTGATTCAGTTGGAGGGGCACTTCCTGACGAGGGGACTGGTTTCAAAAAGGGGATGGGGTATCCAGGTCATTGAAATATTGGGTTTAAGTGGATAATTAGTGTGGCAACCAGACTATTGTAACACTTTATTTATTATTTTTATGCTAGAGTAACCTCTAGCGGAAAAAATATTTTTGGGGTATAAATCCCCTCCAAATTACTACACATGATCACAGGGGTGACATTGTAATTGGCTAGCAAAATTTACTTCCTGTAAAGGCTTAGCAGGTTCCATACCACACTGTGATTGTGTGATGGAGGATTTGTATGCTGTGTGTGTGTGTGAGAGACAGTGCCTTATGGACTGCATCTGGGTCACTTTCTTTAGGTGGTTGTAGAATTTACACACACACACACTCACACACACACACCAGAAAACGACAAAATGTAATCAACATAAATTGTATAACAACAGTTTAGAACAGTCTGTGAGCCAAATAGACAATGAACCACCAGGCTGTGTGGCATACATTTACTACGAGCCAGTGTTTTCTCGCGCTGCTCACGCTGGCTAGTGGCTGTAGTCTTGGGATTCCACGTGAAGAAGATGACGTCCTGACTGACAGCACGACGAGCCAGTCACCGTGCGGAACGACCATTTCCGTATAATTTCCACGGAGACGACGATCATCTTAACCAATGAACGCAGAGTAGACAAGAGACGAGGGAGGAGTCAGGAACGAGGTAATCTTTAGCGGTGTTGTTCACATTCACAACTTTGTGTGCAACTTGAACTAGCAGAAGTGTGTCGGTGTCAAGTTGTCAACCCGTCTACTGCTGTGCTCTGCTGTCTGGCTACGCGTTCCTTATCACTGGGTCACTGGGTGGTGGTCAACTGATGATCAGATGACCAGTTGACCACCTACGCTACGGACGAGCATAATGCATACTGCATCTGCTTTTTGGGATACAAGATACATACAAGATACACGGGAAGGATGTAACGCCGTTACGCCCCTGGCTGGACTGGTTCTAGAGGTTTGTGCAAAATGTATTGCATCAAGTTTGGCATTGTCGTGTTTGTATTATTTGCAGGGGGCGGGGGGCGCTTGGAGGTGCTTTAGCATATCCAAAGGAGCCCATGGCACCCCAGGCCCTAGTACGTACCCCCAAGAAATTGGCATGCAGTTTTTTAGTCTTTCAATTACTTATTTCATTAAGTTCACTCTCTCATTTCATCCTGCTGCATGAGTGAACAATAAATATGGCAGTGAAAGCCCCATTTGGGAGAGTGAGTGTGATAGAAATCCTTTTGTCACAGCCCATGGTCTTTTTTGTTTTATACAACCGAAGATACTAAAATACTAAAACTGTCATTAATAAATAAATAAAATGCTGGTAAGCTGCTAGGGGCCTTAAAAGCATTGTTTTTTATGTCTCTGACTTATTTTAAGGAATATTGTTTTTTGACAGCTTATTCAAGTTCAAAGTTTGTAGAACACAGATACTCATCTCCACCTCTGGTGGGTGGCTGTTAGCTCTTGTGTGGACTTCCAAATGGCATTCCTGTGGTTAAAGAGTGGAGGATACCAACACGATATCAAGTGAAGGGTCACACTCAGAACATAAACAGTATGAGCATTGAGCACAGGTTTCGTAAAAGGCCTATTGAGTCAGGCTACACTTGGCCTCGGAAACGGCTACACTTAATTGAACCAAGCCTTTTGATTAACCTTTTAATACAAAAAACACACCCAAGAACACAGATGAAATATATGTGATAACTCAATAGAAAGATAAGGACAGGCAGACAATGTCATCCCACCCAAACCTTAATCTTTCCTCTGACTTTTTCTTTTATTGTTCCACATGTCTTAAAAGCATGACAAATGTTTCAGCTAAGTATCAAGCCTTTGTCAGTGTCAATAGGCTGAGCACTGTGGTAGAAACAAGTTTATTAAAGAATGGAGGACAAATATAACCATGACCTTATCTGCTCTTTCCAGTGGAGCACTCCTCCACTTGACATGCAGTTGTCAGTTCTGTGTACTGTTTGCATCCAGGAAGTTGGGTAGGGCCTAATGGTGTGATTAGCTGTATCTGAATCTAGGAGGTTATTATGGTTTTGAATGTTCCAATTTCAATGTCTTTTGATGTCTTAATTTAATTTAAGTTTAAATACTAGTTCATTACTTGCGCAAGCAGAGCGCGCGTAATATTTTTGCCCGGTCCGTATGCACCGTCCCAGCCAACCCGCCACTTTTGATGTGTATGCAAATAAAACAGCAAATTTGTGCCTGATTTGCTGGGACCAGATTACATACATGACCATATTTCTTACGTCATCATTGAGAGCTAGTTATACATATACTATATATATAATCTGTAAAATAAAATAGCAAATTGTGCCTGATTTGCTGGGACCAGAGTACATGGTGTGTATATGTATGACTAGCTCTCAATGATGACGTAAGAAATATGGTCATGTATGTAATCTGGTCCCAGCAAATCAGGCACAAATTTGCTGTTTTATTTGCATACGCATCAAAAGTGGCAGGTTGGCTGGGACGTTTTTTTGGCGCAAAGTAACCACAGTATACCGCTAATCAACTTACAAATTATAGTATATGTATGACTCAATGATGACGTAAGAAATATGGTCATGTATGTAATCTGGTCCCATTATATATATAGTATATGTATAACTAGCTCTCAATGATGACGTAAGAAATATGTGGATTAAAGGACCCAATGCCAGAGTGTAATTGGTTTTCGATGGTGACGTAATGACGATATGTTTTAGTGTTGGGAGGATTAAAGGTAATGCTCCTGTGTATACATGTATGTAATCTGGCACCACTGCCGTATCAGGCACAATTTGCTGGGACGGTGCATACGCATCAAAAGTGACAGTTTATAACGGTCGAAAGTACTTGCGCGCTCTGCTTGCGCACTAGTTGGCCATTTATGGCCTACTAGTGTGCAACAAGCAAGTATGCACTCAACAGAGTGCAGTTCTAGTTTAGTTTGTTTTTTATTTATCAGTTGTGTTCTGTTACTCTGAATCCCACACATTTCCGCTCATTTCCCTCTCCATTCATTTTCCTATGAGTTCACTTCAAAGTCTGATGCTTGCATCCACCCTGCAATTATGTGTTCTTCCATAATATTATGTCTTATGTCGGTGTAATTTCAGTTATCCCTCACCCTGTTTGTTCCACCTTCCATGTGTTATTTTATCCATTCGATCCATTGCTTGTTGTCAGATCTCGGAAACGTTCTGTGATCAATAATGCCAGAACTTGCTGTGTTGCCACAGTCAGGTCTTTAATAAAGTTACAATTTTCTTGAATTGTCTGCCAGAAAAATATAATTTAGTGAGAAGGTGGGCCCTTTCAATATTTGGTCATGGTCACTCACTTCACCATTAGATATAATTCATTTAAGACTCACAACCTGCTTCTGGTTGAGCTTGAGCACCCTCTTCTCACAGATACAGGAAATTAAAAGAAATTACCAAAAAGTTTGGTCATTTTGGTTTCTCCCACTTTCTTTGTTTTTATGTAGAGTGTGTCTTTAGGTGCCCTAATCATGCAATCTAAATAAATAGTCATACATCTTATCTAACTGAATGCACCACGTCTCTGTGAGTGTGTACGTACTACATACAGTACGTCTGTAATCTACGTAACTCGAGAACCGTTCGCCCCAACGACTTCAAATTCGACACACGCGTTTCACCCCACCCCACGGGTGCAGGGCCGGTCGAATCGGTCGGACCCACGGTTGTCCAGAACTGCCCCAAAAAGGCCTCTGCCAGGGATGTGGACAGGGCCCCTGCCCAGTGTCCATATATGGAGCTGGCCTGTTCTGACATCATTCTGACGTCTGCATAGACTCCATATTTGGTCATGCCTGACAGAGAACTCCAAATATGTGCATAAAAGAGACACAGACATAATATCTGGGTCGGGCATGCATTTCCAACTTGCATCGTTCCAAGTAGGCCAGTGTCCAACGGGCACCGCTGTAGAGGCTCCAACGGGCACCGCTCTAGTATCTATAAATACACCAAGTCTCTGTACGTCTGACTGTATACGTACCTCTGTAATCCACGTAACTCGAGAACCATTCGCCCCACCGACATAAAAAAAGACCAATATTGGCAATATTAAACATAAAACCATGGGAAAATACAGCCAGACTAAGCCTTGAGCATGAATGTGCTGCTTAAGCAGTGTCTTTTTTTTGGTGCTGTTCAAGGAGCTAATTGCAGAAGAGACTCAATGGTTTTTGTTTACAATCAATTATTTGGAAACTGTAGGCTACTAACCTGGGAAAGCAATACAATGGTACAGTATGGCACAGTGCTCCATATTATATTGCTGAATGATTGCTGATAAGTTATCAGCCATTTTGGTGCGGTAGACACAACCATGCAGCAAGCACTTATGCAGCACATGCACGCACACTCAAGTGCAAAATAGATAAATACACACGTGATGGTGGAGACTAGAGGCAGTTACTTGATCAGTATAATCTCTCTGCACCTCTCTACACATTCTTCTCTGCTCAGGTCTCTTGTTGTCCCCATTCTTTCCGCATCAATAAAACATGCAATACACACAAATCACAAGAAAAAGGAGGAGAGCCCAAGGTCATGAACACACCTAAAACACATGACACTGTATATATCCCACGTCACACGCACCGATGCACGCAATTCATAAATATTTCCAGCAAATATGTCATGTATATGAATCATAGGTGCCCTCTGGTAACGTGGTGCAGTACATACAGTGTGTCTGCATAGGGGTGACCCTGGCTGGCCTGTTAACCAATTCTCACGATGACAGCCCATACTGATACAGCCCAGTCAGAAACGTACTCTGTGGCCTTTAGACACCTCAGTAAAATTATATAGTTCTTGCACATCGAAACAGTGGACATGAGAAAACATTTTATTTTCATGAAGTGATTATCTGAGTTCACAATCATTAAAAACAATTATATATAGTTAGTCCACCCAGAAATCAATGACTTATGTATTCCATCAAAATGTTGGCTATGCTTCCCATTCCCAATCCATTCCCAGTGCATCTATTTGGTAGTGGTGGATATTGCTTGCAATCTCACGATGGATATGTATGACGATACAGAGGCTATATATTGATATAGATTATACGTTTATTCAAAATAATGACCATGTTGCACAAATACAATAAAGCACTTTCAGGCCCACAGAGATCTTTAAATATAAAATGTCTAAACATCCTAACAAGGGGTCTGGGAAGGGAGTGCATTGCAACTTGCAAGGGGGGCTTTGATAACGTTAAACAGAGGTACGTTTGTCAACACTGCGTTACCCAGATAATTCATGCTGTTTATTGCCGTATCGATACAGCAGCCTCGATCGATTCACCTATTGTCCGGATGTTCTATCGATATATTGCCATATTGATTAATTGAATGCACCACTATTTGGTGCATGCGTTCCATTGTGTAGAACGTGACTTTTCCTTCTTTACATAACCTTGTGTCTCATGCGTTTGTACTTTGAGTTGCTTCCTTCCTCCTGCCCCCACATTATAGTGAATGACTGCACCAGTGCTTAATCAGCAATAATCATCAATGCCTGGTGGATAAAAGACATGGAAAGTAACCCTAGTGCACTTACTATTTGGTGCAGTGCAGGGATGATCTGAAGTGCACTGCAATAATAATGTTTTTCTCATTCCAAATGAGTCAGTGAACAACATGTCCACAGAAAGAGATGTACCACTCTGTGATGGCCTGAAAGCAGACTCTAATTGTATTACCTGGGCCCTAAAATAAACCATAATATTGTTACGTATACATTTTCTACTGCCTTTGTTCGCCACTGACGAAGGCTGTATAGCCGAAATGTTTGTTCTTTAATTGACAGACAATGAGTTATTGACAAGCAAAAAGTTAATTAGCATTTTATTCAGTATGTTATTAATTCACTAAGGACAAATGCCCACATTCTTTGTTCTGCGATTTCACACTCACACAGACACAGTAACACAAAAGCAGATCTCAGCTGCACTCTTGGGTTCATGTGAGGATAACAACATAAACTTCCATCTAAACGCTTGCCAAGCCCTGCAATCCTGCATCTCACTCCAGCCTGCCTGATTTTTATTTATTTTATTTTGTTCATTTTACTTTATGCACTATGCACTCAACTCGTCTGACAGATTTTGCAAGGAAGTTGAAAGGAACTTACTGTGCACCCAGTGGAATATCAGGAGTGCTCTCACTCCTCTGCAATATGGAAAAGTCATGGCCACTCATTTGGTTTTTCAGTAAACACGGAACGGAACCACAGGTGTCACTATTCACGTCATTGAAACGTCATTGAAAGAGAAAGGTCAGGCTGAATCATGACTTGTGCATCATAATCATATTCAATTATTTGTGTTGCTATGACTCCTAAACCGAGTTGACAGCTCAATGCTAGGATGAGGGATGACGTTAATCAAGACCAGCCTGACCGGGACCCACACATGCACTGTGAGAATCTTCCATCATCCAGAAATATCATTTTCTGTCTTAGAGAAGACCTGTTACTGAATAATGTAACGTTGTGTAGCAATGACTTTCTGTGCTGAGAAAGCGAACTTTCAACACACACAGAACACAGTGGGAAGGGTTGTGTTAAGGATTTGTGTTAAACATCTGCAAAGTTCCTCTTTAAGCCTGCAGCACAGCAAATGGAGTAAAATCTTAAAAATGTTACATTCCTAAAAATACATACTGATGTGCTGTATTCTTTGTCTCTCTATAGATACATCGTTCCATGACTCCACCAAAGTAGTTCATGGAGTGATTGTCCACGCCTCTCTCGGCTCACCACCAACCAGCCATCACCAGCACCTCCTTCATGTCGGAGGCTCAGGCTTCAGGTTCCCAACCTTATTCCTACCCAGAGCTGGAGGGCCAGGTTGAGGCCTCTGGGTGCAGGGGAGCCTCCTCTTACATCTCCATGCCTAAGAGGTCATCAGGACGCAGCTCCATGGCACAGCTACACCAGATGGATGGCTACAGCCACGCTAGGCCTCACCTAGGCCTCACCTCAGAGGGCAGCGATTGCAGTAGCCAGGGCCCCCTGGCCTCCTCTCACAGCCCCTGTGAGAGCATCATCTCCCCCTCGCTCCAAGAGGAGGATGTGGAGATGAAGAGCAACGGGTCCAGTGGAAGTGGTACGGAGTCACACAGCAATGAAAGCCATGGGAATGACTGTCACGGCAACGAGAGCCATGGGGAGTCAATGACGGGTAGCTCTAACAGCAACAGCAAAGACTCCGGCCTGCTGCGGTCGTCTGAGAGCAACAAGAGGTCAGTCGCTGCAGGAGTGGATTTTACATAGAAATGTAAATGTAAAATGTCATGGTATCCTATATATATATATATATATATATATATATATATATTTATTTTTAAACATTAAACATTATTTTATAGGGATTCGTTTGATTCCTTAGGAATTTCTACGTTGGTTCCTTTGATCGAAGCCGGAACACAATCGATCGATTGATCATTAAAATAAGAATGCTCTCAAACACCCCTGGGCGGGCCAGACGGCGTGCATTTTCGCTTTAAAGATTTTCAAGTGTGCAGTGATCCAGGAAAGGTTGGGTTTGGGGTTTGTATTAGTCCTAGTCCTACAACATAAACCAGAATAAATCGAGTTGACAATCAAATGAGGCGATGGGGCGGCAGTGTCTCAGGGGTAGATTGGCCGGTAGATCGGCTGGATAGCAACCACGAGGTTCCCAGTTCGATCCCGGGCTCCTCCAGAGTTGGTGTCGAAGTGTCCTTGAGCAAGACTGAACTCCTAATTGCTCCCATTGTGCAGGTTGGTGCCTTGCATGGTTTCCTCCGCCATCGGTGTGTGAATGTGTGTGTGAATAGGTGAATGTAATGCACAATCTTTGTAAAGCGTTGGTTGGCTTTGGATAAAAGCGCTATATAAATGCTCAATTTTACAATATACTTGTAATAACAGTAGTTAGAACATCCTCAAGTATTTTTGCTGTACTGCATAGCACTGCTATTAAAGTAACCCTCAATATATGTTTAGATATTTCTGCTGACCGTAGCAGTTTAAAACTCCAAGGTATTTTGGTTTGCGGTCTAACCTGTCTGAATGAATGCACTCAATGTAGTAATCAACAATGTAGGCTACATGTTTATTCTAAACTCATGGAGGCAAATATATAATCACAGAATTGAGGCACGTATGCTTTTAACATAGCTCAGCTGTAGGATGAGCTAAGTAAATTAAGAAGGTTACATTGGCAGTCTATGATATTTCCATATCTGTTGAAAGATTTATGGCTGCCTTAGATAGTGCTAAGGCGCTATACAGCAGATAATAGGAACGATCTTTCACTTGGTGATACAAGCGTGAAATTTGGCATGAACATGCCTCTGGGTCACCTCTTTAACTTTTTTAACCGAGCCAACGAAAAATCCAATATGGCGGTCATTTTTCAAGATGGCCGCCAAATAAAAAAGGCCTTTTGTGGCGGTTCTGGACAACCATGGGTGCGGCAGATTCGAGACCGGGCACTGCACTCCCTGTGGGTGTGTGGAACGTGTGTGTCGAATTTAAAGTCGGTGGGGCGAACGGTTCTCGAGTTACGTGGATTACAGCTGTACACATGCACACAAAATTCGTGCAATATAGCAGATCATTGGAACGGTTGTTCGCTTGGTGATACAAGCGTGACATTTGTCATGAACCTTCCTTTGGGTCAACTCTTTAACTTTTTTAACCGAGCCATCCAAGAATCCAATATGGCGGTGCTATTTCAAGATGGCCGCCACATCTAATTGTTAGCCTATGTCTACATTTCTTACAAATTTTAGGAAAAATTTCACCATTATAGATAGATAGATAGATAGTTTTTTTTATTTTTTTTATATATATATTCTTTATATTATTATTATTATTTTTATTATTATTTTCTTTTTAGTTTTCATACTGAAAATGGTAGCATGCTAATGCTAACTTAATGCTAACATGGTAGCATGCTAATGCTAACATAATAATGCTAACATGGTAATATGCTAGCATGCTAACATAGCATGCTAACATGATAATGCTAACATGCTAATTAGCATTAATAATAAAAAAAAAGAAAAAAAAAAATCTATCTATCTATCTATAATGGTGAAATTTTTCCTAAAATTTGTAAGAAATGTAGACATAGGCTAAAATTTAGATGTGGCGGCCATCTTGAAATAGCACCGCCATATTGGATTCTTGGATGGCTCGGTTAAAAAAGTTAAAGAGGTGACCCAGAGGCATGTTCATGCCAAATTTCACGCTTGTATCACCAAGCGAACAACCGTTCCAATGATCTGCTATATTGCACGAATTTTGTGTGCGTGTGTACATCTGTAATCCACGTAACCCGAGAACCGTTCGCCCCACCGACTTCAAATTCGACACACACGTTCCACACACCCACAGGGAGTGCAGTGCCCGGTCTCGAGTCGGCCGCACCCATGGTTGTCCAGAACCGCCACAAAAGGCCTTTTTTATTTGGCGGCCATCTTGAAAAATGACCGCCATATTGGATTTTTCGCTGGCTCGGTTAAAAAAGTTAAAGAGGTGACCCAGAGGCATGTTCATGCCAAATTCTTTCACAATTCTCTCACAATATGGCTGTTAGCCGCTGTACTACTATAACTAGAAACCGTTAAACCGTTAAACCATATTATATGATCTGTTGCTCAGAAATAGGAAGATAAAGTTTGGCCAATGTGTGAAACAGACAGCCCGCTGGTCTAATTAAGTACACAAACTCTGCTACTATCCGCACGCTGAGGGTTCTGTTTTCCCTCAACCTTACAGGGCAAACAAGTCGTGTCCTGAAATGAACTTGGGTTGAAACATCCCTCTGTTGACACTGGAAAGGCCTGTGCCCTAGAGTGGGCCACGTTATATTAAACGAGACTTTTTGAAGTTTATTTTAGAACTGATCCCTTCTGACAGTGCAGGGATTATATCGGAGTCTGACTTGTTGGGCCAGATTTTGAAATGCTTTGTTTGCATGCCCACCACTTGTTTTTCCCTTTGGTGGTGCCATAACAGGTCGCTTTACCTTTTGGCCTATAACTCTTGAACCGTAGGTCATACAATAAAATATTTTTTTAATTTAATTTAATCATTTAAATCTCCATCGTAACATTGGAGTAATGTTGTTGACATTGTTGAATGTTCATGGCTAGATTGTCATCTTTCTTTTTGATATTGCCTAGGTCAGATGCATAAATGGGTGAGATGAAATATATTTTGTGAATTGTGCTTACCATCCTACTGACCAGAACAGAGAGAGAACAGTTTTATAAATAGTCTCTGACATAATGAGTGCAAAAGAGAGATTCAATTCAGTGACCCTGCCCAATGAAACCAATGTTTTTCTTGGTATATCTCTCTCTCTCATAGCTACCTCCGTGCCCAGCTCCGCCTGTCTATCAACTCAGTACTGTTCACTGCGTGTCATGGATTTTAGACAAAGGGCTTTGCCTACGCATCTGAAATACGGTTGACTGAAACAATATTCATAATATTAACAGAATAATGATGAATAGGAGAATAATCTCTCTGTCTCTGTTATCTCACATTCCAGCTCATCTCCTCCAGGCAGCTCTGTGGCCTTCAGTCTGCTGAGCTCGGAACAAGACAGCCCTTTTACCAGCGGCTGCAGGTTAGCATTCCATAGTCGTCTTCTTCAATTAGTAATTAGTCAGGTTCTCATTAGTCTCATAACCTAACCTTTACCTGGATCAGCTACCATTATCCTGTATTTAGGCAGTTAGCTACTTTTCAGTACATTGCAAGCCTGTGTATTTTTGTTGAGCAATTGCTTTCTTCAACAATAAATTAAGCTATAGCGAAAGGTTGTAAAATCAAATCAAATGTATTTCATCTTACTTCCTTTGTTGAACCGTTGTAAAACCTGTTTTGTTCATAAAGGGACAGTCTCTCATTTGGAATGACAGTGTGTGTGAGTTGTTTTCTGACTTGTTTTGAGATATAGCCATTGCTTGCTGCATCTACATTTATGTGCATGTGATTTGTGCATCTTGCAGTAGTGAGGAGTCCGCCAAGGCCAAAAACCAGAAGGAAATGATTAAAACTCTGAAACAACTGAAGCGTCAGCTGCCCTCCAGGAAGAGCAACAAGGACAACACGACCCTCAACACTCTCAAATACGCCCTGCACTGTGTCAAACAGGTGGAAGGTAAGCACACTCACATCTCACATCTCATGGTCGAGTATAATAAATGGACAGTCTATGATGTCAGTTATGTTTAGATTTGGCCATATGGAGAGAGACATACAGAGATTCCTAGAATTTCTAGATAGATAGAAGATTATATTAAAGGATTTCATCAGTGTATATTCACTGTATATTATTTGCACATACAGTGAAATGTGTACTATGCATTTAACCGACCCAGAGCCATCTAATAGAAGAGTTGCGGGGGCAGCAAACAGTCCGGTCACGTTGTTCATGTACTCGCGCGAGCCCATAGACTCCAATGCATTCCGTAAACTTCCGGTTATCCCCATGCTCAATGGAAGTCTATGTAGAAGAGCCGCCATTGGACTGGCCCCATGAAGTTAACAGAGTTTGCGTAACTCATTTCCCCCGTACTCTATGGCTCTGAACCGACCCAGTGGGCATCGCCCGGGGAGCAGAACAGTGTCTTACTCAAGGACACTTCAAAACATAGGCCAGTGCCGTGAGCCTTGACACAAACCAGGGACCATCTTTTTCAAAGGTGGCCTCTCTAGTCTCTACCCACTCAGCTATGGCCGCCCTTGGGCTACATGGGCTATTCTTTATCTATCAGTCAGAGGAAAGATTAAGGTTTGGGTGGAATGACATTGTCTGTCTGTCACATATATATTTTATGTGTGCTTGGGTGTGTTTTTTGTATTAAAGGTTAATCAAAAGGCTTGGTTCAATTAAGCATAGCCTGACTCAATGGGCCTTTTCACAAAACCTGTGTACAATCAGAGTTTATCCTAAAGTGCTTATACAAGTGTTTGCACAAGTATAATCTGATTCAGCGTGAGGGGCACTTAAATTCAAAAAAGTAGTGCCAAAGTAAAACGTTTAATGTGCCCAACATTTGAAAAACAAAGGGAAAGAAATCAGCTTGTTTTTGAAGTAAGGATTAATAACTGGGCTCATAGACCTAAGGCAATTTAAAGATATTTTTTTTTGCGGCTTACGCCTTTTATTGATTTTTGAAGGGACAGACAGTAGGCTGACAGGAAACGGGAGAGAGATGGGGGGATGACATGCAGTAAAGGCCGTGTCGGGTCCGGGAGTCGAACCCGCGGCACACTGCGACTGGATTACCAGTCCGGTGCCCAGACCGTTACACTACGGCCTGGGCCGACCTAAGGCAATTTTAAACTGATTCTTCAGTTGAAGCATAACAGCTGCACCGAAATGGTGTTGGCCATCTACTAGAAGAAGAGGAAAGAACTCCATAGTACACTATTAACAGTACAAATGCAAATGATTCAAACATGTTGGATTTACGAGGAGGAGGAATTCATCTCATATACAACACAAATCAAGGCTGTACACACCCTTTCATGAAAGCGACATTGGTCTTTACGTAGACACAAATCTACCTCGAAATTTAACAAGAGCTTTGCGAATGAGTCCCAATATTTACATATCAGAAAGGGTTGACAGCGGCACAAAAGCTGTGTTATTAGCAGTGTAAAGAATCAATGCGTTTTTGGCATTGGGCTGTTTCTCACTGTTTACCTACATTTCAGGTCAGGTCAGGAGATCAATATTGCACTTGAATTTCCCTCTGGGGATCAATAAAGGATTATCTTATCTTATTACTCGCTGCAGCAGCTTGTTTACAATAAGAACTACTTTCTAAATGGTAAATGGTGCATTTATATGGCGCCTAATTCTGAGCTTTGTACCAAACAATTATCAGAATTAACAGTGACGCTAATTCTGACCGTTGTACCAAAGGTTATCATTATCAGTCTGTTTAGTAAGGAAATGTGGTTTTATTTCTGGGTAAGGTTCAGGCAAAACAAACACATACAGACGTGTGTTTGTCTGTCTGACTGTCCTCCGCATATCTCGACCAATCAACGTCAAACTTGCCATGAGTATCGGCAAGGACTCGACTGTGCGACGTGGGAAGTCTGTCGGATCGACGGCTGTCCAGAAATGTCTATATAACTAATTATTTAGGCCCCGTGACAATTATAAGAACTCTTCGTCTCTGGGTA
This sequence comes from Protomyctophum parallelum, assembly GCF_964188405.1. Taxonomy (NCBI): domain Eukaryota; kingdom Metazoa; phylum Chordata; class Actinopteri; order Myctophiformes; family Myctophidae; genus Protomyctophum; species Protomyctophum parallelum. The sequence goes on along the minus strand of NC_139709.1, from coordinate 26,569,278 downwards.
CAACTGGTAAAATGGTAATCGGCATAGTCTATCTATAAATTGCGTAATCTCTGCGTATCTGTCTGTCTGTGTTTCCACCACAATGGGTACTCAACAACAGGTAAGATGTGTACAGTAGGTACACTGACAACGGGTATAATGAGTAATGCATAATCGGAGGGGAATGCATTCTTGGGTATCATCATCTCCCATGTAATTTAGATAACTAACAGAATAAAAAAAAAAAAAAAAGGGGAAACACAATACGACGTCGTAGAAAAACAGACACTCGGCATGTATTTGTAAACTATGACGTTGTGCTCTACTTGTGTTTCAGCAAATGAGGAATATCATCAGCTGCTTATGAGTGGTGACAGCCAGCCGACGGGCCTGGACGTGTCTCGTTACACCATACAGGAGATTGACAGTATTACCTCTGAATACACCCTCAAAAACAACGTAAGTCACTGCAATCAATCCCACGCAACCTGTCTGTCTGTACAAGAAAGAAAGAAATGGGTCATATATCCTTTCTAACAATATGGTTTTACTGAAAACATTGCACCTGGCTACAGCTGCTATTGACAATGAATCTAAACAGTACCACAAATTAGCAAGATAGTTTCTCACTGCTCCACTTAAAACATTTTCTTCTAATCTAAACAAAAACATCCTTTATACCTGGATTGTTGAAATTAATATACCGGTAATCTGAAAAGAAGAACAAACACGCTTTTGGAATATGTAACGGTAATTTGCTATATCATATATATATTGCGCATGTTGATATTGCCATGATGATATATTTTGGATATATTGTGCAGCTCTATTGAATACACTTCTTTACATGTATTTCACATTGAGGTCAGGATCAAAATCACTGCCAGTTTCTGGCAATGTATTTTAAAATTAAAAGTCTGCTTCCGTCTCCCCGACAGGATATTTTCGCTGTGGCCGTGTCTCTCATCACGGGGAGGATTGTGTACATCTCTGACCAGGCTGCCTCCATCCTCAACTCTAAGAGGGACCTGTTTAAGAGTGCCAAACTGGTGGAGTTCCTGGCACCACAGGATGTCAGCGTGTTCTACAGCTTCACCACGCCTTACCGCCTGCCCTCCTGGAGTAGTGGAGCAGGTGATGGATGGCACCTGGGATAAGATATACCCGATCCTCTGCCTGGGTAGACTTTATAATCGGGTGATAATGCCCAATAAAGTGGGATTATTACATAAAGATTGACTTAGATGATGGGTCAGGATATTTCCAGACGAGAGGCAGACTGGAGCCGCATCACTGGATATAATCTACAATAATCTTTAAAGCATGCTTGCTAGCTTGTCTTGGCTTTCTTTTGGCGATCAGTTTAAATTTTCAAAGCACCGCTAGCCAATGCTCTCACCATTCTTGTGTGAATGAGGTGACATTTCTTTGCAATTCCAGTCTGTTTGCGTAGCTAGCGCTGGTTAAACTGAACACCCAAACTCGCTGAATCACTCGATATTAACAACCATGACTGGAACCCTGTCGGCTAGCTAGCCTATACCAAAGAAGAATAGACTCCTTCATTTTCCACCTAGATTGTTTCCCCCTTATTTTAATTCATGAAGCCAGGACTTGAGCTGTGAATCTCTGCTATGCGAGGGAGCAGGAGACTCAGCTGCCTGATAACTACTGGTATTTACTGTAGCTGGGTAATTTTCCACTTCCTCTCTGACTTTTGAATTTAACCTTGTCTGTTTCCCGCATCATAGAGTCCTCCCCACCAGACTGCATGCAGGAGAAGTCCTTCTTCTGTCGTATCAGGTGGGTGATTTTGCCAGGCCATCTGCTCCTCATGCGTAGTGTTTATTCACTGTCTCTTCCACTCTAAATGCTTTTCATTATTTTGTCCCATCTTACTGCATGTGAAAGGCAACCCAATTATTCTTCCAGGAGAGGGATATCCGGACGTGCATACATACAGACAGACATGTGCGCACACGCGTACTTACACAAACACACACCCACATCCACCCACAGACACGCTTAATTATACATCTCCAGTTCTCCACTCAATTTTTAAGTTGTTTTTATCACAAGTTGTTTTTTATCACAAGCCAAGTTCACCTTGTGGTGCACTTGGCTTAGCTGGTAAGCCGAGTGGAACCAGGTGAAACACCTGTTTTTCAGGAAATTCCAATAACACCTAGACAAGTGGCTTTTTTAAGATGTTTCTTTTGGCTTTCGCCTTTTTTCTTTTTTTTATTGATAGAGGGATAGGTGAAAGTAGGCTGATATGGTCTGTGTCTGCGGGTACAAAAATGGTGTGTGCAAATTACCACATACAGAAAGGCTTTAGACAGGATCAAACTGCTTTATTCAAAACAATAAACTGGATTTCCGGCTAAGCCTGTTGACATGAGTTTAGTAAACACCAGTTCAATTAATATCCGTATCCTGCACTAGCTCTTATGTTTTTACAGGAAGCAAATAGAAATACAGAATCTAATACCATGGCTGTTAGCCATTTCATTTGGGGAAAATAGCTTCACAGTTCCCCCTTGAGTCCAACAACTTGATATCCTAATTATAAAACTATTGAATTGTTTTTTTTAAAGTACACAGTGCAACAATTAAAAAAAAGCCAAAATTGATGAAATCACAAAAACGCTATAGGCTCGTTTATATTGCGGTCCATTTAAAACATTCAACATCTAGACAAACATCAGTGCAAAAAATGGCAACTATGTAAGACAAGAGTAGAATACTGTCATACCGTGTAGCTGTCCTTACAATTGTCTGAATCTCTGCTCTTGTCTCTATCCAGTGGCAGTAAGGACTGTGATGGAGACCGGCACTACTATCCGTTCCGTATCACACCCTACCTGATGAAGGTCCAGGACAGAGAGCATGCTGAGGAACAGTTCTGCTGCCTCCTGCTGGCAGAGCGGGCTCACTCGGGTTACGAAGGTAAGCACCCCAACCTGCCTTGTACCACCCTTAGAGTATAGAGACGGCACCGGATTTCTCCTCCCATCCACTTGCATTAAGTTGCTCAAAAGCGCATGAGGCGATTTCACTCCTCCTTCCGGGTAGGAACGGAGCGCATTCTGGGATTGATTGGGCCAAACACATGAAAGCGCTGGCCGTTGACTATCATTGCATGCGGTCACGTATGAAACGGCGTTCACGTGTCATCATGAACGTGCGCAATGATAGTCAACCTATATCATTGCACATTGAACCAGCACATTCATGTGTTTGGCCCAGCGCTGCAATGCCAAATTCGGCCACTATGTCCATTTTGCCTCAGGGATTCCTCCGGGTGCCGTCTCTATTAATATATACTCTAAGGTACCACCACACACTACAGTGTTAATTTAACTCTGTGGGCTCTGTCTTATACCTGGCAAAATACAGCGCACAGTGCAGTTAACCCCACTTTATTTAACCTCCTTTCTGTATGTTTTCAACTTGAGAGGGAAGGCATCTTTAAACTCATTACCTGCCTTTTTTTCTAATGTCATTTCCTGCCGATGAAGTCTTTGACACCTTTTGGGGATTATTATTCATCCAGAATAGCCTCTTATTTCCTGTTCAATAAAAAATCTGCGATACCTTGCGGTTACTATAATGCCTCTGATGAAAACGAAAGTGTCCAGCGGTAGATCGGTAATGGACGATAACTACTTATGGTTTACCAGGGTGAATTTTCGGGGGTTTTCAAAATAAAACTTCCGTCTGGAATCTCCGGCAGGGAGCGCCTTTAGACTGAGCAAACCGCAGCAGCCAATGAGATGTTTAACCTCTAAAGTAATCCTGGTGTACTGCTGACCACATAACTGCTAGAGAACTTGAATACTTTCTGTTTCCTTTCCAGCTCCAAGAATCCTACCAGACAAACGCATCTTCACTACCACGCACACTCCAAGTTGCCTGTTCCAGGATGTTGATGAGAGGTAAGACATAGTGTGAACTGTTTTCTTACCCTTGACCCAAAGTCCTTGACATTTTGCACAGAGATCGATCACAGACTTCCTTGGGGACTTGCTCATTCACTGATTTTCCTTATTGTCTCCACCAGCCGAAGGCATGGGGGAGAGTATGTTTTGCACTCCGTCCGTGTGTCCGTCCGTCCGTCCGTCCGTGTGTCCGTCCGTGAGCAGCTAATCTCGGCCACCGTTAACCCGGTCGATGCCACATTTTGCACACACACTCCCTGGATGCCAACCATGAACCTCTGCCCCAAACATTCCAGAACGGCCTGTAATAGCGCCACCAGGAGGCCGCTTTGTGCAAAACAAGTTTTTGCACAGTACACCTACAGATTTTGTCCAAACATCACGCAAATTGGTACACAGTCTCTCTAGAGCCATTCAACCAAACCGGTCTTTCACATTTACTCAGACTCCATCCTGATTGGTTAAGATTGGCTTCCAAAATTCACAAGAGTGCTCAGTTTCAAACAAAATGCTGCAAATCATGAACACATCGCGTGATTTCCGTGAAATTGTGCACCCACATTCCCACTATGCCGAGGACGAAATGCCACATGAACAATTTCAACTCAGCCTCAAGGTGGCGCTATAACTGGCCCAAAAGTGTTTTACCTCTAACTGCACGGATCTGTGGATAACTTTGTATGCCAACTCCCTAGAGGCCAAGGAAAAACCTTTGCCTGGAATTTTTCACATCTGCTCTTTATAGCGCCACCAGGAGGCCGACATATGTAAAACACATTTTCTATTATTACTCCTTCACATTTTATCCAAATTTCACGCAAATCGGTACACATGATCTCCATAGTCATGTGATCAAGACAGGTTTGTTTGATTTCTCATATTCCATCCTGATTGGCCACGATTGGCTCCTACAGTTTGGTCCGATTGCGATGAAACTGTGCACGCATATTCCCACTAGGCTGAGAAAGAATCCTGGTGGAGACCTGTGCCGATTGGCACTTTATCTAGTTTATTTTCAGTTTATTTTGTTATTGTTTGTTTACTCTATTATATTGTTCTCTATACTGTTTCAGGGCTGTTCCACTCCTCGGCTATCTCCCCCAGGACCTCATTGGTACCCCAATCCTCACGCACTTTCATCCCAGTGACCGACCGATCATGTTGGCCATTCACAGGAACGGTGAGTGGGGGTTTGGGTGAAACCATTGATGAAACAGAGAAAAGCTTAACCACATGGTCTAAGTAAGGGTCAAAAATGTAAATTAATTACCGGTAATTAATATACAAAGCAAAGAAAACCTTTGTTTTAACTGTTTTTAAATGATCCATTCGTTCCAAACAAATGTGCATATCACAGTTAGAGCTATAATTACCATGCACCTCTAAATGAACATAGAATTTATGATGATAAATGCTTCAAATATTTAGTTATTAGTATTATATGGCAATATTATTGTCTCCACCAGGCCGAAGGCATGTGGGGAGAGTATGTTTTGCACTCCGTCCGTCCGTGTGTCCGTCCGTCCGTCCGTCCATCCGTCCGTCCGTGTGTGTGTCCGTCCGTCCGTCCGTGTGTCCGTGAGCAGCTAATCTCGGCCACCGTTAACCCGGTCGATGCCAAATTTTGCACACACACTCCCTGGATGCCAACGATGAACCTCTGCCCCAAACTTTCCAAAACGGCCTGTTATAGCGCCACCAGGAGGCCGCTTTGTGCAAAACAAGTTTTTGCACAGTACACCTACAGATTTTGTCCAAACATCATGCAAATTGGTACACAGTCTCTCTAGAGCCATTCAACGAAACCGGTCTTTCAGATTTCTCACACTCCATCCTGATTGGTTAACATTGGCTTCCAAAGTTCACAGGAGTGCTCAGTTTCAAACAAAATGCTGCAAATCATGAACACATCGCGTGCACCCACATTCCCACTAGGCCGAGGACGAAATGCCACATGAACAATTTCAACTCAGCCTCAATGTGGCGCTATAACTGGCCGAAAAGTGTTTTTACCTCTAACTGCACGGATCTGTGGATAACTTTGTATGCCAACTCCCTAGAGGCCAAGGAAAAACCTTTGCCTGGAATTTTTCACATCTGCTCTTTATAGCGCCACCAGGAGGCCGACATATGTAAAACACATTTTCTATTATTACTCCTTCAGATTTTATCCGAATTTCACGCAAATCGGTACACATGATCTCCAATCATAGTCATGTGATCAAGACAGGTTTTTTTTATTTCTCATATTCCATCCTGATTGGCCACGATTGGCTCCTACACTTTGCAGGAGTAGCCCGCTTTGTACAAATCGCCACAACTCCTCAACGCAGCGTCCGATTGCGATGAAACTGTGCATGCATATTCCCACTAGGCTGAGGAAGAAATGCCACTTGACAGTTTTCAACAGCCTGATGGTGGCGCTACAACAAGCCAAGTCGCGTCATGCACTCGCACACACACACACACACACACACACACACAACCGGTCGATGCCACATTTTGCACACACACTCCCTGGATGCCAACGATGAACCTCTGCCCCAAACTTTCCAGAACGGCCTGTTATAGCGCCACCAGGAGGCCACAACCTGACCTGCCCTGGTGGAGACCTGTGCCGATTGGCACTTTATCTAGTTGGGCTTGTTTTGGCTTGTTTTTCGAGGGAAGATTTGGCTTATTTCTCTCGCCAAGAGTTGGCTTGTTTTGGGCTTGTTTTTGGAGGTGGGTTGGCTTATTTCTCTCACAAGAGTTGGCAACACTGATCTTCTCTGATCATGAGCATTACACACATAATGATAAGCAGACTGGGGAACCATAGTCCCATAGTGATGGAAAGGGACCTGGTCTGGACCGAATAATAGACCATAATAAATCATGAACCTGAACCTGTGTGTCTTGGGTATTGTCTCTGTTTTTTGTTTCAGGTGGACCTGTGAAGACCTATCTATGCTGTGCATCTGCAGAGGAAAATGGCTTATGCCATATCATTTGACCGTTTGTTTCATGTCCTTCCGTAGTCCTTCAGTATGCCGGCCAGCCGTTTGACCACTCATCCATCCGGTTCTGTGTTCGAAATGGAGAGTACATCGTCCTCGACACCAGCTGGTCGAGCTTTGTCGACCCGTGGAGTCGCAAGGTCTCCTTTGTCATCGGGAGGCACAAAGTCTGCATGTTTGTACCACTCTCCTATCTTTTTGCAATATAGGGTTATTATTACAGTGTCATAGTTTGCCAAGCCACTCTTTCTCTTTATTGCAGTAATGCCTTATTCCTCTGGCTTCCGTTTGTCTACTTTTCCCAGGGGCCCATTGAATGAGGATGTTTTTGTGGCACCAGCCACTGCCCCGGGCGAGACAAAGAGCACAGATTGTGACATTCAGGAGATCACAGAGCAGATCCATAAGCTTCTGCTGCAGGTAAGAAGATACAGAACAGGAACAAGAGGAAGCAAGAAAGTATATGAGACACAGTACATAAATTGTGCAATGTTCTATGCCTTCAGCTGTAATGCTGAATTCACACCAGCAGCAGTGAGTAAGTTTCCATAGTGCAACATCCTTAAATAAGCAAATTGAGGCCCAGCGAGCAGCTGCACCCAGCAGGAGAGCTCAAAAATGGAGGGAGGGGAATAAGTGTATGGACTCAGAGACAAAATGTTTTTATAATCGTCATGGGGGCCTGATCCGATCGTCCGCCCCCAAGAGGGGGAAAAAAGAGGTGTTAAGGTGCCAGACTTGGATGGTTAGAGCGGCGCAATTACATACAAAGTCAATGCAAGACGAGAATTGCGCGACCTGGTGAGTTACGGGACGAACCGAGTCGAATATAGGCTATATATATCCAGGTCCAATTCCTCATGGGGTCTGAGATCCCTGGTCCAATTCCTCATGGGGGCCCTGGCCCCCGGCCCCCACAGACTACGTCACTGTATGGACTGAATTCATAAAGTGCCTTTATTCAAAGCATTGTATAATGTATTTCACATTCACACACTGATGAAAATCATAAGGGGCACCAACCTGCTCCATCTCAAATAGTTGAGTGTTTACACTTATCTCGTACAACACCACGCTTCCAATAGGCTGCCGCTCTGTCTCACCGCACTACGGCAGCCACAAACATTTCTCAAATGTGCCATTTTGCTTTTTGATAGCTTCACCTCCTTGCATGGTGGGCAGTCGTCTCACTCCGTTGACAATGCATTTTCCTGTACTCTGTGTGTGCATGCATGCGTGTGTGTATGTGTGACAGCCGGTTCATAACACCAGCTCCAGTGGCTATGGTAGCCTCTGCAGCAATGATCATGTCACTGCAGCGCCCCCTTGTGGTGAGAGCACCAACAATGGCACTGGGAACAAGATGAGGCCAGAGGACAAGGGAGAGACCAGCAATGTCAAACCAGTAGGTGGAACCATGTATGGTTAAAGTTTTTTGTTGACAAAGCACAAATGACATACATTTGTCAGTCATTATAACTTAACTTATAATTTGAACAGACCGTAAAACTAGACAGGGCGAGAGCCGAGCCCTGTATGCAGATTCAAACAAACTACTACAGCAAACAACCTTTACAATTGTATTAGTTGCCTTAGGTTCGAGATTCATATTTCATAACTTGTAATATGCTATTGGCTGTTTGTATTCTTTTTGGAAAAATATAAAAAGATACTTCTATGGAAAGGCTATATTACTTATATATGTAAGGTTTTACCCACTCAAATGGTACCTCGTCAGATAATCCCCACATAGCCCCAACAACTTCCTGAACCGACTTAACTGTAATAGCCTTTTCATGAATTATATTTGTACTTAAGCTGTCTGCTGTCGTGAAGGTTTATAGTTAGAGAAATGTAAAGTTTCAATACCAAAGTAGTAGTAGTTGTTGTGAATTAGCAAACTGGACATCTGGACTGAATGCTTCCATTATCCTCGTGTTGCGCTTCGGTTTTCGCCGAAGATTCGATTTTTGCGCACATCCGTTGTACCGTTAAGTAAAGTTCCACAGCCCCTCTGCCGCCCCTCCCACCCCTCACTGCATGGGGAAAACGGGGATGCGGGCTGAAAGGGCATATGGCCTTGCAGAGCACGTCAGTGCAAAATCTCTGCATTAAGATGGGGCACTGAGCTGTAGTTTTTGCGGTCTCTCTGTATTAGATATGGAAGTCCTGCTGACATTGGCATGTGTCTGTCTCTCTGTTCTCCTTCCAGGAGCTTTGCAAAGGCATTCAGCTCCAAAAGGGCCTAGAGCAGCAGGTCTGCCTAGCACCGCATAGCAAGGATGGCAGTAAGTCTAACCAACCTCTCTCTCTTTGTGTGTGTGTGTGTGTGTGCATGTGCATGTGCGTGTGCGTGTGTGCGTGTGCGAGAGAGTTTCTCATTTATTCTAACAAATGCCCTTGCACTTAAATATTGCATTATGCAAAAAACAATGTATTTTAAATGGAAATGAATGCGATTAGAGTTGTCACAGGACACGGATCACGTTCTCAGAACAGTATACATTTGCCTTAACTCTTGGCCGTTTCCCCAGCAGAGTCACTCGAGAAGAGCTCAACCGTGGTGAGGCCCAAGGACTCAGCCTTGCCTCTCAGCTGGAGGCAAACAGGGGCCATGATGGATCAGAGCAGGGCCTTTCTCCAGGAGGGTCTGGCCTTCAACGACCAGACCGTCTACTCCTACCAGCACATCAACTGTCTGGACAGTGTAACTAGGTCAGTGGTTTTCAACCCTTTTCACATCAAGGCCCATTATTGTCTCCACCAGGCCGAAGGCATGTGGGGAGAGTATGTTTTGCACTCCGTCCGTCCGTCCGTCCGTCCGTCCGTCCGTGTGTCCGTGTGTCCGTGAACAGCTAATCTCGGCCACCGTTAACCCGGTCGATGCCATATTTTGCACACACACTCCCTGGATGCCAACCATGAACCTCTGCCCCAAACTTTCCAGAACGGCCTGTTATAGCGCCACCAGGAGGCCGCTTTGTGCAAAACAAGTTTTTGCACAGTACACCTACAGATTTTGTCCAAACATCACGCAAATTGGTACACAGTCTCTCTAGAGCCATTCAACGAAACGGGTCTTTCAGATTTATCAGACTCCATCCTGATTGGTTAAGATTGGCTTCCAAAGTTCACAGGAGTGCTCAGTTTCAAACAAAATGCTGCAAATCATGAACTCATCACGTGATTTCCGTGAAATTGTGCACCCACATTCCCACTAGGCCGAGGACGAAATGCCACATGAACAATTTCAACTCAGCCTCAAGGTGGCGCTATAACTGGCCGAAAAGTGTTTTTTCCTCTAACTGCACGGATCTGTGGATAACCTGGTGGAGACCTGTGCCCGGAAGGGCACTTTTTCTAGTTTATTCTGCATTTGAGCCACGGACCACCATTTGATGACATTCAGTCTCTGACTCAGACCCAAAACTAAAGAATATATTAGGTGTCGTTGGATAAGATTTTGTCCACAATTCCATGCTGTATTGATGTTGGTACCATTCGGAGAGATAACAGGCATTATCTACATTCTCTGATTGTGTAGACTTCTTGTAAATTTTGTATGTTCAACAATAATTTTACTCTTGAGGATGTAAAATGTTTACACCCTCAAGAGTTAAAGATCTATAAGGGTTCATTTGGTTACCAACTCCATCATTTAGCTGGGGACCACCTGGAACCCCCTCAGGGACCACTGGTGGTCCCCAGACCACTGGTTGAAACCACTGAACTAGGTAAATAGTAAACAAAAGTCATTTTGTGTGTGCCTTTCTGCATTTTATCATTGTACACATTATCGGTATGCTTATTCATTCTGGTCCTGCCACACTGCATCAGTATCCTGCTGTATTGCTGCAGTATTTCTTTCAGAACCTTTCCTCTTTAAGAATGGGTGCAGCCTTGCAGCGGCACTGTCTCAAACATGTGATTTTCTCTGATGTGCTGTTATGTCTGTACTCATTATGTCCTCATGATTGATAGTGAAGGAACTTGACTAAAGGGCTGAAGGAAGCAACTGGAAAGGTCAAGGAGACAAAATAAAGCATGTTTAGAAATGGAATATAGAATAGAAAGGTTGAGGTTAATATGTGTGCCATTGTGTTCAGGTACCTGGAGAGCTGTAATTTACCCCTCACCATGAAGAGGAAGTGTCCATTATCCTCCAACACCTCCTCCTCCAACTCAGACAAATACAAGCAGAAGAGGAGCAATGCCATGCAGGCATCCGTAGGTAGGTCCTTCTGCAGGAATTATAATATCATTAAAAGATACCGGCAACATATTGAATATAATATAATATAAATCACAGGTTGTGATTGCCAAAGAAAAAGCTCTAGCTCAAAAATAGTTTGCCTTATTCCCCCGGGAATCTCTCTCTTCTCTGTGGCAGAGCCAGTTTTGTTAAAGGATCGGTCTGACCTTCCTCCTTTGGACGAGGCAAACAAAAGCCAGCGTGACACGGCCACAGCAGTGGTGGGCACCTCCCTGCCCCTGCCTGTATCCAGTAAACCACAGAGTGTGGTGTCAGTAACCAGCCAATGCAGCTACAGTAGCACCATTGTGCACGTAGGAGACAAGAAACCCCGACGTGAGTCAGGTTAGCACTTGTGCTTTCAGATGAGTGTGAGCATGTGCCTTTGTGTACTACAGTTACCTTTCAGGAAAGAACCTGTGTTCCAATGGATAAAATGTCGCATCCTAATTCCCAAGTTAACGTCGCATGACCATGTGTTGTGAGCGTATAGATTAGCAATTTTCAATATTTTGGACAACACTTCCATACAACAATATATACAATTGGACATTAACAGTTTTAATGCCGTGATTAAACAATTGTGTTCCAGATCTCCCTGCCGTGTTTTCACTAAAAAGAGCCACTGCACCGACTTGATATTTGCTTGTCATGAAAATCCACTTTAAAACGGTGTAAACCGTGGCCATTGTAATGCAATTGGCCTTAATATCCCATAATTTAAAACAAAAAACTGAAACAGAAACACGAAATATGAAATATGGAGATACAAGTTTTCTGCTCGACAGCAACTGTATGCATAATTCTACCAGCATAAGCCATAGCTCTGATTGCAGTTCATTATACACCTCTGCCTCATTTGCCTGATTTCTGAATCCAACTATTCCCTTTAAAGGATACACGTTAGTAAGTCTAACATTGATAAAACAGTATAATGGCAATTAATTATTGCTTTCAAACTAATAACAGTTGTACTAGTAAGGTGTTTGATTTAATTTTAATTAAGACTTTAAGACAGATCAGAGTTTATCAATGTTTTATCATTAATAATAAGTTAGTAACATATTTTTGTTTCCATTTTCCACTTCCTCTCACGTACCCCGTGTAGTACCTCTGTGTGCCCTACACATACGGTACCCCGATATGAAAAACACTGCCATACAAAACAATAGTCCATATATTTAGCCATGTTAGCAAAGATTATGGTATGAAGTATGTGTGCTAGGCTAGCTTATATATGTATGTATATATATATATATATATATATATATATATATATATATATATATATATATATATGTACTTTGGTGATTCACATCATGTGTGACACTCATTGGCACCAGTCTAATTGTACTCCACTCTGTTTTCCATGCAGAGATCGCCGAGGATGTGTATGGAGTAGTAGGGGATACGACAGAGGGAAACCAGACCACTGGGCCTTCCCTCAGTGCTGTTTCACCGCCCATCCAGGAGAGGGAGCCCTATAAGAAACTAGGGTTGACCAAGCAAGTTCTGGCAGCTCATACTCAGAAAGAGGAGCAGGACTTCCTGCACCGCTTCAGAGAGATTAGAGGAGTCTGGGCCTTCAAGTTCGACTGCTCTCAGTACCTGGAGCGCCACAGGGGACCGATGCCAAGTGATGGTAATGCTGACCATGCCACAAACACAAACCTGCTGTATCCACCATTCACACACAAGATAGGACAGTTAACCACTTAAACCACTCGATATATTTCGTTGACCGCAGTCCCCCGGGTTCTGTACTTGTTTCCCTCCCTTTTCCCCCGCTACACCAAATCTACAGCCAATCCACAAGCTCACAACGTGTCTGGTTGTGATGCATTGTGAGCTCGTAGATCCGCTGTTTTCGCCAAATGTTACCCTGTTACGACAGAATAGGGATGCTACATGTGATTCATTGATTTTAGTTTGCTTTAATTAACCTGATCCTCTCATGCCAATAGCCGTGCCTGCTGCAAGGTCCTTCAAGCACGGTGCAGAGCCCATCACCCGCAGTGGCGCCCGCAACAAGAAGACCAGGTCTAAACGTGTGAAGCACACAGAGTCGTCAGACAGCACGGCGTCCCACCACAGACGGCAGCGGCTCCGACCTCCGCTTCTCAACCAGGGCCTCAACCAGACTTCCTGGTCTGCCTCCGACACATCCCAGTCCACCTTCCCCATGTCCTATACTACTATTATGCCAGGATATCCTCTACATGTGTACTCCAGAGAAAACACTTTGACAGAATTGACGCCCTGTCTAGACCCTTCGTTAACGGGCCTCGGACACAGCCAGTGCAGCCACGTTCTTGCTGGTATCCCAGCAACTCACCTCACTCCCTACGCGGCATCCATGGTGAGCCCTGTTGTGGCCCTTGTGCTGCCTAACTATGTGTTTCCTCAGGTGGGCAACGGACTTCCACCACCGCCTCCACAACTGCCTTTTTACCAGCAAGAGACTGGTGGCTTTCCTGTGCAGCCCCAGCCCTTTGATCAGACTGGCTTCCCAGGGCAGGGCGCCATCCCAAGTCTGCCTGCCTTCGCAGACCAGTGTAGTCCTCAGAATCCCATCTGTCCTCAGGCGTGGTGCCTGTCTCCCTTGTTCTCCTTTCCCATGGCCTCTGAAATGCCTATAGCCCCCACGAAGGGCTTGTCTCGCTCCTCCACGCCACAGTCTGGGGTTGGGGGCCAGGCGAGCCCTCCGCTGTTCCAGTCCAGATGCAGCTCTCTGCTGCAGCTCAACCTGTTGCAGCTGGAGGACAGTCAGAGGTCCCTGGAGAGACAGGACAGTACGGTGCTCTGTAGTGGAGGCCAGGGGAACAGCACTGCGGAAAGGGAGAAAGTTTCAAGCGGCAGCCAGGCCATGGGAACAGAACCGCAACAGGTAAATTACTGTGTGTGTGTGTGTGTGTGTGTGTGTGTGTGTGTGTGTGTGTGTGTGTGTGTGTGTGTGTGTGTGTGTGTGTGTGTGTGTGTGTGTGTGTGTGTGTGTGTGTGTGTGTGTGTGTGTGTGTGTGTGCGTGCGCTAAAATTAAAGATGGTAGATCTGGCCTGTGATATTCGTTGTGCGCCACAGGGTGTTAATCTAGGATGCCATTATCCCCTTACCCAATAGCCTTCTGTCAGTGTCCCTGGTCCACCTGGACCCTTGTATACTTACTGACTACATAACCTGCTTCTGTGAGAATTTGTCTTGGGATAACGTGTACTGTAGGAGACAGAAGCAGGAGACATGGGGGCATGAGGAAGCAGGAGAGACATGGGGGACATGTGCGTGAAAATCCCAGTAGATCAGTTTCTTATGTACTACTCAGTCTCATACCAGCCCATTTGGTGCTAACAAGTGTTCATAGTCATTTATATAGCTTTTATTCCCCATTATAATGCACAGTGCAGATCGTTTTGATCTGTGTCTAAGTGGACGGTGTTATGGAACTGCACTGAAGTGTACAGTCAGTGTGACACAGGTTTGCATCATGGGGTTAATGGTGTGATGGAGAATATTCTACTCAGTGAGAAGAAACATTAATTTGAGTCTAAAGAGATGTCACCATTCGGAATGCACACAGTAAGGTAGTCTGTCTGGAGCAGGTAGAGTCATGACTGATTCAGTACAGTTGGAGGTTGTGTTTACTAGAGCCTCCTCATGAATTCCTCTTTTACAGGCGAGCTCACTCAACGACGGGAACAACAGCGATGTCAACTCGTCCTCGTCTTCCATGTTGGACGTACTTCTCCATGCAGACTCGCATTCAGGCACTAGCTCGGCCACCTCAGGTTCCATGGGCTCTGGTGGACACTATTCCAGTGGAGCCTCCAGCAACGGAAAAGGTCTTTGGACTTCTCTGATGTTTACATACACATGTTTACATAGTGTGTGTGTGTGTGTGTGTGTGTGTGTGTGTGTGTGTGTGTGTGTGTGTGTGTGTGTGTGTGTGTGTGTGTGTGTGTGTGTGTGTGTGTGTGTGTGTGTGTGTGTGTGTGTGTGCGCGTGCATGCATGCATGCGTGTGTGTGTGCGCGTGAGTATACTTCATACTGTATGAAAACAATTACCTTTGTTCGGTTTGTAATGCGTGCCAATCCGAAAGCCTCGTACAGAACGGTTCAATATTATGTGTACCATTACACCCCTAAGATTTATGGGATATACTGTACAGTTTATACTGTATTCTTAAAGACTCACATACTGTACAGGTTTTTGGGGGCGTGGTTGAGTTTGCCATAATTGTCTTGTAGGTACAAACAACACAGATATCAGCATTGAGTTTTTGAGAGGGATTGTATACAGTGATGGATTTTTCTCTCCTAGCACAGAATTATAGTTGATAATTTCTGTAGCACAGGGACTTGGATCAACTGGCATCTTATGACATATGAAGACGGGGGACTAAATTGTCATTTTAAAGCTTCTGTGTCCCACAAACACATGGAAGAAGCACCTTTTGTTTGCACTTCCAACACAATCGCGAGATGTTGATTCCCTTCATTTGCACATAGGTTGTGACATCATTGTAGCTAAAATAATATAATTTAGAAAGCATGTGTACCAGTGTACAGTGTGCCATCAGTTCAAATTGAATGATATCCAACTTATTTGTGGGGCCCCCAGGAAGCAACGGCAGCAGTATCTACTTTGGCAGTGAGGACTCATCGCAGAACAGCCAGCAGGTCAAAGGTCATTTAAGCAGCAACGAGAGAAAGCCCATGGAGGTGGATCAGAGTGAAGACATAATCAAGGATGGACTGCAGGACCCACTGTGGCTGCTCACAGCCAGCATAGATGACACGGTTAAGATGACTTATCAGCTGCCCTCACGGTGAGTAGGAGGAGATGGGTGACAGCAGTGGTCTACACTCTACAGTCAGGGAGGGAGGGGGGGGGGGGTCACTGGTCAAATTGCCACATTGTACTTACCTCACACGAGCAACACACATGGCGTGACTACTTTTGGCCACTAGATGGTAGACAGAGACAAACTGCATCCTGGCTGATTGGTGTGGCTGATTGCCACTCACCATGGATTTCATTATTCCCTTTGATAGATGATCACATTTAGAGGATATTTCCTGCTACCTCTGACTCTGAACCACACCTTTTTGTGTGAAAACATAATCCTGAGATCTGTTTTGTGGTGTGTGTGTGTGTGTGTGTGTGTGTGTGTGTGTGTGTGTGTGTGTGTGTGTGTGTGTGTGTGTGTGTGTGTGTGTGTGTTTGGTCTCTAGTGACATCTAAACGGTGCTCAGGGAGGACAGAATGCTGAGACTTCTGCAAAAGCATCAGCCTTGCTTCACAGAAGACCAGAAGACAGAACTGGTGGGGATTCACCCCTGGTTATAGAAGGGAGGCCTGCCCAGGTCTATTGACATCAATGTAAGCTCTCTCTCTCTGCTGTGTTGCTTCTCTTTCTGTTGTGCCATCTCCTATCTATCTATCTTATTCCGGGTTGCGGACGCTTATCCGACACACCAAACGTCCGACATGCGGAAATCACCCGTTGCTCCCGACATCGTTGCCTCCCGCGTGCGTTTAGGGTTAGGTTTGGGTTTGGTGTAGGTCTAATGACTGTTGCTATGTCGGATCTTATGCCTGTACCCTCTTACTACTCCCAAGAGTAAATGTAAAAATGTGTACACTATATCTGAGTTAAATGAACACAGGGGATTTTTCTGTCTCTTTGTTTGAAACATGCTCACCTTTCTCCCCACTAAAACTAATTTTACTTGTTCGATGTTCGATCACCAGATCTGTTCATGGTGTGGCAACACCACGGAGCAGCTGCATGTGGACGACGGGCATACAGAGTCGTCGGTGTGGTCCACTGCCTGAGGAAAGGAGTCCTTGAACGCCATTGTCCATTATAGGTGATTCACTATCAACAGACACCTCTGTAAAGGACTTGACTCAAAGCAGCATCCATGAATGAACTGACTCAGAGCCCAAGTCTCCTTGTCCTTTGCCAGCAGCCATGACATGAAATGTTGCTGATGCCATCCGTCTGTGTGTGTTTGTGCGTGTGTCAGTCAGTCAGTCAGTGTGTCTGTGAACAGCTAATCTCTGGCACCGTTGGACCGGCGTGAGACTTTCCACGTACACTCTCAGTAAGCCAAGGAAGTACCTCTTGTAAAAGGACTTGTGGTGGCACTTAACAGATCACTTTATATTTTGGCCCATAATAACTATGCTATAATAGCTACAATTTTGTCCAAAACTCACACAAATCGGTATACTGTCTCTGCAGTCATGTGATAAAGATTTATCAGTCACATTTTTTCTGATTCCACATAGTTTGCAGGCCCTGAGTAGGCAACCCGACCTGGCGGAGTCCTCCGATCCAAGGGGCGCACTTTTCTAGTTGGTTCTGTAATCTTCAGGATGCTATATTTAAAAGAATAACGCAATGCTAAATTAAATACATTTAGTGCGTTTTCAGCTTTGACGCCACACTTTTTCTGTTGAGAATCCTGACACTGTTTAAAACATTGAGACACTCGACTTGTCTCCATAGACTTTGCATTTGAAACCTTATTTCCCCTTTCAGAATGTTCCAGCGCTGTGACGCTGTTGCATAATAATGATTTAATTTAGAGCCAAGACTCATGTAGAGACTGAACACAAACTGAGGTAAACAATGTGTGCATAATATGTAAATTTCATTGAAGAAAATAACCTGTATATTATTAATTCTCTCAAATCTACTATGCATGCATCAATCATAATGTAATCCTCCATGGAGGATTTTGTTATTCGAGAGCCGTTAAGACTGGGGAACATTGAATCAGTTTGAGCACAAGCATGATGCACCTTTCAGTTGGCTATTTCTTTTCTTTTTCCTTATATGTTTACAGAGTTGTACATTATAATATAAGACAGCCAGCAAAAAACAGGACCAACTAGATAAAGTGCCAATCGGCACAGATTCTTCCTCAGCCTAGTGGGAATATGCGTGCACAGTTTCATCGCAATCGGACGCTGCGTTGAGGAGTTGTGGCCATTTGCTACTCCTGAAAACTGTAGGAGCCAATCGTGGCCAATCAGGATGGAATATGAGAAATCAAAAAATCCTGTCTTGATCACATGACTATGGAGATCATGTGTACCGATTTGCGTGAAATTTGGATAAAATCTGAAGGAGTAATAATAGAAAATGTGTTTTACATATGTCGGCCTCCTGGTGGCGCTATAAAGAGCAGATGTGAAAAATTCCAGACAAAGGTTTTTCCTTGGCCTCTAGGGAGTTGGCATACAAAGTTATCCACAGATCCGTGCAGTTAGAGGTAAATTGATTGATTGATTGAAATATTTATTAACAGTTTGTAGAATTTACAGTACATTTTAAGCACAAACTCAATACAAAGACTGTCAACTGTGAGTGGACGACCCAATTAAGCATTACACTTGTTTACAACAGGGTCCACATTGTTCAATTCATCAAAACATTTAAAGACATACAGACATTTAGAGACATACAAATAGACATTTCTATGTAGCTAAAGTACAGAACAGGAATTCATCATATGGCTTATGGGAAGCAAAAAAGGGAAAAGATACAATATACAGTGAGGGAAAATGGGGGGGGGGGGGTGGGGGGGATTCAGATTTTACAGAGGCCAGTTTCGAATTGCAGCCATCCGTAGGTGCCCTTTGAGAGCGGTTTTGAAGGAGTCAAGGGATTCACATGTCTTAATGACTGTTGGTAGGGCGTTCCACATTTTGGTGGCATAGGAGCGAAAATAATTTAGTCCCTTGTTTGTGCCGAATCTGGGTTGTACATGGTTTGTTGCACTCCCTCTGGTGTTGTGGGTGTGGATTTCGTTTACATTAAGGAAGTATTTAGACAGGTACATGGGTATCTTGGTGGTGTATCAAATCTTGTGGACCAGACCCATTGCAAGATGCTGTACTCTGTCGTCGACCCTAAGCCATCCCAGCCTGTCAAAGTGGGCAGGGGTGAGGTGGGTTCGGGGGGTGAGGCCAAGTAGGAGCCTGACCAGTTTGTTTTGGGAGGTCTGGAGCCTTGTTTTAAGGGCCTTTGAGGTGCTGTGGTACCAAGAGGTGGATGCATAGTCAAAGAAACCTTGTACGAGGGCTCCGTAAAAACACTTTTCGGCCAGTTATAGCGCCACCTTGAGGCTGAGTTGAAATTGTTCATGTGGCATTTCGTCCTCGGCCTAGTGGGAATGTGGGTGCACAATTTCACGGAAATCACGCGATGTGTTCATGATTTGCAGCATTTTGTTTGAAACTGAGCACTCCTGTGAACTTTGGAAGCCAATCTTAACCAATCAGGATGGAGTCTGAGAAATCTGAAAGACCCGTTTCGTTGAATGGCTCTAGAGAGACTGTGTACCAATTTGCGTGATGTTTGGACAAAATCTGTAGGTGTACTGTGCAAAAAGTTGTTTTGCACAAAGCGGCCTCCTGGTGGCGCTATAACAGGCCGTTCTGGAAAGTTTGGGGCAGAGGTTCATCGTTGGCATCCAGGGAGTGTGTGTGCAAAATTTGGCATCGACCGGGTTAACGGTGGCCGAGATTAGCTGCTCACGGACACACGGACGGACGGACGGACGGACGGACACACGGACGGACACACACACGGACGGACACACGGACGGACGGAGTGCAAAACATACTCTCCCCACATGCCTTCGGCCTGGTGGAGACAACAACCTATGCGATTGTTGATATTTTATGTGTGTGTGTGTGTGTGTGTGTGTGTGTGTGTGTGTGTGTGTGTGTGTGTGTGTGTGTGTATATATATATATTGGCTACAATCTGTATTTGTAATGTCTGACTTTTAGGCGGTGACCACTGACCATCTCTACTCTACTTCTCATTCTCTGTAGCAAGTAGCAGAAGAGAGAGCGGTATAAACTAAGGTGACATTTGCATGATAATTATGAAAACAATATTTTGGTCATGTCAGCAGTGTGAAAGTGTCCTACGAAAGTTTGCAATCCATCTAGGCTACATGCAAATATTGTATATACAATTGACACCTTTCTGAGGTACGGTAGGCTATACAGTTTCCTGCTGTGAAGATGTGGAGGTCATGGGAGCTATAAGCCCATGGCATGCATGGATTGAAAGTCACTTTTGAAGTTGACTTTTAGGGTTATTACATGAGCGTAAAGCAATTGAAACAGATGTCAAAGTCATTTGTTTGCACTTCTCTGCTCTTAGTATGCTGCAGTTTGTTATTAAGTAAGCATTCTAACGTATATTTTAAATGGCAACTTGCACATTTCTTTTCTATTCTCTCCTGTTGCTAATTTTTCTAATTAAAATGTTTTTAAATAACTGTTTTGGTAGATTTTCTGATGTGAAGGCCTATAATGACTTAAGCATCGAAATGATATCAGACAATCTGTAGGCTATGCCCAGGCAAGCAGGCTTCAATTATTTCATAATGGTGCAAAAAAGTTAGTCAGCTTAACTGTTTTACAGAGACCATAACTGTTTGAAGAGTAATATAATAATTTGGACACATCTTGAAGACTGGAGAATTAAGTTGCTCAATAGAGTTGATCAATTAATGTTGCTGTGACTCATTGGGCTGCTATAGTCTAATCCATGTGATTAGCTTGCATGCATGTAGTTTGTAGTAGAACTTGGTGGCGGTGCCTTGTTCGATTTTGAAATGTTAAAACTAGCAGACCGTCGGTCTGTCTGTCCTCACAGATCCTCCGTGGCTTATTACAGTATACCGCATTTGATCAAAGCAGACACGCTGATTTACATCCCCTCTGTTCACACCTCAGATTCCCCAATGTGTATAGACGAGGAGGTGCGAAACATCCAAACTGCCCCCTGTAGTTATTTGCACCTTTGGAGTTCCGCAAATCCTGTCTCCCCGGGCTTCACGAATCACGACACAAATATGCGAAAAATAAAAGTTGAGAAGGCTTCTCTTCTCGTCGTCCTACTCTTGGCAATGAAAAATATAAACGGGACGGGGTATCTGGAGGTTTTTATTGGCCCCTAAACTAGTAGGCTACTAGCAGCCTGTCCTATTCGTGAATGGGGTGGGAAATCCCAGCTGAATGAAAGCTTTCAGTTTGTCGACAGTGTAAAAAGTAACACTTGATGACATTAGAACTTGATAGAGGTGCCGTTAATATTAGCCTAAAACCTTAACTACAGGTCATTTTCTTTTCGTATTCATTTGTAGCAACACCTGTGTAGCTGAGAATGGAAATAGACGTGCTTTAACTTCAGTCTGATATACCGTCCGTGTGTTTGTCTACAGGAGGTAGATGCCAACTAGGCCTACTCACGAAGAATAATTTGCCAATAATCTTCTAATTTATCCAAATTGACGTCTCAATAAGAGGCTAGGGGGTCATATATTTTAGCCATGACTTTAGCCTGTTAAGAAATCATCTATTCTATACCATCAGCTGTGCGTAACGTTCCTGTCACATTCCATGGCCTAATGGGCAATCGGGCATTTCTCTTAATCCAGACATCGTTCACACTGAAAAAGGCAAATGTTTAAACTTTAGACTAATAAACCCAATTTGACCCAATCCATTCTCATGCACCATACTGACCATAGCATAGGCTATATGAAACCAATAATTTGAAAACACTAAAGTGTTAACTTTAATATAGGCCTTTAGGTTTGCATATGATCGATTTGGCTTTAGCCAATAGCCTAAACTCATAGACACAGGCCTATATGGTAAAAATACAAAAAATAACATATCTATTTTACAATATCTACAAAAAGTAGGCTATATTAAATCAGTGGTGAAAGAACTTAGCATATATTTACTTACTATGCTAGGCTACTTAAGTATAACAACAATAAGCTACTGCATTAAAAGGCTATCAGGCTATAATTAATTGCCTCCCCTACCCTTATTCTAAATGTTAGCCCAGTTGAGTAAAAGTACAAAAATATAGGCTACTTAAAGAAGCCTACCAAAGTTAAATACTCAAATGTTTCAAAACTCTTTCGAATTTGTTCTACAGCTTATAGCCTATAAATGTAATTGTGGCATGGTTCTATAGTAGTGGTCCACCTTTGTAAGTCTATTGTAGGCCTATCTAAATCTGAAAAGAAGTAGCCTAACTAAACCTGTCAAAAAACTGCAGTAAAATAAAAAGTAGGTCTATATAGCCTATTTGCCTGGAGTAGGCTACAAGTACAGTATATTAGGCATACCTCAAAATTGTTCTTTACAGTACTTGAGTAAAAAGTAACCTATAAGTTATTCCACCACTGATTGTATAGGCTAAAATAATTCCTAGGCTACCACACAACTCGGGGCAGTAAAATTAGGTTTTATTTAAAAGACAAATTGAAAAGTCAGTGTAAGAGTTTATGAACTGGAAAATCAGCTGAGATAAAAAGAGACATTTATAAATACAAAAATTGTAAACACAGGCCTAAACATCGAAAATGACTTACAACTATATAACACTGGGACATGTATTTTTCTATGCAGCCATGCTGTAGTGTAGCAGGCCTATACCTGATGAAACAGGTGAACAACATATGGGTCTAATTATGGATCTCTGCGAAGTTGTTTTTAAATAGTTATTCTTAAATAAAGTCTAGTTATTAGTTTAATTGCAACACCAAAATAATTACGCAAAGAGCTTATCAGATGTCATTCAACAAGCTGACAGTTCTTAAAAACAGTATAGGCTATAGTCTTATCCTAACATGTCTATACACACAACAATTCGAAAACAAAAAGACAAAAAAAGATAGGGGAAAAAAGCAGTAGCCGTATGCCTTAATTTGTTTAATTGGCTACCATGGCCTCCACACAGATTCACAGTACGTTAAGGGTGACGGCGCACCCTGACTATCGGCGTCTTCCATGAAAATCTGGCTTTGATCAGAGTCTGAAGTCTCGTCCAGATCAGAGCACAAGTCGTCGGTGGATGTGGTCGAGGGAGCCGGGGACAGGGCCGACGAGCTGCCGCTGGACAAGCCCCTTCCCCCGGTCGGGGAGATTGCATACTCAGACAGAGGCCAAGTGCTGTTGTTGTTGTTGGGGCAACCGTTGTCTGCCGCGATGTCCGACAGCATCACCTGGAGGCGGTCCTGGTCGTTCAAGGGCATGCTTTCGAGGAGGTGGTTCAGGAGCTCCGCGGCGACGGTGGGGTCTATGCCCGGACAGTTGGAGATGAAAGTGTGCACCTCATGCATGCACTGGATGTATCCCGCGGCAAACCTCTCACACGCCTCCCGGTTCTCTGCGTCCTCCTCTGAGAAAACAAACACCAGACAAACTCAGTGAGTAGTAGCCTACAGTGTACAGACACATGCAGAAGCTGCTGAAATGCAAGTCCTCACAAGCATAGACATACATAACATGTAGGCTAGCTTAGTACACACTGTAGCGAATATAGCTAAAGTTTTACCTTGAGCCCGGCTTTGCAGAATACTCTCGACCCTTTTCACTGTCACCTCCAGCACTTCAGCGTTCTCCATCTTTGATTGCAACTGTAAATACAATATTATTTGTTATTGGTTCTATGATGATGATTCAGCCCCATTCAGGCTCACACAATAATGTTATATAAGAAAAATGTGTGCATGTATCTCAATTTACATCATCTGTGTCTGCCATAAGAACTCTGAGTTCTTGTAAACTTTCATTGATGCGAGCCCTCCTCTTCTTCTCAACCAGAGGTTTCCTGATCTGTAAATACACAAATAAAACAAGCAGATATGAGTGACTTTGCTTCCACCCCGGCGTCTCCTTATTTTGTGCACGCTATTATAAGCGAACAGTGGCAGATCTCCAAGCTCACACCGCGTCAAGATGCGATGCTTTTGGTGCCTGTACATTTTCGCTAATAGTAGGCTATGCGCGCGACACCGCCGTAAAACGAAGTGTAACATCGTGGTTAAAACAAACATAAACACTGTAATCACGTTGCATGGAGACACCACCACCACGGCATTACCTTTCTGTCCACCCTGGTGCCAAAATCCTCCTCATCCCTGTCCATTCCGTCTGTGTTATTGCGGATGGGGGCCATGTTGTTGAAGTTAACCCAGGCTCTGCCACACAACGGATTGTCTGAATCCAGCCGTTACAGCTCGTCAATGGGACAGATGGCTGGCGGTCCCAGCTGCCAACAAAGGTTGCAGACGGACGGGGTGCAGGACTTGTTATGCAGCTTCGAGCGAGGGGATGAGGGCACGCACTGAGTATTTATAACGGTTCATTTACATGTGAATGCTGGAGCTGGCTGCTCCAACCAGCCAATCGTCGGTCAAGGCTTTTATCTGTCTCATTGTAGGGGGATGACATTATAACATAAATTGAAGACAGTAAATTTCAGCAACCACAGTCATATATGCCTTATGATAATATGACCTGTGTCAAAGGAATGCGTCCAAATGTTGGTTGTAAAAACCCGCCAAATACTTTTTGGTCAGATAATATATAGGCTTTATAAAGTAACATTTTCAAAAAAAAAAATTACAACAAAGCACAATGCGAAAACACTATACTATAGAAGTTGTTTCTATGACGTTTACAGAGTCCTATTCTCACGTTATCACCTTTCGTGTTGGATTGTGAGCCATAAACTTTAAGGTCTGCATGTTGTTTCAACCGTTGACCATTCTCTGGCACTTTGCAGGAAAATGTGAGCCATTTGTCATGTCCAGCTCTGTGAAATGTCAATGCCTGATTGAGAAATCAATGAGCAACTAATACATCACGCATTATAAATGCAATCAATCATTCACATATTATGCTAAGCATATTAAAAGTATTCATTGACCAAACGCGCATATTATGATGAAAATCATAATGATTTTTATGAGGATCAGGACTTTCTTGATTTAATAGAGCCATAATTGAAACTGTAATGTTAAAACAGACTGGGAGATCTTTCGTTTTGCTTGTAAGGGGATTTCCTGTAAATAAATAGCTGCTCATGGCTTTTTAGGAGCAATTCCTATGTCATTATTTCCGGATGATCAGATGGAACCCATATCATCCATCCATGGATGTAACACTGACACACAGCAAATTAGATGCAGCTTTAAATTAAACACGGAACACTACCATATTTGGTGCCATGTTTGGAGTTAATCTTCAAAGTAAGAGACGTGGAGAGATTTGCGATTAATAAGATTTATTTGCAGTTGATTTAGGAGATTAATTTCAGTTCGCACTCCTCCTTCGACTTGATTGTGCGCTATTCCTTGGGACTATAAACAGCAACAATCATAAAGGTTTACCTTTGTTACGTATGAGTTTGTGTTGGATAATTGGATTGACTTTTATTTTGGCATAGGGCGCGGAGGATTTTCCTCCATTCCCACACACAGCTCGTTCGTCAGAGAATACGCGCGTCTGAGGTCACTATCCCTGGCTGTCCGGCGGGGGCGACATGTACTAGCCTGCCTATATATTATGCTTCTCTGTTCGGTAGCTGAATCCAGTGCACCCATCAGTTAGATAATAAGCAGATACAGGTTATTGCAGACATGGTGAAGATTACTTTCCAGACCGTTTCGGCGCTGAAGCCCGAGAAGGAGAGCGATGGAGACAAGATTATTATACCCCAGGCTCACGTGAGTTTGCAGTCTCATTCTTTGTTCCGTGTTAGTCTATATATGACTATATATGACATTTATTAGTTGTTTGTCCCATACGAATCTTCATTATTTTGTCATTTCATCTCCCTTTTACGCGTGACTGTACCGTCAGGACTAGGCATAGTAATGCCATTTGATTTGATTGGTTGATTGAATACTTTATTAACAGTTTGCAAAAAGTATAGGTACAGTACAATAATATGCTAAAAGGATAACACAAAAAGCCATGAGGGCTTGTTTCCATTGTGGTCCTAGTAATTTCTTCAAAAATAATTCCAATAGCCTATTTGAACGCAACTAGTCAGCATATCACCGTGACGATATTTAATTGCTTTTTTGGGTGGTTTAGTGGCTACTATAGATTTTAGTGTTGTGCAATGATAGTGTATAATTTATGATTATATTTCAATCATAACTAAGCGACTGAGTGACACTAGCCATCGATACAGGCCTGGGATGTTGTCATTACGTCACCTTGTTTGGGCTGCAGCCTGGGACACTGCCTGGAGTCAGATATCAAAGAAATCTATGCGCATATTTATAATTTATAAGAATAAAACGAGATTAGGTTTACGCTCAAGGTGCATACGTGTTTAAACATCCCATGTTCTTGTTAGTGGAATTGCAAGTTAGCAAATATTGTGGATGTGAGGAAACGAGTAAGTGTAGGCTAGGCAGAGGCTACTCTATAGTCTACACTGAGTATATTATGCTATCACTGCACCACTCCTTACGTCACTGCTGATGTGCTGGTTAATAGCTTAATACCCAGTCATTCCTGCAGATGGCAGCATCTAGATTCTAGAATGTCGAAATCATATGAAATAGGTCCAAATGGTGGAGCTGCTTTTAAATTCGACATGCAAACCCTTTTTTATGCACAAAAGACTATTGTTCCCTGTAGTGTGGCTGTTGTCAGAGGGCTACTTACAAGCCTGAGGTCTAACAAGACCATGACAATGACCCGATTATATGAGCATGTAATAATAATAGGTGAACATTGGGGAAAATTGCGGATCTACAAGCTCACAAGTTCAAGTTTTTAGATCTGCTATTTTCACTAAAGAGATTTAGTGTAGTGGGGGAAAAGGAGGGGACCATAGACCCTGGGGGATAAAGATAAGAACAAAACAAATGTAACCAAAGAGGTGCCCATAAGTAGGTCATGAACAAAATAGATTATTTTATATTTGGCTGTTAGATGTATCTTTAACTATTCTTCTGTGTCATAATATGATGCCTAAGGCCTAAGCGACCGCTAATCTTCTCATAAGTAGTCATTCTTTTTTGAGGCACCATGACCTAATATTTGACTGATAACCGGAAGAGTGGGCACACAATCTGTTACGTAGATCCAAGTCTGATCCTTTTCAAATCCATATGTACACAGTAGATTACATATGAGGCGTCTGGCACCAATACGTGGTCTGCATACACATCCAACCGCTAATTACGTCAGTGAACACAACGTGTGACGTGAGCTCTCTGGTGTGATAACATTGGCGGAAACGGCAGTTTCAGCGTCATCAGATGTGTGTGGAGGCATATTAATAGGAACACCTCTGTCATGGGACGCCTGTCCCCACGCAATTGTTCTGCCCCAGACAGCCATGTGCATCTTCGTCAGATGCTAGGCGCAATCTGCTCCCTCCTCTCTGGTTCGCCATAGCAACAGTAGTACAGAGAGGCAGCAGATTGATTGAGAGATTGTGGGTGGGTATTTGGCATCCATCCTCCCAAGCCAGCCTACGTTTACCAGATCTGATCATCTGACTAACTACTTGGCTGCCACAACCTTACAAGATTTGATATATAGAGTGTTCACAGGAAAGCGTGGTGATGTGAGAGAACATTATGCACACACAACCATTCTCAACTGCATGGTTGTATGCCATAACAGTGCCCTAAAGAATTTCAATCAATCAAGCAATCAATCAATGCAAGTGCCTCGAGTGAAAGCATACCCTGGCTGACATCAAAACCTTGCAGATAATTAAGCTGGCGAATTAAGCATTTCCTTGTCTACTGTTGTGTAAAAGAGTTTCTCCCCTTTTTGCAGGATGAGCTGGTTCTCCCCCTCAGCCCCAAGAGGTCTCTTCTGAATTGCCTTTGCTGTCTCACGTTTGGCCTGGTGATTTTCATGTCAGGATTGGTGCTGGCCTCCATCTACATATACCGCTATTACTTTGTATCTCAGGTCAGTTAACCTTCTTTATTTTGTAAACTGTAGCCTATGTACCATTGACATGGTATATATATATATGAATGATAATTAATCATAACATTTATGTCTTTTGGATGACAATGACACTCCATACAATGAAAGTTATGAATACATTACTGTAAAGCCTACATGGGTTAAATTAACTCTGACTTCACAACAGAAATTAGGCTAAAAGAATTGTTTCGTCCCACCAGCAGATCCCAGAGGACAGTATGTTCCATTGTCGGGTTGTGTACGAGGACTCCATATTTGCTCCTGTGAGAGGCCGACATGAGCTGGAGGAGAACGTTGCCATCTACCTTGATGATAACTACGAGCAAATCAGTGTACCCATGCCCCATTTTGGAGGCAGTGACCCTGCTGACATCATCCATGACTTTCAGCGGGTAAGAGGCTATGATCCTGAAATCCACCCCTCAGAACCCAGTTTATTATTGTATTTACTTAGTACTAATTCATTGCTATATATGTTACAAAAACATTCAAGAGAGTATTTTATTTTATTGTATATAGTCTGGTTGATCCAACTTTGACCAATCATATCACGACCAAGACTAACCAATCAGATCACACCCTTGACTGACCTCAATCGCCAAATCAGGTGTAATAGCAGCACTATAGCAGTCATGGCACCACATACAGAATATTCATACAGGGGAAACACATTATAAGTATAGGCATTATAAGTTGCTCAAAGTATTATAATCATATTCAAACAGCCAACAATATCCCCAATAGAGACCAAAAAGACACAATAGAAATTTACACATAAGTAGCTCAAAATACATAATCTTAATGATTAAAATCGTTTGGAGGCTTGAAAGAAAGATATTCTCTTGTTTATCTAAGCTCATCTCGCTCAAGAATCGCCTAAGGGTGGCGCCATTTCCATGGTGCCAACACAGAATAAATCCATATACTCACGAAACAATACTGATTGGGTCGTGCAGCTGTCTGTCACGACTGTGGCTGCAAGCTCCGCCCAGAGCCTATAAAGCAGCACACAGCCGGAAAAGACGTCTTTCCTGCCTTTTTCTGCGCTAACACAGATTTTCTAAGACTACCACTTCCATAACTCCGTTGAGACTTTTATTCCCCCTGGACGAGTGCTTCACTTGTACCCTGGAATTCGCGGTGGAAACCCGGTGGTCTTACACTCACGAGAACGAAACGCAGTAAGTTTCAGAAACAATAAAAAAGGGGCTTTTTTTCCTGTCAGTGCTGTGAAGCCTCTCGGACATAGCCCCGTTAGCCTTGGCTAACACTAGCTTAGCTTTAGCCTAGCTGTTGACAAACGCTAGCTTAGCTGTGGCTCAGCCTAACCAGTGTCGGGAGACCTCGCGTTAGCCGCGAAGCCCTGCCTGGACCGTGGAACAAGAGCCAGCCGACGATAGACAAGACACAGCCGCTCGTCGGAAAGAAGTTCAGCCCGGCGACCCGCGGAAGTCAACCTGCACTGCTCTGCTAACGGTGAGTTGATAAACCTCCGCTTTGCAACCCCAGTTAGCTCTGTTTTCTCCCCTGTTTTCTCTACACTATCGTCGGAAACCTTGAGGGACCCTACTAGCTAAAACGCAGTTTTCACAGACTCCCTCGGCCCGCGCTGACCCACGTTCTTTCCCGCCACGTTGTGTCGTAAGACCCCGTCGGCTCGGAAGCCCGTTCCACGGCTATCACAGGCTCCCACACGGCCGCAAGGCCTAGCGCTAGATCGGCGACGCACGTTGCTCCGTGCCGAAAGGCCCTAGCTACTAGCTAGCTACTATCTAGCTGCCCTCTGGCTACTTCTAGCCTCCTCTAGCTGCTATCAGCTACTCCTGTTGCTTCTAGCTACTGTTGACTGCCCCTGGCTCTTGGTGTGTGTTTCTGTAGCTGTTTATAGTGACTTCTAACGTCATCTGGCTACACCTAGCCACTTTGTAGCTGCGGATCTAGCGGATTCTAGCTACTTTTTCTCCAGACTTCTGGAGAACACTGCGCTTGGCCTACAAAACTCTCTCCGTGTGTCGGAAGACCCTGGTTAGTTTTCTAGCCTTTACTACACCTCAGTGGACAGTTGGAAAACTAAACTAGGCAACATGGCTACTGGCGGTGACGCTACACAACACAACCAGACCCAGGAGGACCCTCAGTGGGTATGTTTCAGTCGCAACTGCAACAGAACCCGGGCAACAGACAACCCGCATAAGCAGCAAGCTGCAACGCTGTTTCGCTTGCTACCGGTGTTTCTAGCTAATCCTCGGCCGCTAGGCGTTGATTTTAGCGCCACCAACAACAAGCAACCACCGTAGCCGGGTTACGACGCTAGCTTGCTATCCAGCCGCAGCTTCGCTAGCCTTCCTAGGTTAGCTAGCTCCCGCTAATGCAGCTATAGCCTTTTAGCTCCGCTAGACACTAGCTAGTTTCCAGCCGTCAGGCGTTAACTACAGCTTCTCTAGCTTCTCTTTGGCACGGTTGTTTTTGCTATCGAAGGCCACAGGCCTGCTCTACGCAACCCGCACTACCCGACGAACCGCCGCATCGCTCTGTGTCGTCAGACCTAAGCAGCACCAGCCCGACGGCCGCGCTACGCGAGCCCCAGGCTTTGCGGCCTTCCCGTAGTCCGGCGCCTTTTCTTTCACGCAACTAAACAGCTTCTCTGGCCACCACAGTTTCACAACGTGGTCGTCTCTGTTTAGACAGCTGATTTTCAGTGGAGCACCACGAGTCCTACTCTTCTACTCCACCACCACTTTTCCTTTTTTATAATTTTTATATTATAACTTAAAGGAGAAGTGCTTCTACAATGTCTTGAACTGCTGGTTCCTTCTTTAAGCTACAACTGTGCTTGACCTACAAGACTCTTCCCTGTGTCGGAAGACCCTGGTTAGTTTTCTAGCCTTATTACACCTCAGTGGACAGTTGGAAAACTACACTAGGCAACATGGCTACTGGCGGTGACGCTACACAGCACAACCAGACCCAGGAGGACCTTCAGCAGCGGTGACAACAGCCCTCCCGGGTTCCCGAGGAGGAACGCCACCGGGAATTTCTCATGCAACTGCAGCAACCTGCTGTCCCCTGAGGACAGTCACTCTCGCTGCATGGTTTGCCTGCTCGCCAGCATGCTCGCCAGGCTCTCGAGACCTCTGGTCTCTACCCCTGCTGCTTCTGCTTCGCGGACGGGGAGAAAAGCTGACGCATCTCACGCGTCGAGAGTCACCAAGACAGGTCCCTGGTCGACACCTCCGAGCCCGGCTGTCCCGACCAGCCCCAAACTTCGAGGCCTAGGCCCACCACCTCGTCCTCTCTCTCCAGACCCCTCAACCTTGACGCGTCTCAGAGACACCATGACGAGTCCTTCCTGGGCTCCTCCCCTGCCAGGAAGGCGGCTCGGACCGCCAGCAACAAGCTCCACACGCTCTTCACCACACTGGTAAACAGGCCTGTGGAGCCAGACCCGAGACATCAGCCAGGCCTCACCGGCTGGCTCTGGGTGCTGCTCTCCCTCCAGCGGGATCTCGTCGGCCCACCAACGAGGCTCCCCCGAGCCGGGTGGTTGCGACAACGAGATGTCGGATGCAGTCCTAGGCCTCCACCGACAACTACCGCTGCTACTACTTCACGCAGCGGCCGAAGGCACGAGTCTCACTCGACGTGGTTCCCCAGCGACCCTCGACTACCGACTGCTTCCCTCAACATTACAGGTATGTACATTGTGAAGCTAGGGTTGTTTAGCTATTTAGCTAACTTTTTCGAGGTCGGGAGTAGCAACCTCGTTGGATGGCCGATGCCACCCTAGCATGCTTAGCATTCTAGATAGGCTGCTTTTCAAGGTGGACGACGGACAGCGAGCTCCTCCAAGAGCTCCCTCCGCACGCCAACCCCGACACACCAGCGGTGGTAGGGGTGGCCGCTCTGGCTCCAAGCCCCACCAGGAGAGGGCAGGAGGCCAGCTGGCACCGTCCGGTGCCTCGGCCGGCACCCCCAACCGTGACAGACGCCCGGCTGGGCGTGGCCACGGCCGCCCGCCCCATGGCCCCAGACGAGGCCAGGGCAGAGGCCGTGGGGAGCCACAGAGCAAATGACGCCGTCCCCGTCCCAGGGGAGACGAGACCAGACGTCTCCCCTCCCCCCCCTGAGCCTGGATTTGAGTATTCTTCTCACACTCAGACCGCCCAGGAAGAGGCGGGGGCTCACGATGCGGAGCATCACCACGGGTGCGGCCGATCATCGACATGTTGTTGTTTCCAATGTTGTACCTGTTTTATTTCCTGTAATGAAGGCCTTCACGCCATTAAAACAAACAACGACAACAACATCGGGGGGACATGAACCCACTGCCAGGAGTAGCCCCCGGGCTCTCCGACACAGTGGGGCGGGACCTTGGCCTTGTGGCGGGCCTAAACGCCACTGGCAGGACGGGTCATGCCGAAAATTTCTCTGGTCCACCAGGAGGCGCCAGCCCTGCGCGACGACGCGCTCCCCTGGCGATGGAGAACCCCCTTGCGCGTCGCCTGACACAGTGGGAACTGTGCGGAGCGTCTCCTTGGGTTCTCCGCACCATAGCGAGAGGTTACAGGCTCCAGTTCGCTATGAGACCCCCTGCATTCGGAGAAATCCTCTACTCCGATGCACGCGGCGAAGCGGGTCAGGTTCTCCAGCAGGAGATCAACTCTCTGCTGGAGAAGAAGGCTGTCAGAGAGGTACCCCTGAGCCAGAGTCGCAGCGGGTTTTTACTCACGCTACTTCCTGGTCAAGAAGAAGGGGGGGGGGCTGCGTCCAATCATGGACCTACGAGCTCTCAATCGGTACCTCAAGTCCTTCCGCTTCAAGATGCTGACAGCCAAGTCTCTTGTGCGCTCTATACGCATGAACGACTGGTTCACATCTATGGACCTGAAAGACGCCTACTTTCACATCCCTATCTACCCACCTCACAGGAAGTTCCTGAGGTTTGGTTTCAAGGGGAAGGTGTACGAATACACGGTTCTCCCCTTCGGGATGTCCCTGAGCCCCAGGGTGTTCGTCAAATGCACCGAGACGGCTCTGGCCCCTCTGCGGCGACGAGGTCTACGTGTAGCAAGCTACATCGACGACTGGCTTCTGAGCGCAGGCTCGCCACAGGAGGCACTATGGAACACCACTCGGGTGGTGTCCCATATGTCCTCCCTAGGGTTCACCATAAATCACGAGAAGAGTGTTATGGTGCCCGCCCAGTCGATCAACTTCATAGGCATAGCACTGGATTCAGTCTCCTTCACGGCTCGGTTGAGCCCGGAGAGGATCGACGCCTTCCTGAAGTGCGTGGCCCTGTTCCAGAGAGGACACAGACTGCCACTCAGAATCTGCCTACGTATGGCGGGACTGATGGCGTCGGCCATCTCCCTGGTGCGGTTGGGCAGACTCCACATGAGACCCTTTCAGCGCTGGTTGAGGTCTCTACGGGTGCCCACCAGATTCCTCTCGCGGCGAGTGACAATCCCCGGGGAATGCACGCTCGCCCTGAGGTGGTGGTCGGACAGACGGACCCTGACGGAGGGAGTCCCCCTTGGTTTACCGTTGGCCAGGAAGGTCGTCACTACGGACGCGAGCCTGAGTGGGTGGGGGGCCACCCACGAAGGCAGGTCGGCCAGAGGGATATGGGATGGAACCTTGAGGTCCGCCCACATCAATTATCTGGAACTCCTAGCGGTCTTCCTCGCGCTGCAAGCGTTCGAGCCGCTCATACGGGGTTGTCATGTCCTCGTCCGTACCGACAACACGACAACGATGTGCTACATCAACAGGCAGGGTGGACTGAGGTCCTTACGCCTGCACACGTTGGCATACAGGCTTTTGACTTGGTGCGACGGGCGTCTTCTGTCACTGACAGCCTGCCACGTCCCGGGACTACTGAACGCGGGTGCAGACCTGTTGTCCAGAGGTCCCCTCCGTTACGGCAACTGGTCCCTACACCCGGGTGTAGTGGAACAGATCTGGGACAGGTTCGGGACTCCGGTGGCAGACCTGTTCGCTACAGACGAGAACAAGAAGTGTCCACTCTTTTTCTCCCTGAAAGGCTCGCCAACTTTGGGACTGGACGCGATGGCACATCGGTGGCCTCGGGGCCTACTCTATGCCTTCCCTCCACTAGAGCTGATTCCCTTCACCTTAGCCAGGGTGAGGGTTCAGGGCTCGGACGTGCTACTAGTGGCTCCAGCCCGAGGGTCCTGGAGACAGGACATTTTTTCCCCTCCTCTACGACCAGCCTTGGCGGCTCCCTCTGTGGAGGGATCTGCTTACCCAGGCGGGTCGCGAGATATTCCATCCGCGCCCACAGGACTTAGACCTCTGGGTGTGCCTGGTGAGGGGTCGACTCTAATAGCCACAGGCTTGCCCCCTAGGGTCATTGAGACGATCTTGGGGGCCAGGGCCCCTTCGACTAGACAGCGGTACAACACGGCTTGGAACGTGTTTGTGCGCTGGTGTGCGGCGAGGCCGGAACGGGCCGTTCATTTTCAGGCCTCGGTGGTTCTTATCCTAACCTTCTTGCAAGAATTATTGGATAGACACTTGGGGAACTCCTCAGTGAAACTCAACCTGGCGGCCATATCGGCCTACCATGTGGGTATGGACAACAGACCAATAAGTGAGAACTTATTGATTCGACAGTTCATGAGGGGTGTCAAGCGTGCTCGGCCGGTATCTAGATCCTTAGTTCCCTCCTGGGATCTGACCTTGGTACTGCACGCTCTGTCGAGAGCCCCCTTCGAACCGCTGGACACGGTGGGTTTGAAGTTTCTCTCACTTAAGACTGCCCTGCTGGTCGCCTTGACTACAGCGAAGCGATCTAGTGACATGCACGCGCTCTCGGTGAGTCCAAGCTGCATGAGATTTAGTGGGAACGGTACCAGGGTTTCGCTCAGGCCGAACCTGTCGTTCCTGCCCAAGAACTTTCCTTCCGGAGTTACTCCGGTAGACTTGGCAGCTTTCCACCCGCCCCCTTTCGCATCGGCGGAAGACGAGAGGCTGAACAGTCTCTGTCCGGTCAGGGCGCTGAAACTGTATGTAGACAGGACTGCTGCCTTTAGGAAGGGCAATCAGTTGTTTGTCGCATGGGACCCTCAGAGAAGGGGGAATCCCATAACCAAGGTGAGACTTTCACAATGGGTTGTGGAAGCCATACAGTTGACCTATGCCGAGAGTGGTACACAACCCCCGGAGGGTTTGCGGGCTCACTCTACGAGAGGCATGTCTGCATCCTGGGCTCTTGCGAAGGGAGCATCACTTCAGGATGTGTGTACGGCGGCGAGTTGGTCGTCCCCTTCGACTTTCGCCACGTACTATAACTTGGACGTGGCATCTCTTGGAATTGCTCACGCCGTTCTGGGAGCTGCCGCTAGGTGATGGGACAGTTGGGAACAACGGTCACACACGCGCACTTCAGGAGATAGAGCCTAGGGCATATGAGATGGGGAACCATCAGCCCGCGTCTGAGTGCTTAGACAGTTTTCACTGGCTAGCTCCTTAGGTAGGTTCTTGTCTACTGGGCCTGTGGTCCAGATAGCCTCCTTGCCTTTCCTTCTCCCCACGGGCAGGGGACTGCTGGGGGAGGGGTCCCGGGTCGGGCCTCCTTTTCAACTGGTGGTAGTGATACGGGGGGTTTATGTACACCCTTAGGCGATTCTTGAGCGAGATGAGCTTAGATAAACTCTGGGTTACTTTAGTAACCTCAGTTTATCAAGCGAATCGAGCGAGAGAATCGCCCTTACTACCCTTCTTGCTTAGAAAGAGCACAGAAAAAGGACTGGTTGATAGGAATGACGTCTTTTCCGGCTGTGTGCTGCTTTATAGGCTCTGGGCGGAGCTTGCAGCCACAGTCGTGACAGACAGCTGCACGACCCAATCAGTATTGTTTCGTGAGTATATGGATTTATTCTGTGTTGGCACCATGGAAATGGCGCCACCCTTAGGCGATTCTCTCGCTCGATTCGCTTGATAAACTGAGGTTACTAAAGTAACCCAGAGTTTCTGTCCACCCGTATTCTCAGATAATTATTTTGACATGCAGCTCATGTAATCTGAATACTGTTGTCTTCATCACAGGGCCTCACAGCTTATCATGACATTGCTTTGGACAAGTGCTACGTCATTGAGCTTAACACCACTCTAGTTATGCCTCCGCGAAACCTGTGGGAACTCCTCATTAACGTCAAGGTGAGTTTGCCTCATTCATAGCTGAGGCTATAGCATTTAGTGACGGCCTGAGTTATACTGGGTGTCACTGTCACGCACTGTGCGGGTCAATGCCGTAACCTTTGGGATGCATTCTTGTCTCTTTCTCCCATAGAGAGGGACATACCTGCCTCACACGTACATCATCCAGGAGGAGATGATGGTGACAGGGAGGGTGAGGAACATGAGGCAGCTGGGGCCCTTCATCCACAGACTCTGCTATGGCAAAGAGACCTATCGCCTCAGACGTCGCAACCCGCACCGAAGTGAGTTCAGCTCACATAGCATACAAACCACACTCCACACTCACGCATGAACACACACACAATCGCACATGCTAGTCCACATGCCCCTGCTCCGTGTTTATTCTGGATATACGGAATATATATATATGCGAGTGTGAGATGCCATGTTATGTAATAAGAGAGCGAAACATCTGGCCTGTCCACTCACCGCCTACACACATGTGTAACCACACTGCAGAACTGCTAAGTTGTACGAGTCTTCCGGAACCCTCTGTAAAGTGGTAAACACAAATTTAAATCGAGGGAAATCCGTAGCTGCTGTGGTGTGAGGAATTAAGACATGTGCCCATATGAATATGAACGAGAACAGCACCAAATAGGGACTTCCTGCTGTGTGTCCACATTGTAGATTCTTCTTTTCAAAGCTCCTTATATGACTATCATGACTGTGTGTGGGCTCAGCTTGGAAGCTGTGTGTGTGTGTGTGTGTGTGTGTGTGTGTGTGTGTGTGTGTGTGTGTGTGTGTGTGTGTGTGTGTGCGTGCGTGCATGCGTGCTCATGGTATTCAATGTGTGCCTGAGTCATTCCTACTATACAGGATAGAACCACACATTGTGTAGGAGGTAGTGTTACGCTCATTATTGTTGAATTTATTGGCTGGCTGAGACAGTGATGTAACACACTTCTACTCTATTTCTTTTCAGGAATCGATAAGCGCGAGGCGAAAAGGTGCCACAGTATCCGACACTTTGAGAACACCTTTGTGGTTGAGACTGTCATCTGTGACAGGATCTGACTCTCACACTGGACTCAGAAACATCCAACAATTAAGCCAACTGTTTAAAAACCATACCTCTTGGACGCTTTAGGCTTTTACTGCACTTTAAGAGCATGTATTTTGTCCAAAACCGTTTTTTGTTTTGTTTGTCTCAAGTTGAATTGTTAATGCTCTATTGTTTGTTCTCGATTTACATTTTGAGTCTTTTTTTATTCAAACGGTCTGTATATTTGAGTGAAGTTGTACATTTAATGGCATATAACCGTAGCTTATCATGACGTGTAAAAGATGATGACTGGTGTCTAATGTACACATTTATTTATTGGTTTTCACTTGATTTTTACATTTTTGTTTCATCAGTTCAGTGCAATGTAGGAAATTACTTGGAGGCATGAAAAGGCTTGCGCTGTGCACTCCCATGTTTAATTGTTGCCAAATGGCAAATGTGCATACCTCATGTAGTTTGGCCTTTTTGCCAGTGTCATTAATGAATTATGTAAGTTAGTTTCACTCTTCCTAAGCAATATATACTGTAAATTGAAAAATGTCTTCTTTTTTCATATTGTAACATGGCTAGATTTTTATCTGAAATTCAATTGTGAATGATCATTTCTTTTACATTTTGTCCTTCGAAGTTTTTCCATGTGGCATCTTCCAGTTTCCTATGGTCTCCCATGGCTTCAGACTGTAATTACTGTAGTAGCAGAGCTTTTGATGAAGGCAGACCAAACCAAAGTCTTCAATGACCAATGCTATACTGAGTGTTGCCTATAAACTATTTAGGAAGGATGCTTTATAGTGTAGATGGCAGAATATACTAGATGATACTTTATCAAAGGCTTTACTTCTGGTTTGTCTTGCTCTTCCTCCTGGTGGTTAGACTTACTTCTCATTTTTAATTGTGGCCACATTTCTCAATCCATAATCTCCTGTCATGTCCTTCTGTATCTCTTCAATTCCGCTCTGTCCCACTTGACGACTTTTATATGCTGGGTCTTTCTATTGTATAATATGGAGCTGTGCTGAGAGAGACCTGTGATAATGTGCCCATGAGTTCATTGTCCCCCAAAACAATCTCCTGCTGTACAGTTAACTGCTTGTAATATCTCATTCACTAAAGAATAAATGATCAAACATATTTTGTTTGTTGTTTCTAGAATTCTCAAACACCTGAGCCTGATAATTATCAGTCCAAGGGGGTGTACTTGCAATAACACATTATTTATTTTACACCAAAGACCAAACCATCAAAAACCCAAAATCATTTGGTATTTTATGGACCCTTCCTGTACACATGTTTATTGTCTCCACCAGGCCGAAGGCATGGGGAGAGAGTATGTTTTGCACTCCATCCGTCCGTCCGTGCGTGTGTCCATGTGTCCATCCATCTGTGAACAGCTAATCTCCGGCACCGTTAACCCGGTCGATGCCAAATTTTGCACACACACTCCCTGGATGCTAACGATGAACCTCTGCCAAAATGTCCAGAACGGCCTGTTATAGCGCCACCAGGAGGCCGCTTTGTGCAAAACAAGTTTTTGGACAGTACACCTACATATTTTGTCCAAACATCACGCAAATTGGTACACAGTCTCTCTAGGGCCTAGGCTAATTCAGCCTGGTGGAGCTGAATTATAAAAAGTGTGAATGGTGAAAGCACTATATTTCTAAAACTATGAAACATTTCAAAGATTCCTTTTCAGGCAAACATGTCCACCGTAGGCTAGAATGGGGTTGCTAGGTGTAAGTATGTAGGACTAGTAGCATGCCAAAGTTTGTGCTATTGCCATAGAGAATGCATTGGGCGTTAAAGTTAAATAACTCAGAAACTACAAAACATTTCAAAGTAAAAAGTTCCAGCATGTGTCTCCACAGTAAGCTGAATAATAAAAAAGTGTGAATGGTGTTTCTAGGTGAAAGTGCTTTTTTGACGTGCCTATAGAGCTGCCATTGAGCCCCATGTTAAATGTCTCAAATTTGAAAGCACTATATTTCTAAAACTATTAAACATTTCAAAGATTCCTTTTCAGGCAAACATGTCCACCGTAAGATGAACCTAAGTAGGCTAGAAGGGGGTTGCTAGGTGTAAGTATGTAGGACTAGTAGCATGCCAAAGTTTGTGCTATTGCCATAGAGAATGCATTGGGGATGGATGTATGAGAATGGGTGTTGCGGAGGATGAGAGGAATGCCTCTCATCCTCCGCAACACCCATTCTCATACACCGCTATACACCGCGAGGATATGAGCTATAGCCCATATCGTACGGCATACTATAGCACGCCGTTTTTCATCATTTTTGAGGATTTGAAAAAAATGAAGAAAAAAAAACCAACATGGGTTAGCCCATCGTTTTTTTAATTTTTAATTTTTTTTTAATCCTCGTTTTTCATCATTTTTGACCATGGGCTATACCCCATACCGTACGGCATACTATAGCACGCCGTTTTTCATCATTTTTGAGGATTTGAAAAAAATGAAAAAATGAAAAAAACGATGGGTTATAGCCCATCGTTTTTAGAATTTTGATTTTTTTTTTTTTATCCTTGTTTTTCATCATTTTGTATGTAGGACTAGTAGCATGCCAAAGTTTGTGCTATTGCACAGACTAGAATGCATTGGGCGTTTAAGTTAAATAACTCATAAACTACAAAACATTTCAAAATAAAAAGTTCCAGCATGTGTCTCCACAGTAAGCTGAATAATAAAAAGTGTGAATGGAGTTTCTAGGTGAAAGTGATTTTTGACGTGCCAATGTCTGCCATTGAGCCCCATTGTGAATTTGAAAGCACTATATTTCTAAAACTATGAAACATTTCAAAGATTCCTTTTCAGGCAAACATGTCCACCGTAAGATGAACCTAAGTAGGCTAGAATGGGGTTGCTAGGTGTAAGTATGTAGGACTAGTAGCATGCCAAAGTTTGTGCTATTGCCATAGAGAATGCATTGGGGATGGGTGTATGAGAATGGGTGTTGCGGAGGATGAGAGGAATGTCTCTCATCCTCCGCAACACCCATTCTCATACACCGCTATACACCGCGAGGATATGGGCTATAGCCCATATCGTACGGCATACTATAGCACGCCGTTTTTCATCATTTTTGAGGATTCGAAAAGAAATGAAAAAAACAAACAAACATGGGTTATAGCCCATCGTTTTTTTAATTTTAGATTTTTTTTTTAACCTCGTTTTTTGAAATTTTGACCATCCCACTGAGCAATAGCCGGCTATTAGACGTGCGTCTAAAAATTGTATAAAAAATGTCTAAAAATAGATGTCTAAAAACCGTCTAAAAATAGACGTCTAAAACACGTCTATTTTTAGACGTGTTTTAGACGTCTATTTTTAGACGTTTTTTATCCCATTTTTGACGCTCGTCTATTAGCCCATACCGTACGGCATACTATAGCACGCCGTTTTTCATCATTTTTGAGGATAAAAAAAAAAAAAAAAAAAAAAACATGGGTTATAGCCCATCGTTTTTTGAATTTTTGAAAAAAGAAATTATCCTCGTTTTTCATCATTTTTGACCATGGGTTATAGCCCATACCGTACGGCATACTATAGCACGCCGTTTTTCATAATTTTTGAGGATTTGAAAAAAAAGAAAGAAAAAGAAAAACATGGGTTATAGCCCATAGTTTTTTGAATTTTTGATTTATTTTTTATCCTCGTTTTTCATCATTTTTGACCATGGGCTATAGCCCATACCGTACGGCATACAATAGCACGCCGTTTTTCATCATTTTTGAGGATTTGAAAAAAAATAAAAACATGGGTTATAGCCCATCGTTTTTTTTATTTTAGATTGGTTTTTTTTATCCTCGTTTTTCATCATTTTTGACCATGGGTTATAGCCCATACCGTACGGCATACCATAGCACGCCGTTTTTCATCATTTAAAAAAAAACAAAAAACACATGGGTTATAGCTTATAGCCCATCGTTTTTTGAATTTTTGAATATTTTTTTATCCTCGTTTTTCATCATTTTTGACCATCCCACTGAGCAATAGCCGGCTATTAGACGTGCGTCTAAAAATGGGATAAAAAACTTCTAAAAATAGATGTCTAAAAAATGTCTAAAAATAGACGTCTAAAACACGTCTATTTTTAGACGTGTTTTATCCCATTTTTAGACGCTCGTCTAATAGCCCATATCGTACGGCATACTGTAGCACGCCGTTTTTCATCATTTTTGAGGATTTGAAAAAAACGGGAAAAAAAACATGGGTTATAGCCGATCGTTTTTTGAATTTTTGAAAATAGAAATTATCCTCGTTTTTCATCATTTTTGACCATGGGTTATAGCCCATACCTACGGCATACTATAGCACGCCGTTTTTCATCATTTTTGAGGATTTGAAAAAAATGAAAAAAAAACAAAACATGGGTTATAGCCCATAATGTTTTGAATTTTTGAAAAAAGAAATTATCCTCGTTTTTCATCATTTTTGACCATGGGTTATAGCCCATACCGTACGCGTACGGCATACTATAGCACGCCGTTTTTCATCATTTTTGAGGATTTGAAAAAAAAGAAAGAAAAAGAAAAACATGGGTTATAGCCCATAGTTTTTTGAATTTTTGATTTATTTTTTATCCTCGTTTTTCATCATTTTTGACCATGGGCTATAGCCCATACCGTACGGCATACTATAGCACGCCGTTTTTCATCATTTTTGAGGATTTGAAAAAAAACAAAAAAAAAACATGGGTTATAGCCCATCGTTTTTTGAATTTTTGAAAAAAGAAATTATCCTCGTTTTTCATCATTTTTGACCATGGGTTATAGCCCATACCGTACGGCATACTATAGCACGCCGTTTTTCATCATTTTTGAGGATTAAAAAAAAAAAAAAAAAAAACATGGGTTATAGCCGATCGTTTTTTGAATTTTTGAAAAAAGAAATTATCCTCGTTTTTCATCATTTTTGACCATGGG
This sequence comes from Protomyctophum parallelum, assembly GCF_964188405.1. NCBI lineage: Eukaryota > Metazoa > Chordata > Actinopteri > Myctophiformes > Myctophidae > Protomyctophum > Protomyctophum parallelum. The sequence goes on along the minus strand of NC_139709.1, from coordinate 26,527,135 downwards.
TTATAGCCCATACCGTACGGCATACTATAGCACGCCGTTTTTCATCATTTTTGAGGATTTGAAAAAAAAGAAAGAAAAAGAAAAACATGGGTTATAGCCCATAGTTTTTTGAATTTTTGATTTATTTTTTATCCTCGTTTTTCATCATTTTTGACCATGGGCTATAGCCCATACCGTACGGCATACTATAGCACGCAGTTTTTCATCATTTTTGAGGATTAAAAAAACAAAACAAAAAAAACATGGGTTATAGCCCATCGTTTTTTGGATTTAAAAAAAAAGAAATTATCCTCGTTTTTCATCATTTTTGACCATGGGTTATAGCCCATACCGTACGGCATACTATAGCACGCCGTTTTTCATCATTTTTGAGGATTAAAAAAAAAAAAAAAAACATGGGTTATAGCCCATCGTTTTTTTAATTTTTTAATTTTTTTTTATCCTCCTTTTTCATCATTTTTGACCATCCCACTGAGCAATAGCCGGCTATTAGACGTGCGTCTAAAAATGGGATAAAAAACTTCTAAAAATAGATGTCTAAAAACGTCAAAAAATAGACGTCTAAAACACGTCTAAAAATTTTTTAGACGTGTTTTAGACGTCTATTTTTTGACGTTTTTTATCCCATTTTTAGACGCTCGTCTAATAGCCCATATCGTACGGCATACTGTAGCACGCCGTTTTTCATCATTTTTGAGGATTTGAAAAAAATGAAAAAAAAACAAAACATGGGTTATAGCCCATCGTTGTTTGAATTTTTGAAAAAAGAAATTATCCTCGTTTTTCATCATTTTTGACAATGGGTTATAGCCCATACCGTACGCGTACGGCATACTATAGCACGCCGTTTTTCATCATTTTTGAGGAAATTAAAAAAACAAACAAAAAAAACATGGGTTTTAGCCCATCGTTTTTTGAAAAAAAAAAAAAGAAATTATCCTCGTTTTTCATCATTTTTGACCATGGGTTATAGCCCATACCGTACGGCATACTATAGCACGCCGTTTTTCATCATTTTTGAGGATTAAAAAAACACAAAAAAAACATGGGTTATAGCCCATCGTTTTTAGAATTTTAGAATTTTTTTTTTATCCTCCTTTTTCATAATGTTTGACCATCCCACTGAGCAATAGCCGGCTATTAGACGTGCGTCTAAAAATGGGATAAAAAACTTCTAAAAATAGATGTCTAAAAAACGTCTAAAAACGTTCCAGCATGTGTCTCCACAGTAAGCTGAATAATAAAAAGTGTGAATGGAGTTTCTAGGTGAAAGTGACTTTTGACGTGCCTATAGCGCTGCCATTGAGCCCCATGTTAAATGTCTCAAATTTGAAAGCACTATATTTCTAAAACTATGAAACATTTCAAAGATTCCTTTTCAGGCAAACATGTCCACCGTAAGATGAACCTAAGTAGGATAGAATGGGGTTGCTAGGTGTAAGTATGTAGGACTAGTAGCATGCCAAATTTTGTGCTATTGCCATAGAGAATGCATTGGGCGTTTAAGTTAAATAACTCATAAACTACAAAACATAAAAATAAAAAAAAGTTCCAGCATGTGTCTCCACAGTAAGCTGAATAATAAAAAGTGTGAATGGAGTTTCTAGGTGAAAGTGACTTTTGACGTGCCTATAGAGCTGCCATTGAGCCCCATGTTAAATGTCTCAAATTTGAAAGCACTATATTTCTAAAACTATGAAACATTTCAAAGATTCCTTTTCAGGCAAACATGTCCACCGTAAGATGAACCTAAGTAGGCGAGAATGGGGTTGCTAGGTGTAAGTATGTAGGACTAGTAGCATGCCAAATGTTGTGCTATTGCCATAGAGAATGCATTGGGCGTTTAAGTTAAATAACTCATAAACTACAAAACATAAAAATAAAAAAAAGTTCCAGCATGTGTCTCCACAGTAAGCTGAATAATAAAAAGTGTGAATGGAGTTTCTAGGTGAAAGTGACTTTTGACGTGCCTATAGAGCTGCCATTGAGCCCCATGTTAAATGTCTCAAATTTGAAAGCACTATATTTCTAAAACTATGAAACATTTCAAAGATTCCTTTTCAGGCAAACATGTCCACCGTAAGATTAACCTAAGTAGGCTAGAATGGGGTTGCTAGGTGTAAGTATGTAGGACTAGTAGCATGCCACATTTTGTGCTATTGCCATAGAGAATGCATTGGGCGTTTAAGTTAAATAACTCATAAACTACAAAACATGAAAATAAAAAAAAGTTCCAGCATGTGTCTCCACAGTAAGCTGAATAATAAAAAGTGTGAATGGAGTTTCTAGGTGAAAGTGACTTTTGACGTGCCTATAGAGCTGCCATTGAGCCCTATGTTAAATGTCTCAAATTTGAAAGCACTATATTTCTAAAGCTATGAAACATTTCAAAGATTCCTTTTCAGGCAAACATGTCCACCATAAGATGAACCTAAGTAGGCTAGAATGGGGTTGCTAGGTGTAAGTATGTATAGGACTAGTAGCATGCCAAATGTTGTGCAATTGCCATAGAGAATGCATTGGGCGTTTAAGTTAAATAACTCATAAACTACAAAACATAAAAAAAAAAAAAAGTTCCAGCATGTGTCTCCACAGTAAGCTGAATAATAAAAAGTGTGAATGGAGTTTCTAGGTGAAAGTGACTTTTGACGTGCCTATAGAGCTGCCATTGAGCACCATGTTAAATGTCTCAAATTTGAAAGCACTATATTTCTAAAACTATGAAACATTTCAAAGATTCCTTTTCAGGCAAACATGTCCACCGTAAGATGAACCTAAGTAGGCTAGAATGGGGTTGCTAGGTGTAAGTATGTAGGACTAGTAGCATTCCAAATTTTGTGCTATTGCCATAGAGAATGCATTGGGCGTTTAAGTTAAATAACTCATAAACTACAAAACATAAAAATAAAAAAAAGTTCCAGCATGTGTCTCCACAGTAAGCTGAATAATAAAAAGTGTGAATGGAGTTTCTATGTGAAAGTGACTTTTGACGTGCCTATAGCGCTGCCATTGAGCCCCATGTTAAATGTCTCAAATTTGAAAGCACTATATTTCTAAAACTATGAAACATTTCAAAGATTCCTTTTCAGGCAAACATGTCCACAGTAAGATGAACCTAAGTAGGCTAGAATGGGGTTGCTAGGTGTAAGTATGTAGGACTAGTAGCATGCCACATTTTGTGCTATTGCCATAGAGAATGCATTGGGCGTTTAAGTTAAATAACTCATAAACTACAAAACATAAAAATAAAAAAAAGTTCCAGCATGTGTCTCCACAGTAAGCTGAATAATAAAAAGTGTGAATGGAGTTTCTAGGTGAAAGTGACTTTTGATGTGCCTATAGAGCTGCCATTGAGCCCCATGTTAAATGTCTCAAATTTGAAAGCACTATATTTCTAAAACTATGAAACATTTCAAAGATTCCTTTTCAGGCAAACATGTCCACCGTAGGATGAACCTAAGTAGGCTAGAATGGGGTTGCTAGGTGTAAGTATGTAGGACTAGTAGCATTCCAAATGTTGTGCTATTGCCATAGAGAATGCATTGGGCGTTTAAGTTAAATAACTCATAAACTACAAAACATAAAAATAAAAAAAAGTTCCAGCATGTGTCTCCACAGTAAGCTGAATAATAAAAAGTGTGAATGGAGTTTCTAGGTGAAAGTGACTTTTGACGTGCCTATAGAGCTGCCATTGAGCCCCATGTTAAATGTCTCAAATTTGAAAGCACTATATTTCTAAAACTATGAAACATTTCAAAGATTCCTTTTCAGGCAAACATGTCCACAGTAAGATGAACCTAAGTAGGCTAGAATGGGGTTGCTAGGTGTAAGTATGTAGGACTAGTAGCATGCCAAAGTTTGTGCTATTGCCATAGAGAATGCATTGTGTTGCGGAGGATGAGAGGAATGCTCTCATCCTCCGCAACACCCATTCTCATACACCGCTATACACCACGAGGATATGGGCTATAGCCCATATCGTACGGCATACTATACTGTAGCACGCCGTTTTTCATCATTTTTGAGGATTTGGAAAAAATTAAAAAATTAAAAAAACGATGGGTTATAGCCCATTGTTTTTTTTTTTTTTTGAAAAAAATAATATCCTCGTTTTTCATCATTTTGGACCATGGGCTATAGCCTATATCGTACGGCATACTATAGCACGCCGTTTTTCATCATTTTTGAGGATTTGAAAAAAATGAAAAAATGAAAAAAACGATGGGTTATAGCCCATCGTTTTTTTAATTTCGGAAAAAAAAAAATCCTCGTTTTTCATCATATTGGACCATGGGCTATAGCCCATATCTTACGGCATACTATAGCACGCCGTTTTTCATCATTTTTGAGGTTTTGAAAAAAAAAATAATAATAAAAAAACGATGGGTTATAGCCCATGGTTTAAAAAAATAATTAACCTTGTTTTTCATCATTTTGGACCATATCGTACGGCATACTATAGCACGCCGTTTTTCATCATTTTTGCCATTGAGCCCCATTGTAAATTTGAAAGCACTATATTTCTAAAACTATGAAACATTTCAAAGATTCCTTTTCAGGCCACCGTCCACCGTAAGATGAACCTAAGTAGGCTAGAATGGGGTTGCTAGGTGTAAGTATGTAGGACTAGTAGCATTCCAAATGTTGTGCTATTGCCATAGAGAATGCATTGGGCGTTTAAGTTAAATAACTCATAAACTACAAAACATAAAAATAAAAAAAAGTTCCAGCATGTGTCTCCACAGTAAGCTGAATAATAAAAAGTGTGAATGGAGTTTCTAGGTGAAAGTGACTTTTGACGTGCCTATAGAGCTGCCATTGAGCCCCATGTTAAATGTCTCAAATTTGAAAGCACTATATTTCTAAAACTATGAAACATTTCAAAGATTCCTTTTCAGGCAAACATGTCCACAGTAAGATGAACCTAAGTAGGCTAGAATGGGGTTGCTAGGTGTAAGTATGTAGGACTAGTAGCATGCCAAAGTTTGTGCTATTGCCATAGAGAATGCATTGTGTTGCGGAGAATGAGAGGAATGCTCTCATCCTCCGCAACACCCATTCTCATACACCGCTATACACCGCGAGGATATGGGCTATAGCCCATATCGTACGGCATACTATACTGTAGCACGCCGTTTTTCATCATTTTTGAGGATTTGGAAAAAATTAAAAAATTAAAAAAACGATGGGTTATAGCCCATTGTTTTTTTTTATTTTTGAAAAAAATAATATCCTCGTTTTTCATCATTTTGGACCATGGGCTATAGCCTATATCGTACGGCATACTATAGCACGCCGTTTTTCATCATTTTTGAGGATTTGAAAAAAATGAAAAAATGAAAAAAAAACGATGGGTTATAGCCCATCGTTTTTAGAATTTCGGAAAGAAATAATCCTCGTTTTTCATCATATTGGACCATGGGCTATAGCCCATATCGTACGGCATACTATAGCACGCCGTTTTTCATCATTTTTGAGGTTTTGAAAAAAAAAATAATAATAAAAAAACGATGGGTTATAGCCCATGGTTTAAAAAAAAAATTAACCTCGTTTTTCATCATTTTGGACCATATCGTACGGCATACTATAGCACGCCGTTTTTCATCATTTTTGCCATTGAGCCCCATTGTAAATTTGAAAGCACTATATTTCTAAAACTATGAAACATTTCAAAGATTCCTTTTCAGGCCACCGTCCACCGTAAGATGAACCTAAGTAGGCTAGAATGGGGTTGCTAGGTGTAAGTATGTAGGACTAGTAGCATGCCAAAGTTTGTGCTATTGCCATAGAGAATGCATTGTGTTGCGGAGGATGAGAGGAATGCTCTCATCCTCCGCAACACCCATTCTCATACACCGCTATACACCGCGAGGATATGGGCTATAGCCCATATCGTACGGCATACTATACTGTAGCACGCCGTTTTTCATCATTTTTGAGGATTTGGAAAAAATTAAAAAATTAAAAAAACGATGGGTTATGGCCCATTGTTTTTTTTTATTTTTGAAAAAAATAATATCCTCGTTTTTCATCATTTTGGACCATGGGCTATAGCCTATATCGTACGGCATACTATAGCACGCCGTTTTTCATCATTTTTGAGGATTTGAAAAAAATGAAAAAATGAAAAAAAAACGATGGGTTATAGCCCATCGTTTTTAGAATTTCGGAAAAAAAAAATCCTCGTTTTTCATCATATTGGACCATGGGCTATAGCCCATATCGTACGGCATACTATAGCACGCCGTTTTTCATCATTTTTGAGGTTTTGAAAAAAAAAATAATAATAAAAAAAACGATGGGTTATAGCCCATGGTTTCAAAAAAAATTAACCTCGTTTTTCATCATTTTGGACCATATCGTACGGCATACTATAGCACGCCGTTTTTCATCATTTTTGCCATTGAGCCCCATTGTAAATTTGAAAGCACTATATTTCTAAAACTATGAAACATTTCAAAGATTCCTTTTCAGGCCACCGTCCACCGTAAGATGAACCTAAGTAGGCTAGAATGGGGTTGCTAGGTGTAAGTATGTAGGACTAGTAGCATGCCACATTTTGTGCTATTGCCATAGAGAATGCATTGGGCGTTTAAGTTAAATAACTCATAAACTACAAAACATGAAAATAAAAAAAAGTTCCAGCATGTGTCTCCACAGTAAGCTGAATAATAAAAAGTGTGAATGGAGTTTCTAGGTGAAAGTGACTTTTGACATGCCTATAGAGCTGCCATTGAGCCCCATGTTAAATGTCTCAAATTTGAAAGCACTATATTTCTAAAACTATGAAACATTTCAAAGATTCCTTTTCAGGCAAACATGTCCACCGTAAGATGAACCTAAGTAGGCTAGAATGGGGTTGCTAGGTGTAAGTATGTAGGACTAGTAGCATGCCACATTTTGTGCTATTGCCATAGAGAATGCATTGGGCGTTTAAGTTAAATAACTCATAAACTACAAAACATGAAAATAAAAAAAAGTTCCAGCATGTGTCTCCACAGTAAGCTGAATAATAAAAAGTGTGAATGGAGTTTCTAGGTGAAAGTGACTTTTGACGTGCCTATAGAGCTGCCATTGAGCCCCATGTTAAATGTCTCAAATTTGAAAGCACTATATTTCTAAAACTATGAAACATTTCAAAGATTCCTTTTCAGGCAAACATGTCCACCGTAAGATGAACCTAAGTAGGCTAGAATGGGGTTGCTAGGTGTAAGTATGTAGGACTAGTAGCATTCCAAATTTTGTGCTATTGCCATAGAGAATGCATTGGGCGTTTAAGTTAAATAACTCATAAACTACAAAACATAAAAATAAAAAAAAGTTCCAGCATGTGTCTCCACAGTAAGCTGAATAATAAAAAGTGTGAATGGAGTTTCTAGGTGAAAGTGACTTTTGACGTGCCTATAGAGCTGCCATTGAGCCCCATGTTAAATGTCTCAAATTTGAAAGCACTATATTTCTAAAACTATGAAACATTTCAAAGATTCCTTTTCAGGCAAACATGTCCACAGTAAGATGAACCTAAGTAGGCTAGAATGGGGTTGCTAGGTGTAAGTATGTAGGACTAGTAGCATGCCACATTTTGTGCTATTGCCATAGAGAATGCATTGGGCGTTTAAGTTAAATAACTCATAAACTACAAAACATAAAAATAAAAAAAAGTTCCAGCATGTGTCTCCACAGTAAGCTGAATAATAAAAAGTGTGAATGGAGTTTATAGGTGAAAGTGACTTTTGACGTGCCTATAGAGCTGCCATTGAGCCCCATGTTAAATGTCTCAAATTTGAAAGCACTATATTTCTAAAACTATGAAACATTTCAAAGATTCCTTTTCAGGCAAACATGTCCACAGTAAGATGAACCTAAGTAGGCTAGAATGGGGTTGCTAGGTGTAAGTATGTAGGACTAGTAGCATGCCAAAGTTTGTGCTATTGCCATAGAGAATGCATTGTGTTGCGGAGGATGAGAGGAATGCTCTCATCCTCCGCAACACCCATTCTCATACACCGCTATACACCGCGAGGATATGGGCTATAGCCCATATCGTACGGCATACTATACTGTAGCACGCCGTTTTTCATCATTTTTGAGGATTTGGAAAAAAATAAAAATAAAAAAAACGATGGGTTATAGCCCATTGTTTTTTTTTTTTTTTGAAAAAAATAATATCCTCGTTTTTCATCATTTTGGACCATGGGCTATAGCCTATATCGTACGGCATACTATAGCACGCCGTTTTTCATCATTTTTGAGGATTTGAAAAAAATGAAAAAATGAAAAAAAAACGATGGGTTATAGCCCATCGTTTTTTGAATTTCGGAAAGAAAAAAAAAATCCTCGTTTTTCATCATATTGGACCATGGGCTATAGCCCATATCGTACGGCATACTATAGCACGCCGTTTTTCATCATTTTTGAGGATTTGAAAAATAAAATAATAATAAAAAAACGATGGGTTATAGCCCATGGTTTAAAAAAAAAATTAACCTCGTTTTTCATCATTTTGGACCATATCGTACGGCATACTATAGCACGCCGTTTTTCATCATTTTTGCCATTGAGCCCCATTGTAAATTTGAAAGCACTATATTTCTAAAACTATGAAACATTTCAAAGATTCCTTTTCAGGCCACCGTCCACCGTAAGATGAACCTAAGTAGGCTAGAATGGGGTTGCTAGGTGTAAGTATGTAGGACTAGTAGCATTCCAAATTTTGTGCTATTGCCATAGAGAATGCATTGGGCGTTTAAGTTAAATAACTCATAAACTACAAAACATAAAAATAAAAAAAAGTTCCAGCATGTGTCTCCACAGTAAGCTGAATAATAAAAAGTGTGAATGGAGTTTCTAGGTGAAAGTGACTTTTGACGTGCCTATAGCGCTGCCATTGAGCCCCATGTTAAATGTCTCAAATTTGAAAGCACTATATTTCTAAAACTATGAAACATTTCAAAGATTCCTTTTCAGGCAAACATGTCCACAGTAAGATGAACCTAAGTAGGCTAGAATGGGGTTGCTAGGTGGAAGTATGTAGGACTAGTAGCATGCCACATTTTGTGCTATTGCCATAGAGAATGCATTGGGCGTTTAAGTTAAATAACTCATAAACTACAAAACATGAAAATAAAAAAAAGTTCCAGCATGTGTCTCCACAGTAAGCTGAATAATAAAAAGTGTGAATGGAGTTTCTAGGTGAAAGTGACTTTTGACGTGCCTATAGAGCTGCCATTGAGCCCCATGTTAAATGTCTCAAATTTGAAAGCACTATATTTCTAAAACTATGAAACATTTCAAAGATTCCTTTTCAGGCAAACATGTCCACCGTAAGATGAACCTAAGTAGGCTAGAATGGGGTTGCTAGGAGTAAGTATGTAGGACTAGTAGCATTCCAAATTTTGTGCTATTGCCATAGAGAATGCATTGGGCGTTTAAGTTAAATAACTCATAAACTACAAAACATAAAAATAAAAAAAAGTTCCAGCATGTTTCTCCACAGTAAGCTGAATAATAAAAAGTGTGAATGGAGTTTCTAGGTGAAAGTGACTTTTGACATGCCTATAGAGCTGCCATTGAGCCCCATGTTAAATGTCTCAAATTTGAAAGCACTATATTTCTAAAACTATGAAACATTTCAAAGATTCCTTTTCAGGCAAACATGTCCACAGTAAGATGAACCTAAGTAGGCTAGAATGGGGTTGCTAGGTGTAAGTATGTAGGACTAGTAGCATGCCACATTTTGTGCTATTGCCATAGAGAATGCATTGGGCGTTTAAGTTAAATAACTCATAAACTACAAAACATAAAAATAAAAAAAAGTTCCAGCATGTGTCTCCACAGTAAGCTGAATAATAAAAAGTGTGAATGGAGTTTCTAGGTGAAAGTGACTTTTGACGTGCCTATAGAGCTGCCATTGAGCCCCATGTTAAATGTCTCAAATTTGAAAGCACTATATTTCTAAAACTATGAAACATTTCAAAGATTCCTTTTCAGGCAAACATGTCCACCGTAAGATGAACCTAAGTAGGCTAGAATGGGGTTGCTAGGTGTAAGTATGTAGGACTAGTAGCATTCCAAATTTTGTGCTATTGCCATAGAGAATGCATTGGGCGTTTAAGTTAAATAACTCATAAACTACAAAACATAAAAATAAAAAAAAGTTCCAGCATGTGTCTCCACAGTAAGCTGAATAATAAAAAGTGTGAATGGAGTTTCTAGGTGAAAGTGACTTTTGACGTGCCTATAGAGCTGCCATTGAGCCCCATGTTAAATGTCTCAAATTTGAAAGCACTATATTTCTAAAACTATGAAACATTTCAAAGATTCCTTTTCAGGCAAACATGTCCACAGTAAGATGAACCTAAGTAGGCTAGAATGGGGTTGCTAGGTGTAAGTATGTAGGACTAGTAGCATGCCAAATTTTGTGCTATTGCCATAGAGAATGCATTGGGCGTTTAAGTTAAATAACTCATAAACTACAAAACATAAAAATAAAAAAAAGTTCCAGCATGTGTCTCCACAGTAAGCTGAATAATAAAAAGTGTGAATGGAGTTTCTAGGTGAAAGTGACTTTTGACGTGCCTATAGAGCTGCCATTGAGCCCCATGTTAAATGTCTCAAATTTGAAAGCACTATATTTCTAAAACTATGAAACATTTCAAAGATTCCTTTTCAGGCAAACATGTCCACCGTAAGATGAACCTAAGTAGGCTAGAATGGGGTTGCTAGGTGTAAGTATGTAGGACTAGTAGCATTCCAAAGTTTGTGCTATTGCCATAGAGAATGCATTGGGCGTTTAAGTTAAATAACTCATAAACTACAAAACATAAAAATAAAAAAAAGTTCCAGCATGTGTCTCCACAGTAAGCTGAATAATAAAAAGTGTGAATGGAGTTTCTAGGTGAAAGTGACTTTTGACGTGCCTATAGAGCTGCCATTGAGCCCCATGTTAAATGTCTCAAATTTGAAAGCACTATATTTCTAAAACTATGAAACATTTCAAAGATTCCTTTTCAGGCAAACATGTCCACAGTAAGATGAACCTAAGTAGGCTAGAATGGGGTTGCTAGGTGTAAGTATGTAGGACTAGTAGCATTCCAAATTTTGTGCTATTGCCATAGAGAATGCATTGGGCGTTTAAGTTAAATAACTCATAAACTACAAAACATAAAAATTAAAAAAAGTTCCAGCATGTGTCTCCACAGTAAGCTGAATAATAAAAAGTGTGAATGGAGTTTCTAGGTGAAAGTGACTTTTGACGTGCCTATAGAGCTGCCATTGAGCCCCATGTTAAATGTCTCAAATTTGAAAGCACTATATTTCTAAAACTATGAAACATTTCAAAGATTCCTTTTCAGGCAAACATGTCCACCGTAAGATGAACCTAAGTAGGCTAGAATGGGGTTGCTAGGTGTAAGTATGTAGGACTAGTAGCATGCCAAAGTTTGTGCTATTGCCATAGAGAATGCATTGTGTTGCGGAGGATGAGAGGAATGCTCTCATCCTCCGCAACACCCATTCTCATACACCGCTATACACCGCGAGGATATGGGCTATAGCCCATATCGTACGGCATACTATAGCACGCCGTTTTTCATCATTTTTGAGGATTTGAAAAAAATGAAAAAATGAAAAAAACGATGGGTTATAGCCCATCGTTTTTTTAATTTTTGATTTTTTTTTTTATCCTCGTTTTTCATCATATTGGACCATGGGCTATAGCCCATATCGTACGGCATACTATAGCACGCCGTTTTTCATCATTTTTGAGGTTTTGAAAAAAAAAAAAAAAAAAAAAAACGATGGGTTATAGCCCATCGTTTTTTGATTTTTTTTTTTTTTTTTTTATCCTCGTTTTTCATCATATTGGACCATGGGCTATAGCCCATATCGTACGGCATACTATAGCACGCCGTTTTTCATCATTTTTGAGGTTTTGAAAAAAAAAAAAAAAAAAAAAAACGATGGGTTATAGCCCATCGTTAAAAAAAAAAAAATTCACCTCGTTTTTCATCATTTTCGACCATATCTTACGGCATACTATAGCACGCCGTTTTTCATCATTTTTGCCATTGAGCCCCATTGTAAATTTGAAAGCACTATATTTCTAAAACTATGAAACATTTCAAAGATTCCTTTTCAGGCAAACATTGTCCACCGTAAGATGAACCTAAGTAGGCTAGAATGGGGTTGCTAGGTGTAAGTATGTAGGACTAGTAGCATGCCAAATTTTGTGCTATTGCCATAGAGAATGCATTGCGCGTTTAAGTTAAATAACTCATAAACTACAAAACATAAAAATAAAAAAAAGTTCCAGCATGTGTCTCCACAGTAAGCTGAATAATAAAAAGTGTGAATGGAGTTTCTAGGTGAAAGTGACTTTTGACGTGCCTATAGAGCTGCCATTGAGCCCCATGTTAAATGTCTCAAATTTGAAAGCACTATATTTCTAAAACTATGAAACATTTCAAAGATTCCTTTTCAGGCAAACATGTCCACAGTAAGATGAACCTAAGTAGGCTAGAATGGGGTTGCTAGGTGTAAGTATGTAGGACTAGTAGCATTCCAAATTTTGTGCTATTGCCATAGAGAATGCATTGGGCGTTTAAGTTAAATAACTCATAAACTACAAAACATAAAAATTAAAAAAAGTTCCAGCATGTGTCTCCACAGTAAGCTGAATGATAAAAAGTGTGAATGGAGTTTCTAGGTGAAAGTGACTTTTGACGTGCCTATAGAGCTGCCATTGAGCCCCATGTTAAATGTCTCAAATTTGAAAGCACTATATTTCTAAAACTATGAAACATTTCAAAGATTCCTTTTCAGGCAAACATGTCCACCGTAAGATGAACCTAAGTAGGCTAGAATGGGGTTGCTAGGTGTAAGTATGTAGGACTAGTAGCATGCCAAAGTTTGTGCTATTGCCATAGAGAATGCATTGTGTTGCGGAGGATGAGAGGAATGCTCTCATCCTCCGCAACACCCATTCTCATACACCGCTATACACCGCGAGGATATGGGCTATAGCCCATATCGTACGGCATACTATACTGTAGCACGCCGTTTTTCATCATTTTTGAGGATTTGGAAAAAATTAAAAAATTAAAAAAACGATGGGTTATAGCCCATGGTTTTTTGAATTTTGAATTTCTTTTTTAATCCTTGTTTTTCATCATTTTGGACCATGGGCTATAGCCCATATCGTACGGCATACTATAGCACGCCGTTTTTCATCATTTTTGAGGATTTGGAAAAAATTAAAAAAACGATGGGTTATAGCCCATGGTTTTTAGAATTTAGAATTTCTTTTTTAATCCTTGTTTTTCATCATTTTGGACCATGGGCTATAGCCCATATCGTACGGCATACTATAGCACGCCTTTTTTCATCATTTTTGAGGATTTGAAAAAAATGAAAAAATGAAAAAAACGATGGGTTATAGCCCATCGTTTTTTGAATTTTTGATTTCTTTTTTTATCCTCATTTTTCATCATATTGGACCATGGGCTATAGCCCATATCGTACGGCATACTATAGCACGCTGTTTTTCATCATTTTTGAGGTTTTGAAAAAAAAACAAAAAAAAAAAACGATGGGTTATAGCCCATCGTTTTTTGAATTTTTTTTTTTTTTTTTTATCCTCGTTTTTCATCATATTGGACCATGGGCTATAGCCCATATCGTACGGCATACTATAGCACGCCGTTTTTCATCATTTTTGAGGTTTTGAAAAAAAAAAAAAAAAAAAAAACGATGGGTTATAGCCCATCGTTAAAAAAAAAAAAATTCACCTCGTTTTTCATCATTTTCGACCATATCTTACGGCATACTATAGCACGCCGTTTTTCATCATTTTTGCCATTGAGCCCCATTGTAAATTTGAAAGCACTATATTTCTAAAACTATGAAACATTTCAAAGATTCCTTTTCAGGCAAACATTGTCCACCGTAAGATGAACCTAAGTAGGCTAGAATGGGGTTGCTAGGTGTAAGTATGTAGGACTAGTAGCATGCCAAATTTTGTGCTATTGCCATAGAGAATGCATTGCGCGTTTAAGTTAAATAACTCATAAACTACAAAACATAAAAATAAAAAAAAGTTCCAGCATGTGTCTCCACAGTAAGCTGAATAATAAAAAGTGTGAATGGAGTTTCTAGGTGAAAGTGACTTTTGACGTGCCTATAGAGCTGCCATTGAGCCCCATGTTAAATGTCTCAAATTTGAAAGCACTATATTTCTAAAACTATGAAACATTTCAAAGATTCCTTTTCAGGCAAACATGTCCACAGTAAGATGAACCTAAGTAGGCTAGAATGGGGTTGCTAGGTGTAAGTATGTAGGACTAGTAGCATTCCAAATTTTGTGCTATTGCCATAGAGAATGCATTGGGCGTTTAAGTTAAATAACTCATAAACTACAAAACATAAAAATTAAAAAAAGTTCCAGCATGTGTCTCCACAGTAAGCTGAATAATAAAAAGTGTGAATGGAGTTTCTAGGTGAAAGTGACTTTTGACGTGCCTATAGAGCTGCCATTGAGCCCCATGTTAAATGTCTCAAATTTGAAAGCACTATATTTCTAAAACTATGAAACATTTCAAAGATTCCTTTTCAGGCAAACATGTCCACCGTAAGATGAACCTAAGTAGGCTAGAATGGGGTTGCTAGGTGTAAGTATGTAGGACTAGTAGCATGCCAAAGTTTGTGCTATTGCCATAGAGAATGCATTGTGTTGCGGAGGATGAGAGGAATGCTCTCATCCTCCGCAACACCCATTCTCATACACCGCTATACACCGCGAGGATATGGGCTATAGCCCATATCGTACGGCATACTATACTGTAGCACGCCGTTTTTCATCATTTTTGAGGATTTGGAAAAAATTAAAAAATTAAAAAAACGATGGGTTATAGCCCATGGTTTTTTGAATTTTGAATTTCTTTTTTAATCCTTGTTTTTCATCATTTTGGACCATGGGCTATAGCCCATATCGTACGGCATACTATAGCACGCCGTTTTTCATCATTTTTGAGGATTTGGAAAAAATTAAAAAAACGATGGGTTATAGCCCATGGTTTTTAGAATTTAGAATTTCTTTTTTAATCCTTGTTTTTCATCATTTTGGACCATGGGCTATAGCCCATATCGTACGGCATACTATAGCACGCCGTTTTTCATCATTTTTGAGGATTTGAAAAAAATGAAAAAATGAAAAAAACGATGGGTTATAGCCCATCGTTTTTTGAATTTTTGATTTTTTTTTAATCCTCATTTTTCATCATATTGGACGATGGGCTATAGCCCATATCGTACGGCATACTATAGCACGCCGTTTTTCATCATTTTTGAGGTTTTGAAAAAAAAACAAAAAAAAAAAACGATGGGTTATAGCCCATCGTTTTTTGAATTTTTGATTTTTTTTTTTATCCTCGTTTTTCATCATATTGGACCATGGGCTATACCCCATATCGTACGGCATACTATAGCACGCCGTTTTTCATCATTTTTGAGGTTTAAAAAAAAAAAAAAAAAAAAAAAAACGATGGGTTATAGCCCATCGTTAAAAAAAAAGAAATTCACCTCGTTTTTCATCATTTTCGACCATATCTTACGGCATACTATAGCACGCCGTTTTTCATCATTTTTGCCATTGAGCCCCATTGTAAATTTGAAAGCACTATATTTCTAAAACTATGAAACATTTCAAAGATTCCTTTTCAGGCAAACATTGTCCACCGTAAGATGAACCTAAGTAGGCTAGAATGGGGTTGCTAGGTGTAAGTATGTAGGACTAGTAGCATGCCAAATTTTGTGCTATTGCCATAGAGAATGCATTGGGCGTTTAAGTTAAATAACTCATAAACTACAAAACATAAAAATAAAAAAAAGTTCCAGCATGTGTCTCCACAGTAAGCTGAATAATAAAAAGTGTGAATGGAGTTTCTAGGTGAAAGTGACTTTTGACGTGCCTATAGAGCTGCCATTGAGCCCCATGTTAAATGTCTCAAATTTGAAAGCACTATATTTCTAAAACTATGAAACATTTCAAAGATTCCTTTTCAGGCAAACATGTCCACCGTAAGATGAACCTAAGTAGGCTAGAATGGGGTTGCTAGGTGTAAGTATGTAGGACTAGTAGCATTCCAAATTTTGTGCTATTGCCATAGAGAATGCATTGGGCGTTTAAGTTAAATAACTCATAAACTACAAAACATAAAAATAAAAAAAAGTTCCAGCATGTGTCTCCACAGTAAGCTGAATAATAAAAAGTGTGAATGGAGTTTCTAGGTGAAAGTGACTTTTGACGTGCCTATAGAGCTGCCATTGAGCCCCATGTTAAATGTCTCAAATTTGAAAGCACTATATTTCTAAAACTATGAAACATTTCAAAGATTCCTTTTCAGGCAAACATGTCCACAGTAAGATGAACCTAAGTAGGCTAGAATGGGGTTGCTAGGTGTAAGTATGTAGGACTAGTAGCATTCCAAATTTTGTGCTATTGCCATAGAGAATGCATTGGGCGTTTAAGTTAAATAACTCATAAACTACAAAACATAAAAATTAAAAAAAGTTCCAGCATGTGTCTCCACAGTAAGCTGAATAATAAAAAGTGTGAATGGAGTTTCTAGGTGAAAGTGACTTTTGACGTGCCTATAGAGCTGCCATTGAGCCCCATGTTAAATGTCTCAAATTTGAAAGCACTATATTTCTAAAACTATGAAACATTTCAAAGATTCCTTTTCAGGCAAACATGTCCACCGTAAGATGAACCTAAGTAGGCTAGAATGGGGTTGCTAGGTGTAAGTATGTAGGACTAGTAGCATGCCAAAGTTTGTGCTATTGCCATAGAGAATGCATTGTGTTGCGGAGGATGAGAGGAATGCTCTCATCCTCCGCAACACCCATTCTCATACACCGCTATACACCGCGAGGATATGGGCTATAGCCCATATCGTACGGCATACTATACTGTAGCACGCCGTTTTTCATCATTTTTGAGGATTTGGAAAAAATTAAAAAATTAAAAAAACGATGGGTTATAGCCCATGGTTTTTTGAATTTTGAATTTCTTTTTTAATCCTCGTTTTTCATCATTTTGGACCATGGGCTATAGCCCATATCGTACGGCATACTATAGCACGCCGTTTTTCATCATTTTTGAGGATTTGGAAAAAATTTAAAAAACGATGGGTTATAGCCCATGGTTTTTTGAATTTTGAATTTCTTTTTTAATCCTCGTTTTTCATCATTTTGGACCATGGGCTATAGCCCATATCGTACGGCATACTATAGCACGCCGTTTTTCATCATTTTTGAGGATTTGAAAAAAAATGAAAAAATGAAAAAAACGATGGGTTATAGCCCATCGTTTTTTGAATTTTTGATTTTTTTTTTTATCCTCGTTTTTCATCATATTGGACCATGGGCTATAGCCCATATCGTACGGCATACTATAGCACGCCGTTTTTCATCATTTTTGAGGTTTTGAAAAAAAAACAAAAAAAATAAACGATGGGTTATAGCCCATCGTTTTTTGAATTTTTGATTTTTTTTTTTATCCTCGTTTTTCATCATATTGGACCATGGGCTATAGCCCATATCGTACGGCATACTATAGCACGCCGTTTTTCATCATTTTTGAGGTTTTGAAAAAAAAAAAAAAAAAAAAAACGATGGGTTATAGCCCATCGTTTTTTGAATTTTTGATTTTTTTTTTTATCCTCGTTTTTCATCATATTGGACCATGGGCTATAGCCCATATCGTACGTCATACTATAGCACGCCGTTTTTCATCATTTTTGAGGTTTTGAAAAAAAAAAAAAAAAAAAAAACGATGGGTTATAGCCCATCGTTAAAAAAAAAAAAATTCACCTCGTTTTTCATCATTTTCGACCATATCTTACGGCATACTATAGCACGCCGTTTTTCATCATTTTTGCCATTGAGCCCCATTGTAAATTTGAAAGCACTATATTTCTAAAACTATGAAACATTTCAAAGATTCCTTTTCAGGCAAACATTGTCCACCGTAAGATGAACCTAAGTAGGCTAGAATGGGGTTGCTAGGTGTAAGTATGTAGGACTAGTAGCATGCCAAATGTTGTGCTATTGCCATAGAGAATGCATTGGGCGTTTAAGTTAAATAACTCATAAACTACAAAACATAAAAATAAAAAAAAAGTTCCAGCATGTGTCTCCACAGTAAGCTGAATAATAAAAAGTGTGAATGGAGTTTCTAGGTGAAAGTGACTTTTGACGTGCCTATAGAGCTGCCATTGAGCCCCATGTTAAATGTCTCAAATTTGAAAGCACTATATTTCTAAAACTATGAAACATTTCAAAGATTCCTTTTCAGGCAAACATGTCCACCGTAAGATGAACCTAAGTAGGCTAGAATGGGGTTGCTAGGTGTAAGTATGTAGGACTAGTAGCATTCCAAATTTTGTGCTATTGCCATAGAGAATGCATTGGGCGTTTAAGTTAAATAACTCATAAACTACAAAACATAAAAATAAAAAAAAGTTCCAGCATGTGTCTCCACAGTAAGCTGAATAATAAAAAGTGTGAATGGAGTTTCTAGGTGAAAGTGACTTTTGACGTGCCTATAGAGCTGCCATTGAGCCCCATGTTAAATGTCTCAAATTTGAAAGCACTATATTTCTAAAACTATGAAACATTTCAAAGATTCCTTTTCAGGCAAACATGTCCACAGTAAGATGAACCTAAGTAGGCTAGAATGGGGTTGCTAGGTGTAAGTATGTAGGACTAGTAGCATGCCAAAGTTTGTGCTATTGCCATAGAGAATGCATTGTGTTGCGGAGGATGAGAGGAATGCTCTCATCCTCCGCAACACCCATTCTCATACACCGCTATACACCGCGAGGATATGGGCTATAGCCCATATCGTACGGCATACTATACTGTAGCACGCCGTTTTTCATCATTTTTGAGGATTTGGAAAAAATTAAAAAATTAAAAAAACGATGGGTTATAGCCCATGGTTTTTTGAATTTTGAATTTATTTTTTAATCCTCGTTTTTCATCATTTTGGACCATGGGCTATAGCCCATATCGTACGGCATACTATAGCACGCCGTTTTTCATCATTTTTGAGGATTTGGAAAAAATTAAAAAAACGATGGGTTATAGCCCATGGTTTTTAGAATTTAGAATTTCTTTTTTAATCCTTGTTTTTCATCATTTTGGACCATGGGCTATAGCCCATATCGTACGGCATACTATAGCACGCCGTTTTTCATCATTTTTGAGGATTTGAAAAAAAATCAAAAATGAAAAAAACGATGGGTTATAGCCCATCGTTTTTTGAATTTTTGATTTTTTTTTTTATCCTCGTTTTTCATCATATTGGACCATGGGCTATAGCCCATATCGTACGGCATACTATAGCACGCCGTTTTTCATCATTTTTGAGGTTTTGAAAAAAAAAAAAAAAAAAAAAAGATGGGTTATAGCCCATCGTTTTTTGAATTTTTGATTTTTTTTTTTATCCTCGTTTTTCATCATATTGGACCATGGGCTATACCCCATATCGTACGGCATACTATAGCACGCCGTTTTTCATCATTTTTGAGGTTTTGAAAAAAAAAAAAAAAAAAAAAAACGATGGGTTATAGCCCATCGTTAAAAAAAAAAAAATTCACCTCGTTTTTCATCATTTTCGACCATATCTTACGGCATACTATAGCACGCCGTTTTTCATCATTTTTGCCATTGAGCCCCATTGTAAATTTGAAAGCACTATATTTCTAAAACTATGAAACATTTCAAAGATTCCTTTTCAGGCAAACATGTCCACCGTAAGATGAACCTAAGTAGGCTAGAATGGGGTTGCTAGGTGTAAGTATGTAGGACTAGTAGCATTCCAAATTTTGTGCTATTGCCATAGAGAATGCATTGGGCGTTTAAGTTAAATAACTCATAAACTACAAAACATAAAAATAAAAAAAAGTTCCAGCATGTGTCTCCACAGTAAGCTGAATAATAAAAAGTGTGAATGGAGTTTCTAGGTGAAAGTGACTTTTGACGTGCCTATAGAGCTGCCATTGAGCCCCATGTTAAATGTCTCAAATTTGAAAGCACTATATTTCTAAAACTATGAAACATTTCAAAGATTCCTTTTCAGGCAAACATGTCCACAGTAAGATGAACCTAAGTAGGCTAGAATGGGGTTGCTAGGTGTAAGTATGTAGGACTAGTAGCATGCCACATTTTGTGCTATTGCCATAGAGAATGCATTGGGCGTTTAAGTTAAATAACTCATAAACTACAAAACATAAAAATAAAAAAAAGTTCCAGCATGTGTCTCCACAGTAAGCTGAATAATAAAAAGTGTGAATGGAGTTTCTAGGTGAAAGTGACTTTTGACGTGCCTATAGAGCTGCCATTGAGCCCCATGTTAAATGTCTCAAATTTGAAAGCACTATATTTCTAAAACTATGAAACATTTCAAAGATTCCTTTTCAGGCAAACATGTCCACAGTAAGATGAACCTAAGTAGGCTAGAATGGGGTTGCTAGGTGTAAGTATGTAGGACTAGTAGCATGCCAAAGTTTGTGCTATTGCCATAGAGAATGCATTGTGTTGCGGAGGATGAGAGGAATGCTCTCATCCTCCGCAACACCCATTCTCATACACCGATATACACCGCGAGGATATGGCCTATAGCCCATATCGTACGGCATACTATACTGTAGCACGCCGTTTTTCATCATTTTTGAGGATTTGGAAAAAATTAAAAAATTAAAAAAAAATGATGGGTTATAGCCCATTGTTTTTTGAATTTTTGATTTTTTTTTTTATCCTCGTTTTTCATCATATTGGACCATGGGCTATACCCCATATCGTACGGCATACTAT
Organism: Protomyctophum parallelum; assembly: GCF_964188405.1. Lineage (NCBI taxonomy): Eukaryota > Metazoa > Chordata > Actinopteri > Myctophiformes > Myctophidae > Protomyctophum > Protomyctophum parallelum. Next base: position 26,506,261 of record NC_139709.1, on the reverse strand, counting down.
AGCACGCCGTTTTTCATCATTTTTGAGGTTTTGAAAAAAAAAAAAAAAAAAAAAAACGATGGGTTATAGCCCATCGTTAAAAAAAAAAAAATTCACCTCGTTTTTCATCATTTTCGACCATATCTTACGGCATACTATAGCACGCCGTTTTTCATCATTTTTGCCATTGAGCCCCATTGTAAATTTGAAAGCACTATATTTCTAAAACTATGAAACATTTCAAAGATTCCTTTTCAGGCAAACATGTCCACCGTAAGATGAACCTAAGTAGGCTAGAATGGGGTTGCTAGGTGTAAGTATGTAGGACTAGTAGCATTCCAAATTTTGTGCTATTGCCATAGAGAATGCATTGGGCGTTTAAGTTAAATAACTCATAAACTACAAAACATAAAAATAAAAAAAAGTTCCAGCATGTGTCTCCACAGTAAGCTGAATAATAAAAAGTGTGAATGGAGTTTCTAGGTGAAAGTGACTTTTGACGTGCCTATAGAGCTGCCATTGAGCCCCATGTTAAATGTCTCAAATTTGAAAGCACTATATTTCTAAAACTATGAAACATTTCAAAGATTCCTTTTCAGGCAAACATGTCCACAGTAAGATGAACCTAAGTAGGCTAGAATGGGGTTGCTAGGTGTAAGTATGTAGGACTAGTAGCATGCCACATTTTGTGCTATTGCCATAGAGAATGCATTGGGCGTTTAAGTTAAATAACTCATAAACTACAAAACATAAAAATAAAAAAAAGTTCCAGCATGTGTCTCCACAGTAAGCTGAATAATAAAAAGTGTGAATGGAGTTTCTAGGTGAAAGTGACTTTTGACGTGCCTATAGAGCTGCCATTGAGCCCCATGTTAAATGTCTCAAATTTGAAAGCACTATATTTCTAAAACTATGAAACATTTCAAAGATTCCTTTTCAGGCAAACATGTCCACAGTAAGATGAACCTAAGTAGGCTAGAATGGGGTTGCTAGGTGTAAGTATGTAGGACTAGTAGCATGCCAAAGTTTGTGCTATTGCCATAGAGAATGCATTGTGTTGCGGAGGATGAGAGGAATGCTCTCATCCTCCGCAACACCCATTCTCATACACCGATATACACCGCGAGGATATGGCCTATAGCCCATATCGTACGGCATACTATACTGTAGCACGCCGTTTTTCATCATTTTTGAGGATTTGGAAAAAATTTAAAAATTAAAAAAAAATGATGGGTTATAGCCCATTGTTTTTTTTTTTTTTTTTTTTTAATAATATCCTCGTTTTTCATCATTTTGGACCATGGGCTATAGCCTATATCGTACGGCATACTATAGCACGCCGTTTTTCATAATCTTTGAGGATTTGAAAAAAATGAAAAAATGAAAAAAAACGATGGGTTATACCATCGTTTTTTGAATTTCGGAAAAAAAAAATCCTCGTTTTTCATCATATTGGACCATGGGCTATAGCCCATATCGTACGGCATACTATAGCACGCCATTTTTCATCATTTTTGAGGTTTTGAAAAAAAAAAAAAAAAAAAAAAAACGATGGGTTATAGCCCATGGTTAAAAAAAAAAATTAACCTCGTTTTTCATCATTTTGGACCATATCGTACGGCATACTATAGCACGCCGTTTTTCATCATTTTTGCCATTGAGCCCCATTGTAAATTTGAAAGCACTATATTTCTAAAACTATGAAACATTTCAAAGATTCCTTTTCAGGCCACCGTCCACCGTAAGATGAACCTAAGTAGGCTAGAATGGGGTTGCTAGGTGTAAGTATGTAGGACTAGTAGCATTCCAAATTTTGTGCTATTGCCATAGAGAATGCATTGGGCGTTTAAGTTAAATAACTCATAAACTACAAAACATAAAAATAAAAAAAAGTTCCAGCATGTGTCTCCACAGTAAGCTGAATAATAAAAAGTGTGAATGGAGTTTCTAGGTGAAAGTGACTTTTGACGTGCCTATAGAGCTGCCATTGAGCCCCATGTTAAATGTCTCAAATTTGAAAGCACTATATTTCTAAAACTATGAAACATTTCAAAGATTCCTTTTCAGGCAAACATGTCCACCGTAAGATGAACCTAAGTAGGCTAGAATGGGGTTGCTAGGTGTAAGTATGTAGGACTAGTAGCATTCCAAATTTTGTGCTATTGCCATAGAGAATGCATTGGGCTTTAAGTTAAATAACTCATAAACTACAAAACATAAAAATAAAAAAAAGTTCCAGCATGTGTCTCCACAGTAAGCTGAATAATAAAAAGTGTGAATGGAGTTTCTAGGTGAAAGTGACTTTTGACGTGCCTATAGAGCTGCCATTGAGCCCCATGTTAAATGTCTCAAATTTGAAAGCACTATATTTCTAAAACTATGAAACATTTCAAAGATTCCTTTTCAGGCAAACATGTCCACCGTAAGATGAACCTAAGTAGGCTAGAATGGGGTTGCTAGGTGTAAGTATGTAGGACTAGTAGCATTCCAAATTTTGTGCTATTGCCATAGAGAATGCATTGGGCTTTAAGTTAAATAACTCATAAACTACAAAACATAAAAATAAAAAAAAGTTCCAGCATGTGTCTCCACAGTAAGCTGAATAATAAAAAGTGTGAATGGAGTTTCTAGGTGAAAGTGACTTTTGACGTGCCTATAGAGCTGCCATTGAGCCCCATGTTAAATGTCTCAAATTTGAAAGCACTATATTTCTAAAACTATGAAACATTTCAAAGATTCCTTTTCAGGCAAACATGTCCACAGTAAGATGAACCTAAGTAGGCTAGAATGGGGTTGCTAGGTGTAAGTATGTAGGACTAGTAGCATGCCAAAGTTTGTGCTATTGCCATAGAGAATGCATTGGGCGTTTAAGTTAAATAACTCATAAACTACAAAACATAAAAATAAAAAAAAGTTCCAGCATGTGTCTCCACAGTAAGCTGAATAATAAAAAGTGTGAATGGAGTTTCTAGGTGAAAGTGACTTTTGACGTGCCTATAGAGCTGCCATTGAGCCCCATGTTAAATGTCTCAAATTTGAAAGCACTATATTTCTAAAACTATGAAACATTTCAAAGATTCCTTTTCAGGCAAACATGTCCACCGTAAGATGAACCTAAGTAGGCTAGAATGGGGTTGCTAGGTGTAAGTATGTAGGACTAGTAGCATTCCAAATTTTGTGCTATTGCCATAGAGAATGCATTGGGCTTTAAGTTAAATAACTCATAAACTACAAAACATAAAAATAAAAAAAAGTTCCAGCATGTGTCTCCACAGTAAGCTGAATAATAAAAAGTGTGAATGGAGTTTCTAGGTGAAAGTGACTTTTGACGTGCCTATAGAGCTGCCATTGAGCCCCATGTTAAATGTCTCAAATTTGAAAGCACTATATTTCTAAAACTATGAAACATTTCAAAGATTCCTTTTCAGGCAAACATGTCCACCGTAAGATGAACCTAAGTAGGCTAGAATGGGGTTGCTAGGTGTAAGTATGTAGGACTAGTAGCATTCCAAATTTTGTGCTATTGCCATAGAGAATGCATTGGGCGTTTAAGTTAAATAACTCATAAACTACAAAACATAAAAATAAAAAAAAGTTCCAGCATGTGTCTCCACAGTAAGCTGAATAATAAAAAGTGTGAATGGAGTTTCTAGGTGAAAGTGACTTTTGACGTGCCTATAGAGCTGCCATTGAGCCCCATGTTAAATGTCTCAAATTTGAAAGCACTATATTTCTAAAACTATGAAACATTTCAAAGATTCCTTTTCAGGCAAACATGTCCACAGTAAGATGAACCTAAGTAGGCTAGAATGGGGTTGCTAGGTGTAAGTATGTAGGACTAGTAGCATGCCAAAGTTTGTGCTATTGCCATAGAGAATGCATTGGGCGTTTAAGTTAAATAACTCATAAACTACAAAACATAAAAATAAAAAAAAGTTCCAGCATGTGTCTCCACAGTAAGCTGAATAATAAAAAGTGTGAATGTAGTTTCTAGGTGAAAGTGACTTTTGACGTGCCTATAGAGCTGCCATTGAGCCCTATGTTAAATGTCTCAAATTTGAAAGCACTATATTTCTAAAACTATGAAACATTTCAAAGATTCCTTTTCAGGCAAACATGTCCACCGTAAGATGAACCTAAGTAGGCTAGAATGGGGTTGCTAGGTGTAAGTATGTAGGACTAGTAGCATGCCAAATGTTGTGCTATTGCCATAGAGAATGCATTGGGCGTTTAAGTTAAATAACTCATAAACTACAAAACATAAAAATAAAAAAAAGTTCCAGCATGTGTCTCCACAGTAAGCTGAATAATAAAAAGTGTGAATGGAGTTTCTAGGTGAAAGTTACTTTTGACGTGCCTATAGAGCTGCCATTGAGCCCCATGTTAAATGTCTCAAATTTGAAAGCACTATATTTCTAAAACTATGAAACATTTCAAAGATTCATTTTCAGGCAAACATGTCCACCGTAAGATGAACCTAAGTAGGCTAGAATGGGGTTGCTAGGTGTAAGTATGTAGGACTAGTAGCATTCCAAATTTTGTGCTATTGCCATAGAGAATGCATTGGGCGTTTAAGTTAAATAACTCATAAACTACAAAACATAAAAATAAAAAAAAGTTCCAGCATGTGTCTCCACAGTAAGCTGAATAATAAAAAGTGTGAATGGAGTTTCTAGGTGAAAGTGACTTTTGACGTGCCTATAGAGCTGGCATTGAGCCCCATGTTAAATGTCTCAAATTTGAAAGCACTATATTTCTAAAACTATGAAACATTTCAAAGATTCCTTTTCAGGCAAACATGTCCACCGTAAGATGAACCTAAGTAGGCTAGAATGGGGTTGCTAGGTGTAAGTATGTAGGACTAGTAGCATGCCAAATGTTGTGCTATTGCCATAGAGAATGCATTGGGCGTTTAAGTTAAATAACTCATAAACTACAAAACATAAAAATAAAAAAAAGTTCCAGCATGTGTCTCCACAGTAAGCTGAATAATAAAAAGTGTGAATGGAGTTTCTAGGTGAAAGTGACTTTTGACGTGCCTATAGAGCTGCCATTGAGCCCCATGTTAAATGTCTCAAATTTGAAAGCACTATATTTCTAAAACTATGAAACATTTCAAAGATTCCTTTTCAGGCAAACATGTCCACCGTAAGATGAACCTAAGTAGGCTAGAATGGGGTTGCTAGGTGTAAGTATGTAGGACTAGTAGAATTCCAAATTTTGTGCTATTGCCATAGAGAATGCATTGGGCTTTAAGTTAAATAACTCATAAACTACAAAACATAAAAATAAAAAAAAGTTCCAGCATGTGTCTCCACAGTAAGCTGAATAATAAAAAGTGTGAATGGAGTTTCTAGGTGAAAGTGACTTTTGACGTGCCTATAGAGCTGCCATTGAGCCCCATGTTAAATGTCTCAAATTTGAAAGCACTATATTTCTAAAACTATGAAACATTTCAAAGATTCCTTTTCAGGCAAACATGTCCACCGTAAGATGAACCTAAGTAGGCTAGAATGGGGTTGCTAGGTGTAAGTATGTAGGACTAGTAGCATTCCAAATTTTGTGCTATTGCCATAGAGAATGCATTGGGCGTTTAAGTTAAATAACTCATAAACTACAAAACATAAAAATAAAAAAAAGTTCCAGCATGTGTCTCCACAGTAAGCTGAATAATAAAAAGTGTGAATGGAGTTTCTAGGTGAAAGTGACTTTTGACATGCCTATAGAGCTGCCATTGAGCCCCATGTTAAATGTCTCAAATTTGAAAGCACTATATTTCTAAAACTATGAAACATTTCAAAGATTCCTTTTCAGGCAAACATGTCCACAGTAAGATGAACCTAAGTAGGCTAGAATGGGGTTGCTAGGTGTAAGTATGTAGGACTAGTAGCATGCCAAAGTTTGTGCTATTGCCATAGAGAATGCATTGGGCGTTTAAGTTAAATAACTCATAAACTACAAAACATAAAAATAAAAAAAAGTTCCAGCATGTGTCTCCACAGTAAGCTGAATAATAAAAAGTGTGAATGTAGTTTCTAGGTGAAAGTGACTTTTGACGTGCCTATAGAGCTGCCATTGAGCCCTATGTTAAATGTCTCAAATTTGAAAGCACTATATTTCTAAAACTATGAAACATTTCAAAGATTCCTTTTCAGGCAAACATGTCCACCGTAAGATGAACCTAAGTAGGCTAGAATGGGGTTGCTAGGTGTAAGTATGTAGGACTAGTAGCATGCCAAATGTTGTGCTATTGCCATAGAGAATGCATTGGGCGTTTAAGTTAAATAACTCATAAACTACAAAACATAAAAATAAAAAAAAGTTCCAGCATGTGTCTCCACAGTAAGCTGAATAATAAAAAGTGTGAATGGAGTTTCTAGGTGAAAGTTACTTTTGACGTGCCTATAGAGCTGCCATTGAGCCCCATGTTAAATGTCTCAAATTTGAAAGCACTATATTTCTAAAACTATGAAACATTTCAAAGATTCATTTTCAGGCAAACATGTCCACCGTAAGATGAACCTAAGTAGGCTAGAATGGGGTTGCTAGGTGTAAGTATGTAGGACTAGTAGCATTCCAAATTTTGTGCTATTGCCATAGAGAATGCATTGGGCGTTTAAGTTAAATAACTCATAAACTACAAAACATAAAAATAAAAAAAAGTTCCAGCATGTGTCTCCACAGTAAGCTGAATAATAAAAAGTGTGAATGGAGTTTCTAGGTGAAAGTGACTTTTGACGTGCCTATAGAGCTGGCATTGAGCCCCATGTTAAATGTCTCAAATTTGAAAGCACTATATTTCTAAAACTATGAAACATTTCAAAGATTCCTTTTCAGGCAAACATGTCCACAGTAAGATGAACCTAAGTAGGCTAGAATGGGGTTGCTAGGTGTAAGTATGTAGGACTAGTAGCATGCCAAAGTTTGTGCTATTGCCATAGAGAATGCATTGGGCGTTTAAGTTAAATAACTCATAAACTACAAAACATAAAAATAAAAAAAAGTTCCAGCATGTGTCTCCACAGTAAGCTGAATAATAAAAAGTGTGAATGGAGTTTCTAGGTGAAAGTGACTTTTGACGTGCCTATAGAGCTGCCATTGAGCCCTATGTTAAATGTCTCAAATTTGAAAGCACTATATTTCTAAAACTATGAAACATTTCAAAGATTCCTTTTCAGGCAAACATGTCCACCGTAAGATGAACCTAAGTAGGCTAGAATGGGGTTGCTAGGTGTAAGTATGTAGGACTAGTAGCATGCCAAATGTTGTGCTATTGCCATAGAGAATGCATTGGGCGTTTAAGTTAAATAACTCATAAACTACAAAACATAAAAATAAAAAAAAGTTCCAGCATGTGTCTCCACAGTAAGCTGAATAATACAAAGTGTGAATGGAGTTTCTAGGTGAAAGTGACTTTTGACGTGCCTATAGAGCTGCCATTGAGCCCCATGTTAAATGTCTCAAATTTGAAAGCACTATATTTCTAAAACTATGAAACATTTCAAAGATTCCTTTTCAGGCAAACATGTCCACCGTAAGATGAACCTAAGTAGGCTAGAATGGGGTTGCTAGGTGTAAGTATGTAGGACTAGTAGCATTCCAAATTTTGTGCTATTGCCATAGAGAATGCATTGGGCGTTTAAGTTAAATAACTCATAAACTACAAAACATAAAAATAAAAAAAAGTTCCAGCATGTGTCTCCACAGTAAGCTGAATAATAAAAAGTGTGAATGTAGTTTCTAGGTGAAAGTGACTTTTGACGTGCCTATAGAGCTGCCATTGAGCCCTATGTTAAATGTCTCAAATTTGAAAGCACTATATTTCTAAAACTATGAAACATTTCAAAGATTCCTTTTCAGGCAAACATGTCCACCGTAAGATGAACCTAAGTAGGCTAGAATGGGGTTGCTAGGTGTAAGTATGTAGGACTAGTAGCATGCCAAAGTTTGTGCTATTGCCATAGAGAATGCATTGGGCGTTTAAGTTAAATAACTCATAAACTACAAAACATAAAAATAAAAAAAAGTTCCAGCATGTGTCTCCACAGTAAGCTGAATAATAAAAAGTGTGAATGTAGTTTCTAGTTGAAAGTGACTTTTGACGTGCCTATAGAGCTGCCATTGAGCCCTATGTTAAATGTCTCAAATTTGAAAGCACTATATTTCTAAAACTATGAAACATTTCAAAGATTCCTTTTCAGGCAAACATGTCCACCGTAAGATGAACCTAAGTAGGCTAGAATGGGGTTGCTAGGTGTAAGTATGTAGGACTAGTAGCATGCCAAATGTTGTGCTATTGCCATAGAGAATGCATTGGGCGTTTAAGTTAAATAACTCATAAACTACAAAACATAAAAATAAAAAAAAGTTCCAGCATGTGTCTCCACAGTAAGCTGAATAATAAAAAGTGTGAATGGAGTTTCTAGGTGAAAGTTACTTTTGACGTGCCTATAGAGCTGCCATTGAGCCCCATGTTAAATGTCTCAAATTTGAAAGCACTATATTTCTAAAACTATGAAACATTTCAAAGATTCATTTTCAGGCAAACATGTCCACCGTAAGATGAACCTAAGTAGGCTAGAATGGGGTTGCTAGGTGTAAGTATGTAGGACTAGTAGCATTCCAAATTTTGTGCTATTGCCATAGAGAATGCATTGGGCGTTTAAGTTAAATAACTCATAAACTACAAAACATAAAAATAAAAAAAAGTTCCAGCATGTGTCTCCACAGTAAGCTGAATAATAAAAAGTGTGAATGGAGTTTCTAGGTGAAAGTGACTTTTGACGTGCCTATAGAGCTGGCATTGAGCCCCATGTTAAATGTCTCAAATTTGAAAGCACTATATTTCTAAAACTATGAAACATTTCAAAGATTCCTTTTCAGGCAAACATGTCCACAGTAAGATGAACCTAAGTAGGCTAGAATGGGGTTGCTAGGTGTAAGTATGTAGGACTAGTAGCATGCCAAAGTTTGTGCTATTGCCATAGAGAATGCATTGGGCGTTTAAGTTAAATAACTCATAAACTACAAAACATAAAAATAAAAAAAAGTTCCAGCATGTGTCTCCACAGTAAGCTGAATAATAAAAAGTGTGAATGGAGTTTCTAGGTGAAAGTGACTTTTGACGTGCCTATAGAGCTGCCATTGAGCCCTATGTTAAATGTCTCAAATTTGAAAGCACTATATTTCTAAAACTATGAAACATTTCAAAGATTCCTTTTCAGGCAAACATGTCCACCGTAAGATGAACCTAAGTAGGCTAGAATGGGGTTGCTAGGTGTAAGTATGTAGGACTAGTAGCATGCCAAATGTTGTGCTATTGCCATAGAGAATGCATTGGGCGTTTAAGTTAAATAACTCATAAACTACAAAACATAAAAATAAAAAAAAGTTCCAGCATGTGTCTCCACAGTAAGCTGAATAATACAAAGTGTGAATGGAGTTTCTAGGTGAAAGTGACTTTTGACGTGCCTATAGAGCTGCCATTGAGCCCCATGTTAAATGTCTCAAATTTGAAAGCACTATATTTCTAAAACTATGAAACATTTCAAAGATTCCTTTTCAGGCAAACATGTCCACCGTAAGATGAACCTAAGTAGGCTAGAATGGGGTTGCTAGGTGTAAGTATGTAGGACTAGTAGCATTCCAAATTTTGTGCTATTGCCATAGAGAATGCATTGGGCGTTTAAGTTAAATAACTCATAAACTACAAAACATAAAAATAAAAAAAAGTTCCAGCATGTGTCTCCACAGTAAGCTGAATAATAAAAAGTGTGAATGTAGTTTCTAGGTGAAAGTGACTTTTGACGTGCCTATAGAGCTGCCATTGAGCCCTATGTTAAATGTCTCAAATTTGAAAGCACTATATTTCTAAAACTATGAAACATTTCAAAGATTCCTTTTCAGGCAAACATGTCCACCGTAAGATGAACCTAAGTAGGCTAGAATGGGGTTGCTAGGTGTAAGTATGTAGGACTAGTAGCATGCCAAAGTTTGTGCTATTGCCATAGAGAATGCATTGGGCGTTTAAGTTAAATAACTCATAAACTACAAAACATAAAAATAAAAAAAGGTTCCAGCATGTGTCTCCACAGTAAGCTGAATAATAAAAAGTGTGAATGGAGTTTCTAGGTGAAAGTGACTTTTGACGTGCCTATAGAGCTGCCATTGAGCCCCATGTTAAATGTCTCAAATTTGAAAGCACTATATTTCTAAAACTATGAAACATTTCAAAGATTCCTTTTCAGGCAAACATGTCCACCGTAAGATGAACCTAAGTAGGCTAGAATGGGGTTGCTAGGTGTAAGTATGTAGGACTAGTAGCATTCCAAATTTTGTGCTATTGCCATAGAGAATGCATTGGGCGTTTAAGTTAAATAACTCATAAACTACAAAACATAAAAATAAAAAAAAGTTCCAGCATGTGTCTCCACAGTAAGCTGAATAATAAAAAGTGTGAATGGAGTTTCTAGGTGAAAGTGACTTTTGACGTGCCTATAGAGCTGCCATTGAGCCCCATGTTAAATGTCTCAAATTTGAAAGCACTATATTTCTAAAACTATGAAACATTTCAAAGATTCCTTTTCAGGCAAACATGTCCACAGTAAGATGAACCTAAGTAGGCTAGAATGGGGTTGCTAGGTGTAAGTATGTAGGACTAGTAGCATGCCAAAGTTTGTGCTATTGCCATAGAGAATGCATTGTGTTGCGGAGGATGAGAGGAATGCTCTCATCCTCCGCAACACCCATTCTCATACACCGCTATACACCGCGAGGATATGGGCTATAGCCCATATCGTACGGCATACTATACTGTAGCACGCCGTTTTTCATCATTTTTGAGGATTTGGAAAAAATTAAAAAAATAAAAAAACGATGGGTTATAGCCCATTGTTTATTTTTATTTTTGAAAAAAATAATATCCTCGTTTTTCATCATTTTGGACCATGGGCTATAGCCTATATCGTACGGCATACTATAGCACGCCGTTTTTCATCATTTTTGAGGTTTTGAAAAAAAAAAAAAAAAAAAAACGATGGGTTATAGCCCATTGTTTAAAAAAAAAAAAAATGTAACCTAGTTTTTCATCATTTTGGACCATATCGTACGGCATACTACCATTTTTGCCATTGAGCCCCATTGTAAATTTGAAAGCACTATATTTCTAAAACTATGAAACATTTCAAAGATTCCTTTTCAGGCAAACATGTCCACCGTAATATGAACCTAAGTAGGCTAGAATGGGGTTGCTAGGTGTAAGTATGTAGGACTAGTAGCATGCCAAAGTTTGTGCTATTGCCATAGAGAATGCATTGGGCGTTTAAGTTAAACTAGAAAGCAGTTCCCTGCAGAAACTGCGTGGGCTCGCCAAAAGACGCAATGTATATAATGTACAGTAGAAAATGTATTAAAGCTGAAGTAAAAGTTTAAAAAATAATGTATAATGTAAAAAGAATAAGCATAAATAACTGCATAAAGCGGAATAAAGTATGTGGAAGTAGTACGATGCCCAAAAAGTGGCAGAATAAAGTAAGTAAAGTATTACTGTCTACTAATGATTTGTAATGTATGAATAATGCTTTACAATGTATTCTTGATGAATTAAGAAAAGGTAAAAAAGAAAAAGAAAAAAAAGAGTCAATCCAATGGAGTATACATATAAAAGCATTCATGAGCTTAACAGAAATAGCATACTTTTACATGTAAAAAGAAGGTTCAAATAGCATATAGGCCTATCTTTAAAAGCATAAACACAATGATTATTGATAATGGTCTAAGATTTTTCTTTAAATGTAAAAAAATAATAATATTAAGTTCTTTATTAAAAGTTTTTTCTTTTTAAGTTTAAAAAAATAGGTCGAGACAGGAGGTCAGGTAGGGGGAAGATCAGTCAGGAGGCTAGAGGGAGTGAGCAGGTCAGGGGGGGTCAGGTCGAGGGAGAGCGTAGAGGTGAGTCAGGTAGGGCCATAGTAGGTCAGGGGTGACCTACTCTCCCTGACCGCCCACCCTACTCTCCCCCTATCTACTGCCCCTCCCTCGCCTCTACATGTTGGTGATTTTTGCCAGCACCCTCCTACTAGGAATGTGACGGGTTTGAACCTGCAGCACACTTCTACTAGGTAGCACACTTCTACTTCTACAGATATCATCTAATTGATCAATTTCCGTGCTACTTGAAGTCATTGTGGAAAGGAAAGCTTCACAGTAAAGACTTGAGTGGGGTTTGAACCCACAATCTCCAGATCATGTAGCCAGTATCCTAACTGCGTGAGCTACTTGCTACCTGACACAACACTTCTACCACAGCACAGCACACCAATCTTTGCTCCCAGACATATCTTTACTTAAATGTGGTAACATTAGGGGCCGAAGCCCTTCCTCAGACCTTGAGTAGACAATACATTTAACACAAATGAGTAGACAATACATTTATATGGTGTGACACACCATGCCTGTTATATAGGATCTTTTCAGGAGTAGAATATGATGTATGTTCATTTAGGGCATGTTTTTACAAGACCTGTTTACCGATTTCCAGTTTTAACTACATGATATACAGTGCATAGGTTACTCAGAGACAATACAAAGTTTACTTTATTATTTTTTGTAAACTCGAGGAGACCTGTACATTCAGTTATGAAAAGTAAAAAAAGAAATTAAATAAATTACAGTGCAAAAGCAAATATTACTGTGTGCATCTTTGAAGTACATGCTTTTAAACAAAACATGTCAGAGCAGGGTTATTAAAAACGATATGGATGTTCCCTGACAAAAACTGCTGGCTTCCAGTCAAAAGCCCAAATCAGTCCTTTCCTATTGATCAGTAGTTTTCAACCTTTTTCATATCAAGGTCCATTATTTATTCGGCATGTGAGCCACGGATCACCATTTGATGACATTTAAAACTTTGAATATTTTGTAATTCCATGCTGTATTGATATGGTACCATTCTGAGAGATAACAGGCAAATGTTGACCAAAATAACAATTAATCTACATTCTCTGATTGCATACATTTGTGTAAATTAAGTAAAGTGTTTAACAATAATTAAACTCTTGAGAGCAGCATGCAAAGCATGAGAACATGGAAGTTTTATACTCAAGAATAAAGATCTATAAGGTTCCATTTGGTTACCAACTCGCCATTAATTACTGTAGCTGGGGACCGCCTGGAACTAACCTGACTCCGCCAGATGGTGACAGTAGTGAGTTCCTCCTTGGGGAGGGAAATTGTGAACTCAATACTGCCGCAATCTGGCGGAGTCAGATTAACCTGGAACCCCTGGTTGAAAACGACTGCTATAGATGGCTTTAGCGTAGTTTCAGGCACACAGCATATTACCTCTCTGTTTCTTTGGGAATCTGACCTCAGGAATCAGACCTCTGGAGCGTGCCAACTCAACCATACCCAGCCCGTTTGACAACAGTTTTACAATTCAAGATAGTTGATCTCAAATTCACAATAAACATATTTGAATAATAATAGTTCATCTCAACTGCTGTCCTTTGAGGACAATAAAGACATTTTAAAAGAGTTGACTCAGCCTCCTGTTCAGACCTCAGAGATGCTAAATGTTGCCCTTCTCTGGCCTCCTGAATGTCCCGAAGGCCTCCTGAAGTTATTTTTGGAACGCCTCACCTCGTCAGCAATGAAATAGTAACACAGAGCATCCAGGCAGCAGGTGACGTTGGACAAGTTCAAAGTTATCTGGATGAAAAAACTGATTCCGGTCTTTGTGGAGCAGTCCTCAATAACACCCTGACGAACCTGCAGGGGACAAAGTGAATCAGAGGTCACACTACACACCACAAGGCTATTGTCGTGGAATTCTGGATCAATCAACAATCGATGAGGCAATATAGGAGTCGAGACAACATTCTCAGGTGATGATGGTTATGCTTTATGTATGTATCATGGGTAGAAGTACAATAACACTCAGGTTAGTGGTACGGTAGTTCTGCCAGGAGCACAGGGCAGAGGATCATAGTTATACTGTGGCTGCTTCAAACAATGGCATTTAGGCTTAGTGGAGACATGAGCTACCAAATATCACAATGTATTATATAAGTATCATGAGTGATGGTAAAATATAAAGGTTACATATAAGCAACCATATAATGAATTGCATTATTATAGCGCTTTTCCAAGTGCTCAAAGCGCTTTACAATGGTTCATTCATTCATACATTGGGAGGTGAAGCGGCAAACAGTCGACGCCAGCGTCCTCACTTCCCACATTCACCAATGGTGGCAAGCTCACACCAACCAACTCATTGGAGGCAATGTAGGGTTCAGTGTCTTGCCCAAGGACACTTCGACATGTGGACAGGAGGAGCTGGGATTCGAACCGCCGACCCAGTGATCATTGGACGACCTGCTCTACCTCCTGAGCCACAGCCGCCCACAATAGATATTAGATATAGACCGCCCTGTATAGATATCAAACATCAATGTCAACATTAGCACGAGAGCTGAGCTATGGCAGCAGTCGAAGATCCTGCTTCTTGTCTTCTTGTTTTGAATATGATGTTTTGTATACGATTTCCCGCTGAACACCTCCAGTCTGTCCTGTCCTGTTTAGCATGGATTATACTTTGTTATGTGAGCTTCTGGCGTGCACCAAAAATAGATGATCTCTACAACTTGTAGATCATCTATTTTTGGTGCACCTCTACTTTAATCAATCATCTTGTCCTGCTCTACTTGCTAATGCACAACTGCTATTCTTACCATGAATCTCTCCCTCACTATGTAAAAAGTACCTTTTATTTATTCATTTTAAACACACCTCAAATTTGTTTCTGTGGCACCACACCACAAGGTTTCACTTTCCACTGAACTCACTCTCATGTGCCTGCTGTACAGACCAGAACATTGTGTCTGGAGGTTGCTGTAGGCCTACTGTTGTTGATGTTGTTGTTGCTGCTGCTAGGGTTGCCACCCGTCCCTTAAAATACAGAATCGTCCCTTATTTGAGAATTAAACAGTTTGTTCCTTATTTTCCTAAATAGCCCCTACACGTCAACACTGAATTTAACAATAATGAACAAAACAAAACACAGGAAATATTAAAGTCAGCACAATTGTTCTAGCGGGAGGCACACACTACCTAAAGTAGCCTAAACCAGTGGTTCCCAAAGTGAGGTCCCCCAGGGGTCCTTGAGGGAGTTCCAGGGGGTCCCCAGCTAAATTATTGTTTGGAACCAAATGGACCCTTATGGGTCTGTAACTCTGAGAGTGTACAAATGGAACCAAATGGACCATCAGAGTTAAATTAACATTGATTTTACAATATGAATTGGGGGTTCCAGAGATAGAAATGCCATTAAATGGGGGTCTGTATACTAATGCATGTCAAACTGGTACTTGAAATTAAATGGGTTGAGAATCACTGTGTAAAAATCTTCTCTTATGGGGGTCGCTGGCATATATTTTATAATGGGCTGCTGATGTTCAACTTATTGCTTCAACGTATTGCTTCAACTTATTGCTTCAACGTATTGCTTCAACGTATTGCTTCAACTTATTGCTTCAACGTATTGCTTCAATTTATTGCTTCAACGTATTGCTTCAACTTATTGCTTCAACTTATTGCTTCAACTTATTGCCGGCCTTGCCGCACACGCCTGCACCGCAAGGCCGCGGCAGGCGTAAAGAGTGTCCCTTATTTCAAGATCTCAAAGGTGGCAACCCTAGCTGCTGCGCTGCCAGTTCATCCTGATTTCTTATCTGCATTGTGATTTTGTTGATTTTGTTAATTCTATGGTTTTACTTCAATATCTCTAATTGCTTTTGTGTAAACTATACTTCCATAAAAACATACATAAAATTACACTAATGCCACTCCTCCTGCATGGACTTTTAACAATGTAGACGACATCTTACCAGGAACTGCAGCAGTATGGCCAGGTGGCTGGGGGTGAAAGGTATAAGGAAGGCACACAGGCTACTGTAGATGATCTTCACACAGGCTCTGCTCTTGGGACTCCGCTGGTCAGACTTCTTCAGCGTCCAGATGGTCTGGGCCGAGCAACCCACCAGGACCAGTGCTGGAACCATGAATCCAAACACCTCCAGACAGAAGATGATCACTGGGCTCCAGCCTTGATCTGAAAAACCATGGAAGCAGTGGAAGAAGTCTCTCTGCCCAACTGAACGAAAGCCATGTACTGGGGACACTGCTAGCACTACCAGCACCCACACCACTATGCACACTCCCAGAGCTACTTTACACGAGCGGAGTTGCTTGGCTTTGAAAGGGTGTCGGATAGCCAGCCAGCGATCGACAGAAATACACATAATGGTGTAGATGCTGCCATACATGCCAATAAAGTACAGGCTTTCCAGAACGGAACAGAGGGGTTGAAGGTTGGCGGACCAGAGGTGGTTAGTGGCGTGCATTTTGAAGGGCAGGGGGAAGAGGAGGACCAGGTCCATCAGAGCCAAGTTGGTCATGTAGATGGTCGACTCAGACCATTTGGGAAGGAGGACACAGAACACCAACAGTGCCATAATATTCAGAGTCAAGCCAAGCAGGAAGATGGGTATGTAGATCGCCAGCCCGAGGGGTCTCATCAGCTGGTCCACCTCCTCAAAGGAACAGTTGCCTGTCATGATACTTTACGGAAGAGAAGGAAGTGGAAAGTTTTTAAAATATTCTCGTTTGATTTGAAGAGCTAACATGTAACCAATGATGCAGTGAATTCACTTACACTTACACAACATGTCAGATTTATTAACCACTTAAGTTTAAGTGGTTTCTCAGTATTGTGGAGAAACGCAATTGCGTCGCACCCGATTTCAATGCATTGTGAGCTTGTTGATCTGCTATTTTCTGTGAAGAAGAAAGACACTAGTATAGAGCCCTGAGGGACTCCAACTATATAGGGTTGAAAGTGAAAAAGTCACAAAAACACACTTAATGTGTCACTTCAAAACCAGCTGTCAATGCGCAAAACCATTCTCTCAGTTGTGTAGTGTCAGTAGCTGCTTCTCATGTGAGGGGCAAGAAACGTACTGTTGTGGAATGGTCAACATCTGATATACAATGTTTAATCATTTGTGCATAGGCCACTCAGTGCTGATGAAAATAATGTAATTACAAATTTTGATACGTAGTTTTAGTATTAATTCATGTAGGACTGTGTAATGTTAGTAAGAGTAATGTCCTTACCTCATCAACGGCTGTCTGTCTGTCTCTGTCTGTCTGTCTTACTGAGTGAGCTATGCCAGACACACTTCTTCTTTCTGTACCTACAGAATTTCCACCACCACTTCCTGCCACGTGATGTACTTCATGAAGTGATAGACGTCTAACCACAGATCTAATATGAGCCAGGACATGTACACTAGACACAGACGTCATTTCTATGCACGCACACTTTCTTGAGGCATCAATCCACTATAATCTTAATGTACTAATAATAATAACTAATTGTCACCTTCGATGTGAACAGCGATCAAACAGTGTTAGATACAACATACAGTAGGCTTTTACTATGATCTTAACATTTACAGTAGAGTGAATATTAGGAGACATAGACTTTTTTTTGTGTAGCTTATTATTGCAAAATGGAGCAGAATTGTATAACAAACCCACATGAGAGAGATTTACTGTGATTGTTCTTGGGGCTTTCTGGCTTCCAGGTGACTGGCTGACTTGAATTACTAGCAGCAAGTCTGCCAGTAACCCTTCTCTAGGCCTACAGAAAAATGCAATCACCTGTTAATGTTAACACAGCATTTGTAAGGACCAACAACTGCCACCTTGTGTTTAGACACATTATTACATCAGGTTTAGAGCATCTTCTGTCTTCTTGACCAGTTCTCTGAGGGTCTCCAACAAATCTTTATCTTAGGCTTTGGGGTCCACTGGTACAGTAGGTGGGTCAGGTGGTATATAATTGCAATGTCCCTTGTTTGATTGTGGCTGGAGGCCTGTATTGCACATTCTCTCTGCCCTCAGTTTCCTGTCTCTCTGTCGTATCTACTGTAAATCAAGTAGATCTGACAATATGTTTCCTTGATGCCACTCCAACTACTTTGTCCTCACAAAGTGTTATTCTGTCCTCTATAACCACTGAGTCAACGAATAAACACATGGGAGCCAAAGACATTTGGTAGTGATTTATTGAATTATACCCTATAAAATGTCACACAATTTAATTAGGCAGTGATTTCACAATGGGGAAATAAAGGCTGGTCATTGGTGAGGTCACGGACAAATACATAAAAACTGCAGTATTTGAAAAAGAAATGTAAAACAATTACTACCCCCTCACCCCCAACTAAAAACAAAAAGAAACCCTGGAAAAACTAAACAAAAAGCAAAACAGTCACCCGAGCACACACATTTCTCCACGTTTCTTTCCTAGGCTAACTTCATATTTGCTTTGCAGACATAAACAAACAAACCTTTCTATTTACATCCATTGAAGGAGCCTGCCATTTTCTTCTTTAAACAACTTTCTTACCTTGTTTCTTCAAATGTTTGTCTGAAAGGAGGGGCACACACTTATTTTCAGTACTTTCAGTACAATGGCAACACAGAGGGAATATTTGGTGAAGTATTTTGGGGTACGGTAAAGTGTTGTTGAAAGACAAATAGAAACAGTGGAAAGTAAGAATATATTATGTCTAAATGCAGTATACGTATTGAACTGACGGGAGAACATGATTGATATGGGCTCTACTTTCATTATTCAATACACATTATCACATACATGTATGCAGGACAAATAAAGCAAACAAATCACAAAGCTGGGCGAACATTTTGGACTCAACAAAAGAAAATAAGAAATAACCCATGTCACTGATATTCTATGATTTACACTGGAGGAACCAGCCAGTTTCTAACATTGTACCCTTAGAGAAGTGTGCCATATTTACAGTATGGTTACAGGGGGAGTCTAGAGATCAACCAACCGTTACTTTTTAACTTTAAATGGGACAAAGGGACCTGCCACCTTTTCAGCATTCAGTAGAACAAGAGATGGGCTTACACTCACTTTAGCACATACAGATCATTAGATACAAAAACAACAATGACACAAATGACAAACGCTAAACATGAAGTGATAGAGAAAGCAATTGAGAGGGAAGCAGAGGGCATGTCATAATATTGTAAGAGGAAGTTATGCGGTAGAGTGCAGAGGTGAGAGTGAGAAGATATAGAAATACACGTGCACACACACACACACACGCACGCACGCACACACACACACACACACACACACAAACACACACAAGCGCACGCACACACACACACACAAGCACACGCACACACACACACACACACGCGACAGGTAGTAAGTAGGTTTTCACTCTAGGAAGCTGTAAACTTTCTGAGTGTGATGACAATGAGAGCGAGGAGGACAGATGCTCCCAGGAAGACTGCTATGACGATGGCTGTGATGGCCCCTGGCCCAAGGACCCCTACGCACGCACGCACGCGCACACACACACACACACACACACACACACACACACACACACACACACACACACACACACACACACACACACACACACACACACACACACACACACACACACACACACATTTTAATCATTTATTTATGTCCACATACAAGGACACAAATATTTACAAGGTGCTGTATAGAGTGCAATTAGCAAATCCCGGACAAATACACACACCCTTCAGGGGTACAAGTAACAGCATTTTCGCCATATTTGGAAGAGATTGCACAGACTTTCGCAAGCCGTTTGGCTGCTTTTTTTGGCAACCCAAGTTGTTGGAAGCCTCTTACAACCAAACTGTGTACGTGTCCTAGGCTGCCGAAGATAAAAACAAGTAGACTGCACCTATAGCCTAGCTCTATGATGGTCTGGAGGAGCGGCTGGCATCCTCTAAGCTAGAATCAAAGGTGCAGGCCATTTCAAGAATGACTGACAAGAAAAACTGATCTGTTCTCTTCATTGACCACAACAAAACACACACACACACACACACACACACACACACACACACACACACAGTGTCAAATCTCCTATACATGTGTACACCTACAAAAAAACATAGGTAACATAATAATGGATGGTAATAAGTAATCATTAATTATTGGCAAGTAGAACACTCAATTTATGAAACCTAATTGACCATATTCATAATGGTGGCCATTCTTTTTTTCTTGCATCCTTGGGAGAAACCTTCATAGATATATATAAAGGCTAGATGGCTCAAGGCGGAGTCTCTGACGTAGTTCACCCGGCGGCCATCTTGCTTCGGGACTACAGTACAGTATGTTCAATGGCAGCTCAAACAAAAACGCTAAAATCTTGACGGATTTACATTTTACAAGCGGGTTGGTTTATTACAAACGTTGTCAACGTGGCTATGATTCAGGGCGCTTATCTGCTTAATTTAGTTTTTTATATGAACGTCGTATAAAAGCATATAAGTATGCAGACGTCTCTGACGTTTATAACAAACAAAACAATGTTTTGTTTGTTATGCTGCCCCGAGGTAAGATGGCCGCCACATAGCAATGTCGCTCTCCATTGGCCAGAGCGCGGGTGAGCCATAGCTTTCTTATCTATGGAAACCTCACCCCCATGATGCAAAAGCAAGATGGCCACTGTATGTTTCTGGCATAACATTTTACCTTCCTCCTCGTCCATGGGATGGGTGTGCGTGCTATCTTCATAGTCATAGGTGAAGGATCTCTCCGTCATGTCCTGGAATGGGTCTTTGGTGGTGACGTCATCAGCTCCTCCTCCGGATAACGTGTCCTGGTTGTCACCCTGCAGAGTTGGAGCAGGGTCTGCAACGGTTTCTGGGAGTCCAACACAAAACAGCCAGATCACCACGTGCGAATAACATGATGGTTTGATGGAAAACCACACTAATTACATTCAAGTAGGAACGCCTGGGAAGAGGGGCGAAGAGCATTGATTACTGGCTACACTGTATCAACTTGCGATGTGTTTATACAAGGCGGTCATTTCACTGATGAGGTACATTGCCTCGCTAATGTCCCTGTTTGCATACTCTCTGCACTGGAGGCCTTTGGGGATGCAAGGCTACATACATACATGGTCCAGGCTTTGATGACTCCAAACAGCCCCTCTCTGTCTCCCCAGGCCAACGGCTTAAGGCCGGGGCATAAGGATGCCTTTGTGGATGATGTACATTCTGTCCACATGAGCTACAGGTAGTCTCTCTGCACATGTGCTCACCGCCCGGCTCTCTACCTCCCCCTTTCTCTGTTTCAAAATCCGTCACCTTCTCTTCCGTCGCCCTGCCAGTCTGTCCTCCTCTGCAACCCTCCTACATGCTTCATCTGACTTTCACCAACGTCCCGCTCCCCCCATATGAGCATGAAGGTGCTGTGAGACTTTTCACACCTCCGTGGGTAACCATAGTAACATGACCTACTTCCCTCTTCAGGTCTTCTTCCTGGGTTTTCCCACCACAACAACACGGTTGGTTAAAGGGCCATGATACTTGTGTGCATAAGTCTGTCTATAGCGTATACTTTTGTAAATCTCAACGTACATTTTTACACTGCGTTTATGTTGAAATGGTATGGGGAAACATTCCATGAGACTAACGGTTCTAGGTATAGGTAATTCACCCTTTGGCAAATCAGTATGCCATTGACTTGATCTAAATGTACTGTATTATGTCAATCTATTAATTCACAAAATCTGTCTGTGTGTGTCCTAAAACTTTGCGTGTGCCGGTGATGACCCGGGTGTGCGCAGTGCTGAGTGTGAATTCAAACGGCCGGCCCAAACGTTGTCGAGAACCGAAAGACCACGGTCTGTGTCAGTGGAGGATGCACTGAATCTCTGTGGGGGGGGGGGGTGTAGCACCGGATTCCCTGACTGGCCAGACCAACCCATCGACTTCATGGATTGGCCAAGCTTTGCGGTACATTTGTGCCAGTGCCACTAATATAACTTATAAGTCTGTGTAAAGTTGAATTAACAATCTTTGACAGTGGTCTGTCTCCTGTTTTTGAACATGTATGATGTCAGCAGTTTTTGGCAACTAGAGCGGTGCCCATGGGCCTCTATACAGCGGTGCCCGTTGGGTTCTAAAGTTACGTGGATTACAGACGTACAGAGACATGGTGCATTTATAGTTAGATATCAGGGATCCCCATATCTCCAGATTTGGTCGATCTGCCTTGGTACCGCACTGGCTAGTCTGACAACGGGTACAATGGGTATTTCATGATTATGAACACCAGAGCCATAGAGTAAGACAGAGTTACGACATTGAGGGGGCAGAAAACAGCTCGGTCACGTGGTTCATGTATAACTCGTTTGTCACTGTAAAGCCTATAGACTCCAATGCATTTCTTAAACTTCCGGTTAAGGCCTTTGTCACCAATCGCCAATAGAAGTCTATGTAGAAGAGCATTGGACTGGCCCTATGAAGTGAACAGAGTTGTCGTAACTCTGTCTTACTCTATGGCTCTGATGAACGCGTGAGGCATGCATTCCCAACTTGCATCATACCTGAGTAAGACGGTGCCCGTTTAGAAATCGTCCATTGATTGTAATATCTAACGTTATTGGCACTGTGGTAACGGGTACCGCGCTGCATACTCAGCACTGCGTACAACTAACTAGTGACAACAGGCACACCGGGAATTTCATAACTGGGTGGGGCATGCATTCCCAACTTGCCCGAACGGTGCTGTGCTGAATTCTAATATGGCTGGAAAGAAGTTCCTTACCAACCTCACGTCACCAGACTTTCTACCTCGCCTCGGAGGAAAGCCTGGTCTGTGTTCCTAAATCGCCCGTGTGATCGGTGGTTTAGACCGGATGATAATAAGTAATAATTTCTTCACTATGAGCTGGAATAAAATATGATATACCAAACAATTTATTCCAAGAAGTACTTGAAGGAACTTTTCGGATTCATACGCCACATCAAGGCTTTTATTGGGTAGGCCCTAAAATTATGATGCAGGGAATTATTTTGGGTAATTCTGATTCCGTTTTTGGGGGTTTTGGCCTGATGACTACAAACCAGACTACAACATGACGTAACTTATGCGTATGCCTCCCAGGCTAGTTCCTTAATTACTATTGCTGCATTTCAAACTTGAATTTTCTTTGGGTGAACTACTCCTTTGAACTACATATGTTCAAGTCAGTGATCTGAGATCATGCCTGTGCCGCCATGTATGTGAAGTAAAATCCACAGCAGTACAAACTGACTTTTGAAATTCAAAGATCAGGGGAACAGGTGAACCCCAGTCTCCTCAGACAAACAAACGCACGCACGCACACACAGACACACAAGCACGCACGCGCAGACACACACACACACACACACACACACACACACACACACACACACACACACACACACACACACACACACACACACACACACAAGCCCACCCATTCACATGCAAACTGATTCACGCATTCTACCCTCACGCCTCACATACCAACAAAACCATATGCCAAACATATTTACTCCCAGTCCATTTAATGTGCAGCCTACATATTTACTTTGTAGCTCATGACGCCTATCTAAACTCCTTCACCCTGTGGGCCTCCGAATATTCCACAACTTACCTGCATTTAATGTAATAAATCAGAAGTCACTACATTTCAGAAGTGCAGAAACAAAGAAACAGAAACAAAAAAACAAACCAACCAAAATTGTTGAATGAGCCATGATATCATCTCAACAAATCCAACTTTCATGTCGATATCATCATTACCAGAAACGATCGCCCGGCTCCTTCTGATTATCAGTCAAAATGAGCAATAATGTTGGTGTTTTCAATACTACCATGTTGATTCTGTGCACAGCACAGCTTCCTGAGCTGGGGCTGGAGTTGAAGGTACGGAGACCTGGGCCTCTGGCCAGCACAGCCATCAATAAGGCCTTCAGCCCAGGGCACAAAAGGCCACTTGTGTGGTCATGGAGGGCGGCAGGCTGCAACCAGTAACGGCCGGCCAGGCCCAAAGCAGGCACCAGCTGGGTACTGGACGTCAAACAAGCTTGTTTATTAAACAGTCTCTGTATGGATAGGTTGTACCTTCTGGACAGTTCTGATTTAATGAACACAACAACACAAAAAAAGACCCTGATGTTCTTTCCACAGCTGTTTGTTTCCCCTTCGAGGAGACACTCGTCATTTCCAGTAGCCTAATGCAATCAACATATGCAAAACGTTTGAAAAATCCCTCATCTGACATAGTGCTTGTGTTCTCTTAGGACTGCATCACTCAGCGGAGACAACAGCTGAAACAGTTGTATTAATGCATACCATATGGACGCAATGCTCTGATCAGTCCCTGGTTCGATTCCCAGAAGGAACTCCCATTTGCTGTATTTCATCACCCTACTGACTCTCCACTTTTGCTGTCAATAAAGGCTCAAAATGTTTTCAGAGACATGCGTCAACCTGTCAGTCAACTGTGCATTTCCTTCCACTGTACATGGTTCCAGACATATAAATACATCACAGACAGCAGAGAAGGCAGATTTCAGACACTACACAACACAGACAGCCACTTGTCCATAGCTTGTACCTCTCCAGTCAAGACTTCACACCAGCCAGAGAGATGACAGAGCGTGCAAAACAGCTGTGTGTGAACGACACCCTGCCCTAGGCTTCGAGGGGGCAGTGACCCACGCCAAACATGGCATCGGCAGTGCCTGTGTCCTTGCCTCACCCTCTTCTACTTCCATAGGTTTTCTCCCAGACCCACTGCTGAAACTTCCAAATGGCCCGTGTGTTATTTTCTTGGATGCCAAAGTCTGAAAGTGGTTCACTTTTTATTAGGGGTGGGGATGATTCACTTACCTCTGGATTCGTACGATCTCGATACATGTGCTGAATCGATTTATTTTGCGATTCGTAATTATATTGCGATTCTGCGATTGGATTATTATAACCTTTTCCCAAGGTACTTTGCTTTTTTATACTTTTACATTTAAAAATTATTATAAACAATATAAAGCATGAAAAGTTGAATCATACACTTCAGTCAGTCAGCCTAAAATATATAGTCATATATATATAAAGAAAGGAAATCGAAATCTGAACAAATATTCTTAGTATTTTTACAAATTGTGGTATTAAACAGCATTATTTGAGTGAATCATTGTTTTTTTGCCCTCCCCTACTTTTTATAGGGGTCTATTTCACAGTTTGTTGCAACGCCTAATTAAACATTTATACGTGATCATACTACTGTGTCATTTGCCAAAAAGAACAGCTTGTCAAGTTTAGAATGTGTCAGTTATGTACAGCGATCAACACGGTCATACAAGGAAATATAAATGGGGATTAAATCCCTGCTCAGGGCGTTATTGAACTGCTATTTTGAGAAGCAGATTGAGGCACATTATCTTGGTGACAAGCAGGACATCTCTCAGGCTGACTCAGTTTGTGGTTTCCATTGCAACCTACTGTACTTCAGGTTATGTTATGGTTTAGGTTGGAGCCAGAACACTACTGCAAAGCGGCACAAACAACACAGCAGTCATGCCAATGTTTTTAAATTAATGTTGTTCAATAATTATATTTCCAGACAATTAGATGACTGATGTTATACTATTTTATGATCTGGAATGTCTAGCCTCGAAGGCAAGTTACTGTAAGTAATAAATATATTTTGACAAACAAGAGAGTTTCTCTACATGATTCCGAAGTATAAAGACCTTTACACACCAGGGCAGGGACATGACAAATAATCAATATGGAAACGCACTGGCACATATTTAGCATTAAACTACCGGTATTCATATAATTGACGTTTCATAAATTTTTTATTTTATACAAAATCTCAGAAACAGAAACAGTGACCTTGATCTGAAATACAAATGGTGGTTTATCACTATGTAATATGTATTCTGTGTGAATGTACTCACGACACAAACAGTTTCTGGTGATTTATCACATGAAAACAAACAAACAAACAAACACCCCTGTTGGGTGTAAGAACCCATTTGACCTATTCAAAATGAGACACCAAGATGTTTTGGAGCGAGAGCTGCTCAAATGTAGTTGTCAAATGTAGTATAGTAAACTACCTGGCCTGACATGACATTTAGGACAAGTTGGTTATCACAATAGACTAGTGTCCCTTGTTGAGCCCATTGTTTCCCAGCTATATGTTAGAACTGTCAGAGGAATGCCTAATTTATACTCTGACGTACAGCGGTGTCCAGCGCCGAAAACAGCTGATCTACAAGCTCACAATGCAAAGTATACAATCAAGCTAAAGCTTAAGCTGCCATGCTACTGCCTTCCTGCTATCTTGTTCACCTGTGCTCTGACCTGTGGGCCTGTGAGCTGTACTTAGGGGTTCAAGTCCCTCACAATCGGATTGTGGATTGAATCCACAGCTCTGTGGAATCCTTTCTCAAGACTTATCCTTTCTCAAGGCTTATCAAGGTGTCACCGAAAGAGCGGGAGGGAGAGAGAAAGATGCAAAAGACCGAAAATTTGTTTCACATTCACAAAGCTGCTGACTCACTTGCCTCCAACACAATAAACGTCCTAAATGTAAATGGATTAGGCTATATAGAAATACTTCAGCTAAACGCAACCTTTGCTCAAGTCAGACCGCGGTGAATATTCAGTTTCAGATGAGCTAATAAACATCAAGCATAATGAAAGCGACTGAGTCATCTTGTTAGTCAAAGAGCAGCTTTCAGGGCTCTCAGAACTTCCACTGGCTTCAACAACTGCATCATTTAGACCAGGGGTCTGGAATAGAGGGGGGAAATGACACGTACATACACCACAGGCTTTCAGGCATATAGAGGACTTAAATAGAACGTTTCTATCATGAAGAACACCAACCTAATTTCTTTAGAGGCCACAATGTATGTCCATTCTGCTATGGCCATTTATGTTGTGAATGTGAGCTTTGTTTTGAACCCTAAACCTCTGAGGTTTTCATCATGACCCATTAAAGCCATCACACTAGGGTTCCTGTTGGTTAAATAAAAGCTTAAATACAATTAGGCATAAACCATAGGCATGAATGCCTGTTTTTCCCCGTTTGATTTGATTTTTTCCACAAATTAAAGAAAATATAACTGCAACAAGGTCTACACTACAGTAATTCATTATAACTTTTACCAGTTTTACCAGTCATTCATATTTTAACTCCAACTTAAAGACCCTTAGATAGTTGAGTTGATCACTTTTACACTGTACATTTACACTGTACAATCCACTTATTTCCAAACCCTTTCCCTTATAAAGTGTAATCGGTCAACATCTATAAATCAGACATAGCTTTCAACGGGGAACACTTGAACAAAGTTCAGTCTGTTCCTCAAATGTTCATCTACTGTACAAACCATCCGCCTCATCACGCAATTTATATCACGGAGCAGACCCGCATGTCGTCGCCTACCTGTGTCTGTGTGCACCATGAGGCCTAGGAGGACCAGAAGAATCAATCTGCAGATGCTGCTGCTGCGAACCATGGTGCCAGGGAGGGATGAATGTGAACGAGTACAGCGTCCGTGGAACTCCTCAGACATGGGACAAGTGAGAGCTGGCCTGGGGGGAGAGGGTCTAAAGAAGAGTACAGCAGAGAAGGGAGGGTGTGAGAAAGGTAGGCAGTTGTAGGGAGAGAGAGGAGGGGCTAGGTGTGTACACAGAAGTGTCTGGACAGGGTAGACTTTGTAAGAACATCCTTACAGGGACCCCACCCACCCCTTTACTCCACTAACCACATACTCGGGGTGAGGGGTTAAATGTTCTACAGCTACTTAATTTGCAAGGGTTGAATGGAAAAAGTCTCTCTTCAGGTCAAATCGCCTGCGAGTATATTTACATGCTTGTATTGAAATGTTTAGCTGTACCTTGTTCAACACCAGAGGGAGTTCAACAAACCATGTGCAACCCAGATTCGGCACAAACAAGGGACTAAATTAATTTCGCTCCTATGCCACAAAAATGTGGAACGCCCTACCAACTGTCATTAAGACATGCAAATCCCTTGACTCCTTCAAAACTGCTCTCAAAGGGCACCAAAAATGGCCCCGTAACATCTGAATCCCCCACCCACCCCTTTTCCCCTCACTGTATATGTTTATACCTCCTTTATGATGATTTCCTGTTTTTGGCTATATAGCAGTGTATATTTGTACGTCTCTAAATGTTATGATGAATTGAAAATGGTGGACCCTCTTGTAAACAAGTGTACTGCCTGTCGTCCACTCACAGTTAGCAGTTTTTGTATTGAGTTGTGCTTAAAATGTACTGTAATTCTGCAAACTGGAGGCGTCATAAGGTGTCCTGTGGCACTGAGTGAGTTTTAATAAATACTTCAATCAATCAATCAAACCTTAAAATCTGGGCAAATAAAAATAACTTTAGTGGACTATGGTAGAGATCCATGTTGAGTACTGGATGAATTGTAGGTGGTAGGTTAAAGTTATTCTCTAGTCTACAGGAGTGGTTCTCAACCTGTGGGCCGAGACCCCCAGGGAGGTCCTCACGTGATTTGTGGGGGATCTCCAGATGACAGTGAAGACCTTTTTAGGTATTTTTAGGACTTTTTTTTAGCATCAAAAGTAATCAACAAACTATACTATAAATATTGGTCAAACATTGGCCAAACTGCCAAGTAATATAAGAAAAAAGGCAACATTTCGTTAAAATGTATGCAGGCAAGCTTGTAGCTCGCCCCACAACGCCTCGGGTCACAGTCTGAAAAGGTTTGGGTCTTCAACAGGAGGTCCTCACTCCTCAGCATTCATGGGGAAAGCCAAATATGTCTTACGTTAACCAATTGAACCCCAGCATCCCTATCCTGGGAGGTGGGGGACATTCACCAAAAATAGCAGATCTACAAACTTGCAACAGGGTGCGTTGAGAGCTTGTAGATGGGCTATTTTCATGTGAACTCAATATATAGCATGCAAAATATTGAGTTTAAGTGGTTAACGGCCAAGCTACACCACACCAGGCTTTTTGCATGCGTTTACACGCACACGCAAGCCACGTAAAATAGGACGGGACCTAAATGCGCGTGTGCGTATTCTCGTAAACGCGTGCTGAAAAGCCTGGTGTAACTTGGTCGTAAATGAAAATATACATAGTATAACAGTATATGTAATAGTAGCAATAATAGTGTAATAACAGAGATTATAGTGAAGTCAATAAAATGTAGCTACCTTTTGTGTGGAGTTTGCATGTTCTCCCCGTGTCCCGGCCTCACAAAAAAATGCTGGTCTCTATACTGCCTCTCCCTGGACAGCCGGGGTGCCTGATGGAGGGGAAAGGAACTGGTTGGAACAAGAAAGTCCTGCAGAATTGCGAGTGTGGTTGCCTCCCTCTCTATAGAATATTGTTCAATTAGATAAGTTGAGTTGGGTAATATGTCATATACTGTCCCCAGATGAGGGCAAAGCACACAAATGCCTTGGGATGAGTTCGGCATTGAAGGAAGGATGAGGTTATTGCGTTGGTCTCCCCAGTTTGGCAGAGGGCGTGTAGCGCCCAGGATTACATATTAGACAATGGACACTGGGTGAACAAAATGGGTTATAAAAATCATGGGATGAAAATTTTGAGAGAAAAAAAAAGGTATATGTAGGTACTAAGAAATAAATGGAAAAGGTATAATAATTTAATACCGGTAGTGGGGGTCCCAGCTTCATGCATCTCTCCACTAACGGGTCCTTGGCCTGAAAAAACATTGAAGACTCCTGCTCTACAATAACATGTGAAATAACAAGCTTTGACTATAAAATGTGTAGTTAAATGTATCAGCACAGAAAAACACTTCCAATCATAGAAGGGGAATCCCTGGTTTGCAAATAATCAACTTCTTTTCAGTTTTTTCCAGCCCCCCACAGGAACCCTGTGTGTAAAACTAACCTGGCATCACCAGGCTTTCCATCTCGTAGGAAAACCTGGTCTGTTACTAAATCGCCGTGTGATCCGGTCTAGGCATGGTTTAGACCAGATGATAAAACCAAAAATAACTCTCGCATTCAGGTTTGAGGGTTCCGGCATTTTCGGCGTCGCTTTTTGGTCAAGAAACCTGTCGGATTCATAATTCAAGGCTTTTATAGGGTAGGCCCTAAAATTATGATGCCCTTGATCACGGTGAATTATTTGGGTATTTCTTATTCCGGCCAAGGTTCCAACCTGACGACAAACAAACCAGTTACAACATGACGTAACATAGCATCAGAAACCATGAAAAGGAATGCTTCCCAGGCTAGTGTAAAACAGGTATTTATAGTGCATACACACAGTGGTGGAAAGTATAAGTAACTAAGTACATTTAATTTAGTACAGTTGAGGCATTTGTAGTTTACGGGGGTACAACTTCCAGTACTTTTACTTCTACTCCACTAAATCTCAGAGGCAAATATTGTACTTTTACTCCACTACACCTTTTGAAAACATACATTAAACACTTCAGCCATTTGAAAATAGCCGATCTACAAGTCTCGCAAATTGTGAGCTTGTAGATCTATTTTCAAACGTTTCTTTTTATACATTTGAAAACTTGAAATGAGACATTCTGCACAATGACTACATTCAGCACTTCAATCACATTTTGATGCCAATACGTTTGTACAAGCCCATTTTGAATTCCAGATTTGTACTAGTATTTCTATGTTGCAGTATGTAAGTACTTTTTCCACCACTGCATACACGGGTATGAAATTAAATACATGCAAAAGCCGCCTCCATTCACTCATTCAGACACAAGAGAGGTGTGAACAGCCCACACAAGAGACTGTTTTATTTCATACCGCAATAAAAAAGTATGACTCCAGCGTTCATTTCCATATATTATAATACAGATGCAGACTTGAAAGTTTATTCTTTAAACAGCCTAGTATTTTACAAGAAATAGATAACTACTACTTGGAACTTTCAAACATGTCCTTAAAACAGGACATAAGTGGGCAACGAATCCTTGGGTCCTACTTTGCCATTATTATCCATGAACAACCATCAGAAAATGGGGGGTGTGTGGGTAGAATGGGTAATTAAAGTGTGGAGAAGACTTTTAATAAATAAAATAAAACAAAACAAAAAATAGATATAATCTCTACCATTCCCATTGACCACCCCCCTCACCACCACCCTACCCATAAATCCACAATTAAAAAAAGAAAAAAAATAATCCCATGGGATAAAGAATTTAGAATTGTTTGTTATTGCAAATTTCAAACGCGTCATGTGCAGCCTAGACTAAGTGGCCCAATGGCGGACCCGAGATATTGACAACCCCCCCTGTGACCTTTTCCAGAAACCTAGGCTGGGTTGACCGACTGCTTGCTTGGTTGGATGGTTCACGGATGGATGAGTGGGTGGGTGCGCATCTGGGCTGCCCTGTTCTCTCAGGGATTTCGTTAGATGGGAGTCCTTTACGAATGTGGAAGCACCCCCTGCCTCCCATCGATGTTTGGAATTAACTTAAGATAAACAAAGAATTCATGTTTAAAAGAAAAAAACAAAGAATTCATGTTTAAAAAAAAAAAAAGACAAAAAAAAAGTGAAGAACGTCTGGGTGTAAAGGGCCTGGGCAGGAGCAGGGGCTAGGGCGCAGGTAAAATGGCAGCTGTTCAAAACAGACAGTCACTGGGGGTTGGTTGGCAGCAGTCCCTTATGCGTCTTCCAGAGTCTCAATCTCTCCCATATTCAATCTCTCAGATGCGGCATTCACAGAAAAACCTGTGTAAAAGATAACAATCTTTAAGATGCAGGACTAGATCAAATTGTCGTTTCACCTTTCACAAAATTTCACAGATGTCTTTCCACAGACGGCATACAGTGGTTCATGTGTGCACTCACCTAGTAGACTGGGGTCTGCACGGACCATCTTCTGCTTTTTCTTCTTCTTCCCTGAGGTGACCGTCTCAAAGCGTGGCTGCTGGAGGCTTGTGTGGTTGGACTGGTAGAGAGACGACGAACCTGTCCCACCCCATACAGAGTCCTGGGAGACGGAGAGAGAGAATGAGAGACTTGAACCCCCAATCCAAACAATGCTGTGCAATGGAGTGAGGGCAGAATATAGTGATTGACATGTGTGCATGAAGAGGCGATTCGCTAAACACGTGAATCAACACTTTTGTCCTAATCGCATCGCAACACCCAGCGACCAAAGGGAAGCGATTCAAGTGACTAGGTGGGAACAGAGCTTAAGGCGTTGTCACTGGATTCAGTCCTACGAGTCTTCTATCGGACAGAGTGGCTCACCTGCTGCTGCTTGAGGGCTTGTTGTTGATGCTGTGGGGCTGCTTTCTGTTGGTTGGCATTCTGTTTGGCACGGCGCTCCAGGAACTGCTTGGCAAACTCCTTGGCCTCAGGCGTGTCTCCCAGGTAGGCCCTGACGTAGTCGTGCACCTCGTACGGAGAGTCCACCTCCTTCAGGAAGGATGCAAACGTCGGAACTGGAGGAAGGGAGGGGAAGGAGGGACGAGCGGTGAGTTGGTGCGACTGCTTTCCAGAAATGGGTCATTTGATTATTTTTGAAATGCATATTTGTTTTAAGACTCACCGTCCAGGTTGTTGGCTGTGTTGAGCGTGTGCAGAGTCTGCTCACACCACTGCATGAAGCCATCCTGCTGGCTCTTATTGACTCCCTGAAACAGCTTTAACAGCTTCTCCTCCTCCTCTGCCTTCTTGTTGGGCTTTCCACTAAACATATGACGTACACAGGCAAATGTTAATCGACAACTTGATCAAGTATGTCTTTACTAGGACCTATGATGCACTGTGGTTTTGACGTCCTGCGTAATCCAGTGCAGTACCTGAGGTTGGCATTGCCCTTGTTGTTCTTCTGAGTGCTGGCTTTCTTGGGTGGGGGAGTCGGCTGGGCAGCCTCCTTCACGGCCTCGTCCCAGAAGCCCATGTTGGAGTTGTGCGTGTCACCCCAGATGCTGCTGGAGTCTGAGCCCCAGTTAGTACTGCTCGTGTTCACGGCCCCCCACACAGAGGACGACAGAGAGGGCTGAGGAGGAGAGGGACACATGACAATCTATAAACCTGTCAACCAAGACATTAGGGGCAATTATTATTTATAACCCTTTTAATAGGATTCGCACTGTATTATGTAACCATATTTTACAGTTAAATATTGGTTGTCAGGAAGAGCCCTACCATAGTGATGCTACGGTGGTTAAGAATAACGTGTGTGGACTGACAGACGGTGACTAATTACTATCCTTTTGCACAGGGCTCCATTTAGAAAAAGCCATAATTATGGAGAAAACACCAAGAAGAGTAGTCATGACTCAAATGGAATATGGAGTGACATCTGAAGGGATGCATCACCAACGTGTAGGACGACAGGGGAGTCAGAATAGAGCAGGAGAAAATAAATGTCATTTCAACACGTTGAAATCAATCCAACTCTTGAGCAGAGCAGTGCTAATCTCTTCAGATTTGTGATACTTTATCATCAATACAAATGGAAATTCCCTTCGCACAGATTTCAAATGAATACCCCCCCCCCAATCCTGTTCTCTCTTAGATTACACAGCATTACAATGTGTGCATACTTCAGATCAACCTGAAGCAAAGCAGTGTTAACACTGGTTTCCAAAAGTTGTTGATTCTAGTAAGAGTAAATCATAATTGCCCAGACTCTTCTTCAACAAAGATGGCGAAAGCAAACATTCTTTGTTCTGTACTTACTTATACATACAAATGTATGGTACAAAAGACTGAAGTCCTTAAACCAGAAACCTAACCGCAAGCACGGGAGCAACGCATGTCCGACCGTTGTTTCCGTTGGTGTGTCTAATCTACATGTGCATCCCTAGAATGGGTCCCCAAAGTTATAAAATGGTTCCATTCGTACACTCTCGAGCTACATAGAAGTGTAGAGGCCATTTGGACCCGAACCAGAAATTGAGAAACAGTGTTGCATTGTATAACATACCGCTCCGTTCTGGGTGACAGCCCTGTTCTGCTGGGTGATGGTTCTACAAATGTCTTCTAAATCTGAAACAGTTTTCTGAACATTTCTGTATCAGTGGTGCTCAAACTTTTTCATATCAAGGATATGCATTTGGCCGCCGGACCCCCATCTGAAAATATGTTCTTTCAGGGAGCCCCCCCAGAAGCAAAGATTTGAGTAAATCGCTGTGAAAGAATATATATTAAAAGATTTGCAAACATTTCTTTCTTTCTATGAGCTTGTAGATCTCCTATTCAACAGCTAAAGTATAAAATAATGGTTAAACGTGGTTAAAAGCTAAAGTGACACAGTATGGTCTTAATGGGATAACAAATAGACAACGTACAGCTCTGTTCTGCTGGGGGACAGCCCTGTTCTGCTGGGTGACGGTGGGGTGAGACTGCTGCTGCTGCTGCTGCTCCTTCCTCTGCTTCATCTGCTGGGCCTCCTCCCTCTGGATCTCCAGCAGGGACTTGGTGGCGGGCGGCTGCTTGGCCACGCTGCCCCAGCCGCTCAGCTTGCTCTGGGCCTGCTGGGCCTGCTGCAGGGCCTGCTGCTGCTGGAGCTTCAACAGCTCCTGTTGCTGACGTCGCTGCTGCAAAGGGTGGCGTGAGGTGGGACAGGACACAGAATGTATTCAGTCCATGGAGACAAAAGAAAGTACATACAGGTATGTGAGAAATATGCCAGTGGTTCACAAAATATGTATTTGGCTGCGGACCCTTAAGAAAATCGGAGAATATTTTGTGTAAAAAGAAAAACGGCAGATCTACAAGCTCACGACGCGTTGTCAGCTTGCAAATTGGCCATTTTTATTATTATTTTTGTATATAGGGTTAAAGTGGTTAAAGTGATTTTGATGCTATATTAACAAATTTCACTGGGGATCAGACACAGTGATACATTCACAATTCATGAATGTATACACACATTATTATTATTATTATTATCGGCTATCTTTAAGACCTGGCACTCCCAAGGGCTTAGATTACTGGGTGATTTGTTGTCGCTTCAGCAGCTGCAGACACAATTTAGCAATTTTGGGGGGGGTTTCCTGCATATACGTCACTATATTAACTCACTTAGTCTGCCACTGCCACTTGGTTCCCTTTATAGTAAAGCAGAATAATTGTATGTAAATGTAGCGATGCATCACACACACTCTCTCATCGTTTTATTCTCCGTTATACTCACTGGATTCCCAGGAGGTACAATCCTTACACAAGTGGGAGAGGGATTTTAATGAGTATACTGAGGACGACTGGCAAGAGGCCATCGACTCGTTAAAGGTTTACACCCGTACAAGACTAAGAGAAACACAAAACAAAATTCTTCAGACTACACATTACACCTGTGATACTAAACAAAATGGGTCACTCATTATCTCCTCTGTGTACCATCACTACTTTTGGGAATGTAAGTCAAGTGGATATCCAGGTTTTGCGGTCAGGTGGCATGTGAGCCAAGCGATATTTTTAAGGTTCAATTAAAGAAGGATCCGGGAGCTTTTATCTTAGGACTCCGTCAAAAGAGATTCATTTGATTCCCTTACAATTTAAGTTATTTGATAAACTTCTATATGCTCAAAAACACATTTTGATAAATTGGATTAAGGATAAGCCCCCTACTGCCCTACTGTACTACTCTGGTATAGAGAGATTTTTGGTGTGCTCCCCCACGAGTTTGTGTGCGGTGTATAGAGTCAACGAAGCTTCCTTTTGGAAGTCGTCGACCCCACTGCTAGTTTATTTTCCCACAGAAATCTCTCGGATCCTTCGAAAAGCTCAATGCCCTAATACACTTGGGAAATGGGAATATGAATAGGACTTCTCATGTTACTGTGTTTTGGTGCTCATATCAGTTGACAGTTGATCTGTTGGAGTATGAACTATATGGAGGCTTGTGGGTTATGTTTTCATTTTTTTCCTTTCTGCTTTTATTGTATTGAATTATTGATGAATTGGAGGAACAGTTCATCCCCTATTTTTGAGGGGCACTAGCCCCTCCTATATACAGCTTTTGTCGCCACACGTCTCAATATTTGCCATTGACAATGAAAGGAGAAATTACGGTAGGTCAAATGTCCGCTAAATGTTGTACCCACATGTCTCATATTTGCCATTGACAATGAAAGGAGAAATTAGGTCAAATGTCCACCAAATATGATTTAAATTTAACCAACCTAATTCAGTTGTTCATGAGATGATGTATGATGTATAATGATAAAAGCGCCCCTCACTTTTGTCTTCAATGGTCGTTTACGCAATGTTTCTGTTTTACACACTTTTGCCTTCAATGTTTGTGTTTACACAAACACTCAAAGCTGGACATGGGAGGGGCTAGCGCCCTCAAAATGTGAAGTGAGGGGCACTCTTATAGTACATCATCTCATTCTGGCCAATCAGAATTTGCGTCCTCACTTTTGTCTTCAATGTTTGCGTTTACACAAACCCTCAAAGCTGGTCATAGGAGGGGCTAGCGCTGCTCAAACAAAAGACAGCTTATTATTATAACCATTGTTGAGGGGCATTCTTTTCCAGATTTGTGGAATTTATGTGTAATACAAATCCATCCACCAGCCAGGTAATGCTGAAAACAATGAAACAAACCTAGGCTCAAACACACTACTATTTGCAGTCATCACAAATAAAATGTGTTGTAGCAGGCCTACCAAGGGTATATATAGTCTTTGAATAAAGCAATAAATCTATATCCACATAGCTGAGGCTTTTTATATAAAAAGGCAACAAAACATGTGAGCCAGGAGGATATTTCATTTTTTAGCACAGATGAATATCCATTCAATTACCTAGATAATTCCTTTAGCTACTTTACTTTGTAGCTTAAGTTTGTAGGGCAGTGAAAGTCGTCCCAGAGTCGTCGTCTGGGGACAAGCTCCAGGTCTGGGGACAGTGCCTTAGGCAAGGGCACTAGGAGGAGTGTGTCCCCGTCCCCAACACGCATGTCATTTGGTACAAGGGGACCAAACTGAACCGAATGGTTCAAACCTAATAGTAATGATTTATATATTCCTTGTAACATTTGCCAGTAGATGGAGCCGAAGAAAACCTCTAGAGGCATCTCTGCCAGCCTGTCCTGAATATGCCTCTGTACACCTACAGCCGTGCTTGGTCCATTACCTGTATGGTTCCCAAACACAAATGAGTCAACTGTGCATTACTCATCACACTTGCAGTGCTGCAACAAAGCTGATCATACAACTAGAGTGGCTGGAGAAGGGAAGGAATACACCTAGCCTGACCTAAGCAGAGACATTTCTGGCCTAGATGGGAGGGTCGCGTCTCAGAAAAGCGCGCACCCTGATTGGATCTCATCGATCTGTCCGTCACCCCCGGCCCCTCCTCTCCCCCCTAGTGCAGCGCTACTCACATCATTTAGAGCAACGCCTACGCGGAAGGGTTGACTCCCACTTTTAGACTGGTTCAGCCCACGGCTTTTTCCAGGCTTTCATCTTTCGCGCAGACGAAATGAAAGCCTGGGTATCGAGGCTAGAATACACCAGACTCATCCTTACCTCCTCCCGTGACTGTCGCTCTCTCTCCTCCTCCAGTTTCTGGATCTCAGAAAGTGACAGGGCGTTCTGACTCTGGTTTATGGCCGCCGAGTTTGTCGACTGCTGGCCCCACTTCGATGAGGATGGGAGCTAAGGTATAAAGCAACACAAATGTTCAACTAGATATCTTTGTGACTTTGTTTATTTACATTAGTGGTTGACAAGAGTCTGTGAACCTTCATGACTCATGAGGGTTGGAAGGATTCCGAATAAATTAAGTAGTTGTATAGGTATATCATGTTACATAATATAGGTATAAAACCTTTTAATATGGAATGGAACTGTTCTAGAAAGGGATCTGTGTCCACACATTCATATTCATTCAGCAGTATACAATACATTTTCACTTCTGCAACATTCTATGCAACTTTCTAAGCAAACTTTGGAATTCACATATACTGCATTTTACATATTTGAGTGCAGAAATCAGAAGTCAAATGCAAGATCAAGACGGGCAGTGTCGGTAGGCCAAATCAGAGGCAGGCGGGCGTTACCATGTCTATGCTCGGACGCAAAATAGATTCATGTGGAAGGTACCTTCATTTGGGCGAGCTGCTGCTGCTGTTGCTGCTGCTGGAGTCGTCTGAGTGCTTCCTGCTGCTGCAGTCTCTGTCTCTGCAACTCTAGCTGCCTCTGTGCCTCCAGATCCCTCCTTTTCTGCTCCTCCTGCTGTTGCTGGACCAAGACGGCTGCAGCAGCGGCCTCCTCCTCCACTCGTTTCTCCTCTTCGCGTCTTCTCAGAGCTTCCAGCTGCTCCTGCTTTCTCCGCTCTTCCTCCTGGAGCAGCGGTGAGGAGCACTTGTTATAGTGAAGCTAATAAACTGCAGTCTTCTCTTATTTCGTCCCATAACCAACCCTTTGAGTGGCGACATCCCAAAGCCTGCCCTATACCACTTGCGCAAGGACACGCTTTGTTGGCCAGTGCACTTGTGCAAGGACACGCTGTGATTGGCCAGTAGTCACTGGTAGGCAGTTGGGGCAAACACTCAACCGAAAACATGATTTACGATTCTGTGCCTATCGGGAGGCAACTCCAACAGAGCTTAGTCGGCTCAATCGAACTTTGCAACGTTCGGCACGGCAACTCACGTGGCCAGGGCTCCAGACTAACTTTTTCACAGGTAGCACTGGTGCCACCTACCTTTTCATTTGGTAGCGCCACCAGAAATTAGGTAGCACCATTTTTTTCTTTGTATAGCGTGGTATTATTACATGATCTTATCGTGCCCCCACATAGGGCGCCATTTATTTTTGTAGTGGTTTCCACCATTAAAGGTTTGAATCATAAAACCCCCCTACAAAGGTCACTGTGTGAAAAACAGCAACCTACCTGGTTATACTTCAAAACACTGTAGATGGTTTGAACCCAACACAAAGTCACTCAGTCTAGGCAATATTTATATTCCACACACAGAAAGTCAGTTTAAGGTTTTGTGTTGAAAATTAAATGCAGTCCAAACCTTTGGGATTAATAAAGTGACAATTTGTACAATATCCCATTACGATTATCCAAATTAATTCCTTATTATAATATTTTTACATTTTGGAAAAAATCTTTTGCAATGTGAAGTGCCACCAAATTCTTAATCCTTTTCCTTGTCTTCATGGGCCTAGTTGGCCAACTTGTGAAAGCTTCATACTTTTATTGTGAAGGCAAAAGTTTCTAAATGCTCTCAGAGCCTGCATATCTCCGCGTGCTGAAAATAGCTGATCTACAAGCTCACAACATGTCGCGGACGCGACGCGTTGTGAGCTTGTAGATCAGCCATTTTCAGCACACACTTTGTACGACGAAGAATAAATCAGGCATCAGTGCTCTTCACTCACTGGGAGGGAGATTAATGTATTTTGTTGGCCGATCATCATGTATGGACACAGGCTACCTCCTCGATGCAAACATAACAAGCTTTGGAAGCTATTTTTCGTGGCACATTATATGTTTAATCAAACAAGTTTACCTCCTCACTTATTGTTTGGGTCGGGAGCTTACAGTCTATGGTCGGGAGTCGGCTGTCTGTGTAGATCATGACTGATCATCATGCAGTTAGATATGTGCGCTGCGCTCCAGTGAAATTGTACAGCTGAGAAAGATTAGTTAATTTGTGACGGATAAACTGCGTTCAGACCTGAATATATATTCGCCTCGGTTCGTCCAGTTTGTACCGCGGCAGGTCGCGCTGCGCCTGTTTGCGCAATTATCGTCTTTGCATTGACTTTGCAGGCAGGCAGAGAGAGAGAAAGAGAGGGGATTCGATTGAGCCAAAACAAAGTAATACTTTATTATCGCACTACTAATAGCCGCCCGGTGCCCGTGCCTCAGTGTTGAGACGGAGTAAAAATAAATAAATAAACGGATCGTTTTTCTTTCTTTTTTCCGCACATTTCCAAGTATCACCGGTGCGACCTCATTAAATTTTAAGTATCACCATAAGAAATTAAGTCGCATATGCGACCTAATAGGTCGCACGCTGGAGCCCTGCACGTGGCTCAAGTTCACTTGAGACGGCGTGCCTACAATTGTAGGCAAGAAGCACTTCTGCATTGCCCAAGCGGGCCGTGGTTATAAGCACAAGTGGTTTAGGCTTTACAATGTAATGTGTGAGCCCGGTAAGTTGGTAACATGATGCTAACCTGTTTACGTAGGAACTCTTCCCTTTGTTTCCGCTCCTCCTCTTCCCTCCGCCTCTCCTCCAGTATGCGGAGAGCCTCCTCTTGCGCCAATCGCACCTCCTCTTCCTTCTGTCTGCGATGCGCTTCTTCTTGCTCTCGCTGCCTCCGCAATGCCTCCTCCTGAGTGGTAGAAGACAGCAGGGTTAGTCTCTCAGGGTTGGGTACCCTCCCCCCCCAATATCCATACTCAAACGGTACTTTTACAAACGGGTGCTGGTGCCTTAACCAATACTCAAGGCACAAAGCGATATTGGTAAGAATTTATATAGGAACCTTTGCTACAGCACAATGTGCACTGTTGTACTTTAGATTTAACAGGTAACCTTAATAACCAACTTTAAGCAGTCGCCACACAGCTGCCTTCAATCAGTGTTAACTTAAACATTTCTAAATCCACAGAGATCAATAAAGCTACTGGCTTAAAAGTACATTTTGGGGATGGGGATGTAGTAGCTCAATCTGTCAATGGAAGAAAATGCATTTCATCAGATG
The DNA here is from genome assembly GCF_964188405.1 of Protomyctophum parallelum. NCBI lineage: Eukaryota > Metazoa > Chordata > Actinopteri > Myctophiformes > Myctophidae > Protomyctophum > Protomyctophum parallelum. Next base: position 26,465,647 of record NC_139709.1, on the reverse strand, counting down.
TCTTACAAGATTGAGCAAACAAAGACAGTTTTTAGTTCTTTACTAAAGGTTGGCCTACTTGCTGCTGCTGGAGTAGTAAAAAGTCCCTCAATCCTTACAGCATAACTGTCGTTCCAATGATGATGGTGCTCATATAATCAGGGGTGCACATAACCTTTTTGCGCTAGTTCTCAGAGGAGCACCTGGAGATGTTGCTTGGTGCACACGTTGAACAGACGTCTCTACTCTACCACGTTAGCAGGAAGAGGTTGCACATGAACTCCAACACTTTCAAACTACTCACCGAATGCTGCGGAGGTTCCATGTTTAACTATATTCCAAAGTGTGTACATTGTTTAAGTCACAGATACATGGTTTTCATTATTATATAAGCTTGTGTTTAATCCACGTAGATTCTTGTTTAACTCACTAGCTTACTTCAACAACCGTCATGGCAGCTTGGTTACTTCGACTACTTATACGCACCAGTTATGTGCATCCCTGCATATACTATTGCTTAATTAATCATTTCAGTCCTACTCGGGTGTTTTACCTGTTTCTGCCGTGCCAGCTCCTCTTCCTCCAGGCGTTTGCGTTCCTCCTCCTGCCTCGCCCGTAACGCCTCCTCTAGCCGTTTCCTATCTTCTTCCTCCCTCTTGGCCCTCAATTCTGACTCACGGCGCTCCAGGTCCTGCTGATAGAGGATATAGGAATATGATTACAACATCCACAGATACAAAGTAAGTGTTATCACAAAAGAAAACTAACTACACCTTTCCTTAGTTCTTGCCCGATGTCTTACAAGGACCATACTGGTGTAGTGCATGTTTAGCGTAATGACTAAATATGCATATAATATATGCATGCATGATTTGGAAAATTGTCATCAGCAATTACAGTGATTACACATGCCTTGAAGTCAATAGGCTTAAAGGTATATTCAGTGATTTCACTTAATTCAAATATCACTCTACTATAGAGTGTGCTGGCCATATAAGGAGTTCCTCCCTGTCCCCAGTTAACCCCTGGGGGTCAAAAAACCTTAGGTTTCGTTTTTGACTCTATCCTGATTAAACGAAAGGCTGGGTCCCACAGCCAAAAACGAAACCTAAGGTTTTTTGAGTGAAATCACTGAATATACCTTTAACATGCAATAACATTGGTATGGTCTGCAGTGATGTTCTTTGCTCGCTGAAACACCCGTTAAAAGGCTTTGTACTAACCAGACTTAATTGACAGAGGATAAGAAAATAGAATTCCTGATAAACTGGTTACCTGTTGTGATAAACTGGTTACCTTGGCAGTCTTTGCCTTCTCTAGCTGTTGCATTTGCTCGATGGATGGAGCCTGGGCCAGGGAGTCTATAGGTAAATCCCATACACTGCTTCCTGTTCCATCCCATGCTGTGAACAATCAAGAGTTTAATGTATGGCATACACAAGTGGGACATTTTAACCCTCTAATACATTGAAAATACATTGACAATTTTGCATGAAACAGGATGTTAAAATGAAATTCGAACACCAGGGGGGAAAACAATAAGATAAAAACAAATATGTTTGTGGTTGGAACGTACTGCTTGGTGCAGCTTGTGGAAGGTTTGGTGTGCAGGAGGCCTGAGTAGAGGAGTTCTGCATTTCCCACACAGAACCCGAGTCTGGTACAGACAGGGACCGAGTAACAGGAGGTAAGCTGCTCTCACTTGCTCTGTGCAGGAGAGAGAGGGGGAAAGAGAGAAAAAGCTCACTTTATGTTTGTGTAAAGGCTTTCCCAACCTTTTTAGCCCGAAACACAAAAATATACATTTGGTGTCTCCTCGAGACCCAAACATACAGTATGAATTAACTACTTAGGCCCCATTTAATAGTGAAAATAGCCTATCTACAAGTGCTAAACACTTTCCAATAAACTACTGCCACTACTGAAGAAGTCATTCTCTGTGTGTATGCACACAAGTACAAAAAAAGCAACCCATCAATGTGTTGTAGGAAACTGACCTGGTCTTGAGTGTCTGGTATTGCTGTAAGAGCATGTTGATCTGCTGTTGCTGTTGTTGCTGCTGCTGAATAGGAGCGGAGTTGAGGGCGGCAGCTTTCTGCTGGGCTAAGGCCTGGGCGTACTGCTGCCTGAAGGGTAGAACAAAGAACAAGAGTGGACTGATGTTGGAGGTTTGTGGAATTGTTGAATAGAAGCAAGTAACTAAATACATTAACAAATATATGAACGCTGTGTGGGTCCACTTGTAGGAAAGAATCAGGTCCTCTTTAGGAAGCATTAAATCATAAGCAAAGAATAATTTAAGATTCTTTACTGTTTCGAAAATAAACATGTCCAGAGTATTCTAGGAGAATTTAAATGGCCTTTATTGTAACATGACTTAGACAGTGTGAGATAATGTCAATCAAAAACAATGCTGTGCTGCTACACTGTACAAGTTAAGTGTTTGAGAGGAACCGCACCTGAGGAGATATTGGTATTGGAGTTGTTGTAACTGGTAAAGGTTGATGGCGGTGAGCTCTTGCTGCCTCTTATTCCTCTCCTGATCACCATCACCCTGTGCATGAGAGACATGTCATATAAATCACAATCAAACTCCCTTAAATAACTCCTCTTAATAGTATGTATAACCCTGGTGTCACTATTTTGGTCACATTATATTTTTAGCTTATATTTCAGGTATTTTTGCTATTTGTCATATGACAAAGTATATAGGTCTTAAAGGGTATTATGTGCCAAACAAGCTTTATTCTTCACATAGGTCAATCCATGGCACAATTTAAATAAAAGGAAAAGGTCAAATCAAGCATCTTGATTTCCATAATCAAAATAAAGACAGTAGATACTCATCCCAACTCAAGACAAATGTAGCCATGAAGGCTTTCTCTGACACGTTTTATTGAGGGTGTGGGACGCCACCTTGAGATGACAGTCAGTACTGAATATTTAACAAACAGCTGGTTTGGGAGATTGTAAAAGGTCACTACACCGATCCCAGTGAAGGAAACCCTGAATAAATAATAGTTGTTAATCTCAAAACGGTACCCTACCTGTAGAGGTGGAGGTGCAGAGCCCGAGGCGAAGGGGACCCTTCCCCACATCTTCATTATTTCTCCCAGGGGTTGAAACACCTCGTCACAGCCCCGCTTCACCAAGAGGGTCATAGGAAAGTAGCCAGCCTGGAACCACTCCGTCATCTCAAGGTTACTGAAAGGACCTGAGACACACATGGGAGTTTCACATGTTCACTCTCTTCATTCTGCCTTCCAACTTTACGAATCTCATCAAAGCTCTTCACATTTAGTTTTCTACCCCAGCTCCAGAATACAGATTCTCTCCTTCCATGCCCAGGCCTTACCCTGTATCTCCCCCTGGGGATCTTTGTAGAACCACTTGAGCGCAGCCTCGTGGGTGAGAGGCAGGCCTGTCGGCTTGGGCTTTTCCGAACACTTAGCTAGCAGCCTGTCGTCATCAGCCACGCCATCCTGTAGGTAAGCCACCATCTTCTCTGCCTCCTGGAGAGGGAAGAGAACCGAGTGAGAACACACACACAAACAATGTTGCAGTCCGGGCACACCTAAAATGTAATATTGACACTTGGATTTTATCAGAAAGGGTATCGTTTGGGTTTTATCAGTGCTAAACGGGTACTTTTAAAAACGGTGCAATACTTTAATTCAAATCATCATGGCTTTTTCTGGCAAAAAGTCACAAAACGAATGTTACTTTAACTGAATTTACCAATAGGTAGCAACACTATGGTGGACACTTAATAAAGTAAGTAACACAGCATTAACAAGTCTGCTTTTTCTGTTTATCCTCTCCGCAGCAGTTTTTTGTATTGACCTGTACTTTCATATGAACTGTGTCCATTCTACAAACTGATATAAAAAATATAATCAATAAGGAAAGAGTTATGATGCTGCCCAGGGCATGCTCTAATGATTTAGCTAGGGTGTCCGAGCCAGCGACCTTCAAGGTCGCCACAGTGGCCAAATCCATATTAACACAATGAGCTGGATTTCTTTCAAAATAGGAGCTTGGGGTGCCTAAAACATTAATATTCTAAACGGGGGAAAAAAACATTTTGTTTGACATCAATGAAAAAGCGCTATGATGCGTGTACACGTCCACTGGATCCATCGGTTGTATTTCAATATGACGTTTCCACACGTCCTACGGTCTGACAACCAATAGGCAAAGGCAACATTTTCTACATTTCATTATGCTTTAAGTAGCATTTGACATCTCAAACTAGGGGGTAACTTATGATTCTGAATCCATTCCAAGCATTAGTTTTGCACAAAAAACACTCGTTGGGACAAAAACGGCCATAGCCATCATCACAAATGCGACAAGGTCAGCACATTTGGGCAAATTTGTGCAAATGGTTTTGGCCGAATTTTGACGCTTTTAGACGAATGAGCACAAAATCACCCTTCTCTTCCTATGCTCCTCCACTGTGAATGTTGGCTTAAGTTTATAATAACCAACAATAAAGAGACAAGACAATCAAGACAATTAATGTACACATTGGATCATCAGGGGAGAAACTGACAGGGCAGGCATGCACTGAAATGAAGCACAGAAATCTGAGGTATCATTCGGTCCCATCCGGATTGGTGTCAGTATGGCAGTGGTTCTTGTTACCCAACCCTAATACCGACTTTGTCCAAAACGGCAACGCGCTCACCCACCTGCTCAAAGTGTCTGAGTCCCTCATCTTCATCCGTGTCGTGCTGCATGGCGGCGGGCCGGCCGATAGGAGCCAGCATACTGGTGGGAAAGGGCAGGGGGTTGGACATGGCTACAGGCACTTCCATGGGCTTCTGATGCTGTAGCTGGATGGTGGGCGACGGGGCAGAGACTTCTGCATGCATGGGACAGGGCGTGGAAGGAGGTGAATATATATATATATATATATATATATATATATATATATATATATATATATGTCCAACAGAAAGGCCTAATAATAATAATCATATTGTTTCTATGTTTCAAAATGTTCATAAGTTTTCACAAAATGGCACGTTTCGTTGTATTAAATAAAATTAAATATGACATGTCATGTCTTTATTATGTCATATCAGCCCTGCCAAATAAAGTCCATCAAAAGGAGGATACAGTGTGCAAACTTTTTCTTTAGAAAACCTCATAGGCAAACAGAATTGTTTAAACTAATTTCTATTCATGTTCAAATATCCAACCCCAAAAACAATTAAAATCACAATTATTTGTATGAAAATTAATCAAGTAAAATCTCATGATCATACCAGCAGGAAGACAAAGCACAAGGAGGAAACCAATTTCAATACATCACTGTATCGCTGCCCGTCACCTACCTGAGAGAGTGGTGGCGATATGGGTCATGGGCAGGGACTCCAACAAGATGTTGCTCATGGGGACATGATGCAGCACCGGGGCTTTGCTGGGCTCTGTCCGTGATACCGGGGGAGACCGTCGCTCCGTCCGCTCCAATGACCTCTCTGGCTGTTCTGCTTTGCAGGGCTGACTAGAGGGGAGGATGTGGGAGGGATGCTGGGCGTCTGGGACTGGCGGAGCAGCAGGTGGAGCCTCTTCCTCCACTCTGGACAACTCTGGAAGAGTTCCAAGTTGAGATGGCCGTTAGAAGAAGTTGGTCAAGGTCAGCGCTTCATTATTTTCGATTCCGTCAAAAATAGCATTTAAACACAACAAAAATAATATCCATTACATATCTCTGTTGTCTGGAAAAACCACCCAAATCCAAAATGTTGGAGCTTTTCAGGAAATGAGAAAACATCCAGCTCAAGTGGAGTTCGTTTTTGTCAAAGCGTTTTAATACTTTAAATTGGTTAAATATTTTTTTTAACTAACACACAGACATAAAGGGTGTTCAATAGCACTGATTTATGAAATTGAGTTAGGTGGTTTCTTCCGGGCAGCAATGAGATTTGAATTATTATTTTTTAAGATATTTTGGGGGCTTTTCTGCCTTTATTGATAGTACACAGTAGAGAGAGACAGGAGACAGGGAGAGAGATGGGGAGTGACCCGCAAAGGCCGTCGGGCTCAGAAATCGAACCCGCAACTCGCTGTCAGGCTGCATTAAGAGTCTATACAGTATGATGTGGTATAAGCCTTAACCACCGATTTGAATTATTTATCATTTTGCACATGTTTTTTTTATGTCGAACAAAAGAGGATTGTGAGAAAATGAACTGTTGCTTTTGTCCTCTCCTTTGAAAAGTGGAGATCTTTGTCTGGTTCACATCAGTTGTATCAAGATACCAGTCCATGTTGTGTTCACACGCCCACATCATCCTTTACGACTGTGGAACTGTGGAAACACCCTTAAGGGACACTGACCCTCTCTTCTGTCAGCCTCTTTCTTGGCCTCTGGTTCTGTGTCTTTGGTCTCCTTGGTCTGACTGTCCTCCTCCTCCAGGCCTTCCTCACACTCCTCCAGTGGCCTGAAGTCCAGCTCTGCCTCCTCCAGGATCGGCTCCTTGGAGGCTTTCTAAAAGCAGAGGAGAGAGAGGAAGAGTCGCATTGTCAACGTCATCATCATTGTGTTGTGTGTGGTGTGAATATTAAGTGACAGTCTCCAATATATAATTTGCTTGACCTAGACACAACTGCCCTGGAAAGTGAACTTTGTCCATAAAAATCATCTAGCCATTTCCCAGCAGTCATTACAACTACGGGTGGAAACAAACACCCTCACTCTGGCTCATGATGGACAGACAAGCCAACACAGCTCTAAGAGATACTGACATCAATGGTACGCTTCTTGTGGTATAATATGCAGAATACAATGCTGCAGGAGATGAAGCAATGACTGACAGAGCTAAACATAATTGGCTGCTTTGTGAAATGAATACGCATCTCTAGTCTCTTGTCCCTACATCCCAAAGCCCATCGCGTTTGTCCAGGAGAAAATAAAATTTACGTTGGAATAAAAAGATATTGGCTACCATTTTTTCCCCCGTGTACAGTAGTGCAAATAATTGATATAAGGCTACTCAAGATGGCGACGCATACGTAGCTATGATGCTGTTGAATTAAAAAATATTTACAGAGGGAAATTATTGAATCATTTTGAGGGAAAATAAACCACACATCACTGGCATGGAGCCCAGTGTGCTGTGCCTTGTTTCCCCTGTTTTTGTTTTATAGTGTAGTTGATAGTGGAAGCCGCAGGCCTGAGGACATGGGGAGCCTAGCTACAGCAAGCACAGATAAGAGGACAGATGTGCACTATGGCGATGCCAATACAATTTGATGAAACAGGATCATTTACATGCCGTTGTTAAGAACAAAATAACAGACAAGACGTGAATACAAATATTGTTTGGTTTTGTCTTTCACATGTTTTACTGTTTACCAACACTTAATGTAAATAATGTATGGCCATGCCCAGTAGGGATGAGTTCACAGGTTAGGGTTAGTCAGGGTCGTCAGTCTTAATATTCTACAAGAGTCAAATATTAAGACTGGTAGAATATTTGAAATGTATATCCCTACAGTCCCCACAGTCAAATGACCAAGCCCACCCAAAATTCCTCTGTCCCGAATTTCACCCATTATCATCTGTGGTGGACTTTGAGTCCATGGTAATGGCGGAGTGCACTCTTGTGCTAACCAAATAAGCTATTAATAGATGTTCTATGGTGTGTACAGCAAGCTCATACATACATCTGTACTTTGACCTAAGTAATTATCTCATTTGTATGAAGCAGTAGCACAAAAGAATATCAGCAAACAAAAACTGCAGTTCTAAATGTTTCTCTTAATAACAAACACTACTGTATGTTATTTCAATGGACTGGCCTGCTTGACAAACTCAGTCTGCCTGAGTTTGTTTTAACTACTTTTTGAGTGGTGCAACCACTCCTACATCCAGCATGTAATGTCCGTGTACCTGTGTGTGTGTGTGTGTGTGTGTGTGTGTGTGTGTGTGTGTGCCTATGAGCACGAGTATGTTACTTATTTATACCAGTAGGGGGCACCAGAGTACAGAGAAGAAATTGGAACGATACAGAAGAAATTGGACGATACAAATTGGAATGATACAGAGAACCAATAGACGGGAGTTGCACCACTCGGTTCACACTGGTGTGATTTTATTTATCGTCTCACTATGGATCATGAAGGTACTAACTCTTTTCATCTGGAGAACCTCTGTGGACATTCCCTTTGTTGATGGGTTGGCTGTGTGAGCATTCCTTTTTCTTTACTTGTATATTGCTTGGCCTACACTCCTGACTGGAATACCTGATTTATTTATCTTTTAGGGGAATAAACGTATTTCTCATCTTTGGTACTTGTCACCCCAGGAATTCTGTCTCCTCGGCATTAAGTCATTAAAAGCTGATTTATATTCAATGAATCTTTACCTTGAGTGAGAGGAAGGCTCCTGACGAGTCAAAGGTGCCCGTCTCTTCTTCTGCGTCCTCCAAGCACCATTCTGGCAGGCTGTCCCTCTCTTCATCCAGGCTGCCGCTGCCTGACCGTGACCGGCGGTATCCCCGCTCATCCTCTCTGGCGTCGAAAGGGAAACGGCGCCGCTGATCTGGGAGCTCTCGCCACCCCGCTGAGCGAGGCCCGTCTGGGTGGGTGTGGTGGGGTGGTGGACACCAGGAGTCAGTGAACTCAATGGAGTACCGTGAATCTTATCAGAAGGAACTTGGCATTATAATGGATTCTAGACAATGATTGTGTCTGGAATCCATTAGAATATAATGTTACCAGGCCGGTTTGGGAGCTAAACCAATTATCCTGCTTGATATATTTATGAAATTTATATTTCATTTCAAGGAGGGTATATAATGACAAAAGGAAAACAGTTGAACAGGTTGCCCCAAATTCCACTTGGCAGTTCACAGAAGATAATGTCCACCCAGATAACAGGCAAACCCTGAAGAAGACTTTACTGTTGAAATGTTGGTTTTAATAAATAGATTTTATATCGCATCCTCCTCCTTGTTTTATCACCCAGTTAACACACACAATATAGTGCATTAATGTGGCAATAATGGAGTCAAGACAGTGCACACCTGGGCTAGGCGGGCAACACCGGTCACTGTCCCGTGACCGTCGAGACCCTGCCAGGCACCAGCCCCCCTCATCCTCCTCACCATTCTGGTCATCACGTGTGGTACGCCAGTTCTCGCTCTCTGAGCGCGTGAAGTCGTGCTTCCTCGGTGGCAGGCCTGTTCCGACCTCTTCATAGTTTGCACGAACTGCAGAGAGCAGGGAGTGGGAGGATGGTTTAGAGCAAGGCGAGGCATGGGTGCCATTAGCGTTGAGCAGGTTCTCTGTGGAAGCTTTCAACAATATATTTGGGTAATTTACACCTATGCTCCAGAAACTGCACTTCCACTCGGCAAAGCATGACACAGCACCAGGGCACACTTACTGTGATTCATCGGGAAATGGGCTGGAGGAGCATCTGCCAGGTCAGAGAAAGAGGGATAAAAGAGAGAAAGTACATAAGTAACAAGCATTTGCCAGTGAGTACATCACGTATTGATTATTTGAGGAACGTATCGGATCACTAACCTGGTTCTTTTCGACCTGGCTTTTCAAACCTTCTATCTCCCCTAGGGAGGGAAAGGAAAAAAACAGACATCAATATCTAAACAAACGTATTCCTTGCATTGGATTAAAAAGAATGGGAACAACCCTATAGATGCCAGTGTTTCATTACCTTTCCTCCCAACTCTGGGAACGATGCATCTCCCTACCACCGCGGCCAAACGCTCCTTCCACTTCATCAAAACTTCTTTGGTAAAACCCGCCATCTCCTCTGCCTCGACCTGCAGAAAACAGAAAAAGAAAAACATTGTCCAGATGAACACTAAATGCGATGGTGATATGTAAACAAAATAACGTTTAGTCTTGCGGATCTGAGCCCTCTGGAAGCCCCAGTTTTCTATCATCGAAGTTACTTATTTCTATTCACCCAGCATATTTACCATTCTAGCGCCCGAATCATGAAGCTGGGAAGTCTGGTAAAGCCTACAGAATTATGAGTGGGAACTACTGGATTGTTATGTCTACTCGTGTTGGCTGACTTGACTAGCGTGTCTTATTTGTCAAAACATTTACATTGTTGCTTATGGCAAATCTGGTGTCACGCATGTTACAGTATATACTGGCTGTGGGAGTCATTTCAGTGGGGCTGTTGTAGACTCCTCACATATAGCTTACAGCAGTATAGGACCTAGTTGCTTTGTTTCTATTATTATCATTTTATAAAAGGCACTCACAGAGATTTACTTTATGCACAAATATTTATAGAGGTACTCCAGGAGCTTGTCTAGACATTGAATTCACTGCATAGCCCTCCTTGACGCAGGATGGGTTCTGCTGCTGTACATCGACATGCAACTTATTCTCTTGAACTTTCTGGACTGTTTTAGTTGAATTGTCACTTATACTAGTCATTTCCCTTTGTGGATTAAAAATGTTCCATCAGATCTTAATTATTAGCAGCTACAGTCCATATGGTGAATTGCTCTTCCATTACACTCACTGTATAACAAAAACCTGAACTCAACTATTGTGAAAAGGTCTGCCGAGTAAGCACAATGCCTAGAGAGTACTTATGTTACATCCCTCATCTGACGCTGTAAAGAAACTAGACAAATTCTTCAAAGCTGCATCGTTCCGATACTAGGTATCAGGTCTAATACTGTCCTAAAATTCTGGATTGGATATCAGTGACACTTATCATCTGTTCAGAAATGTAATTAGTTGTAAAATTATGTGACATGACTTGCTTGCAAGGGAGAAGAAAACTCAGAATGCAGTATGTCTGATTCTATTTCAAACCCTGAAGAAGACTTTGTCGAAACGTTGGTTTCTTTTCAAAATAAAAAGGTTTTGCAACGTGGCTACGAGCTGTGCGACCTCTTCTCTTTTAAAAAAAAAGGTTCTATGACATCATTTAGCTATGTTATATGCATTTCATTTTTACATTTCACTATTTTCTACAAGGATGATGCCATGCTATGTAAATTTAGCCACATCCATAGCTTGCATACAGCTTTGTAATTCTACAAATGGGTTAAATGTTGGATCGGTACTCAATATGGGCTGATACGCAAAAGTTCTGTATTCTGCATTGGTATCAGGAATGAAAAAGTAGACAGTGAAACATGAACATGTCCCTGCAGCCTTTAAGCACTGAAATTAGATAGGGAAAGGAAGACAATGCTGTAATGGTCTCACCTCTACCCCTTGAGGTACTTCGGCCTCTTGGTGCCCCCAGACCCACTACCGGTGGACCACCTCCTCTGCCTGTCAGTCGAAGTACAGCTGCACTGTTTACAGACATGGAGAAATTTCTCTGCAAAAGAAATATGGGGGAGGGGACAATTACCACCTACCAATTACCACCTATTCACAAATATATCATCGACATGACATTTCACAAAGCACTCCTACCTGTTCTTCCTCTGTAAAAGACACAAGTGCCAGTGGTGGCAAGGGCTCTTCTTGTAAAATGGGCAGAAACTCCTTGTCATGTAGTTCTATAGGGATCTAAGGATGTAAATATGTAATCAAGGAGTTTCAATGAAAAATGTGAGACAAAATGTAATTAAGAAATTTTCTTTTTTCTTTTTTAAGACACAAAGCAAATTAGTCAAGTGTTACATACAATAGATAGCCATTATACACTATAGCGATAACATTGATGTTACACCCACCTTGTTGTCCTTTACATAAAGTGCTAACATTTCTTCTCTCCCATAGCGGTAGTCTGCAAGTTTGTACGTCTTTGGCAATGCAGGTGAGAGAGGTGGAGAGGCAACAATGCTGGTGCGCTCGCCACCACTGCCCCCACCACCACCACTAGACAGGGCCCGCAGCCTGTTGAGAAGGAAGAAGAAAGGTAGAGGGGACAGAGGAGTGGGCGACAATACAAAGGCTGAGAAGCCTGAGATGGTAAATTTGCATGTCTCAACATGTGGAGCACAGCTGCATTAGAAAACCAGTTTAACAGCCCTCATCAGTCTTGCCAACCCATATACGTGGACAGCAATAACTTCTAACCACGACATAAAGAACGCACATAACTGATCACTTACCATTCTGGTCCAAAGTTAAGCGTCTGGGTTTCGGCCATTCTTCCTCAAAGTTCTACAAACGGAAGGATAACAAAATTTAGTTTTGCTAGGTATAGTTGAACTATTATTAAAGCATAGTATGCAGCTTTGTTTGATTTTTTTTTTCTTTTTTTTATGTATACATATACATATATATAAATAATCTGGAATGAATGCATCCATTACATCCACACTTGTCATTGTTTATCTTCAACATGTCTAGAAGAACTAAGGATATGGGGTAGGTATTCCATGTTTCACAGTCTGTTTTGACAGCTGTGGAACACTTTGTACCATTTGTAGTGCTGAATACACTTCCCTTTTGATCACCATTAAACTGTCAAATCTCGGTTCAACAAAAGATAAAAAATAACAAAGAGGGAAAAATCTAAAGTTTATTCAACAACATGCTGCTGCGGTGCACTTCAATTTGCAAACTCGCAGATGCTTTGGTGGCTAGTATCCAAGCTCATTCCATAGGGTAGCCCGTCCCTGCCTCGGACAACCAGATACAGTTTCAATCTGCTAAAGCTATTTTGGGAAGTCTCCCAGTTTGGGAGGAGGGTTCTCCCGGACACCTGTAATTGACAACAGTAGTCCAGTCAGCTTTGGAGTTGCAACACACAAAGAGCCGGTCACCCAAAAGGCGACAGGATCATATAATTCACAAACAGGTGGATCCGACACACACACACACACGGCCACACCATGTAGTCACAACAAGCCACGTGTATAGTGTGAGACCCCCCCCCCCCCCCCCCCACACACACACACACACACACACACACACACACACACACACACACACACACACACACACCCACACCCCAAACGTGCTTAAGTTTTATTAAACCAACATCAGAAGACAAAGGATTACATAACGGTATTAAAGCTATCATTGAGCAAACAGACAAGTATACCAACAGCTGCCAACGTCTCCCAACTTTTATCAGTTTGAACTTCGGGTTCTTTGATAAAGGTAAAGCGGCTGAAGACAGAACGTAAAAGTGGCAGGGTATTTCTCTACACAGCATTTACTTCAACCACTAACCTCAACGTGAAACGTTACTGTACAGCATTGCCTCAACCACTAACAAACGTGAAACGAGAGTGCAGCATTACTTAAAATTCAATCACTAACCTAAACGTGTAGCTTGACTTCAACCATAAACAAACTTTAATCGTATTACAAGTTAACGCTGCCTTCATTGCCCCCCAAACCCATGAACATACAATTCAATCGTGACAGAAGCAGAACTATAGTCCGCTCGCGAACATTGCTCGCCCGTCGCCCCGATGTTCCATATGGCCTAATGATGAAGTACCACCACTCATATGGCCTGTAATGAAGTAATCACAAACAGTCCGTATCGTGTAATGTTAGTATCAGTATCCTACCTACAATGACTGACTTGACACTCACTCATACATAACGTTACGTGGTGATTATATCAGTCAACATTGCATCAGCTGCCAAGTCAAGCCAAAACTAATCAACTTCGTAATAGACTTTATGAGCAACTCTTTAGCCACGACTGGCTATGCAGCTTAGCTGTAAAGTGTTTAATGCTACAGTTTGTTAGCCGTGGTGGGTTTGGTGCATCATGCTGGTGGCGACAACAGCTAGTTCGCCAAGGAAGAATGTCATGTCACAATGCGCGTTTATGACACGCATTGTTATATCCGGATGATTGTTAATACAATGTTAGAAACTAAATAAGTCATGTCATGTGTGGTTCATAAAGAAGACAAGCATACGCGTCGCTGACACGAGTTAATCCTTAACCTCAACACTTGTAGCTAACATGCTAACAGTTTAGCTCCGCACGCGGCCTCAGCCCCCCGGTCGCTTCGTCCCGCGGCTCCGCAGCGCTCCAACGCGGGGAACGGGGGCACTTGAGGTCCGCGGCTGCAGGGCCCAGTAAACAACAGTACCAAAATACTCCCTATTCGACCCGTCGGGACTCCGTGTCATCGCTATTTAATTAATTGGGTCGGCAAAAATTCGCTGGGAAGATGATCGGTGTATTAAACATTCACTCTTACCTCTGCTAGTACTGACAGCACAGGGTTTGTATTCGAGTTGTGTGACTGACTCTCGCTCTCCGTTTTCCACAAGATGGCTGAGTGTGGTCACATGACAACACATAAAAACCACCCGTATGCAGTTGGTTGAAATATTTTGATGACTGCAAAGGTTTCGTGAATAGTGGCGAAATCGAATTTGAATCTGTAATCACTGTATTTGAGCTTTATGTCATTATCCCATCATTATGCACCACACAAAATGGGACCCCAATAGCTAAATCTACCAGAAAGCTCATGCTTTTTTGCTTCTTTTTAACATTTGTTTTCAACGAATTCCATACAGTTAATTGAGCTTATTGTCTTAATTTACGGTAGCCTAAGTTAAATTGACACGTTAAAACATAGCTAGTTAAAAACTGAACATACTGCATAGACATAATAAGCAGCCAATTAAAGCCAGCTGTATAAGGCTCTGGGCTACCCTACCTCATCTAAACTGTTATCACGCACACACGCGCGCACACTTCGCCAAAGTATTCATGTACATGCATACAAGTACTCTCACATCATTTACTGTAGATTTTTCGATTCAAGTACAGAAACCCTCAAATCTAGACATCCAAGTAACTCAAAAACGGTAAATGCTTGGAGATATTGAGATATGCATATTGCAAAGGACTATGGCTCGTTGGTCTAGGGGTATGATTCTCGCTTAGGGTGCGAGAGGTCCCGGGTTCAAATCCCGGACGAGCCCAATTTTTTCAAAAGTGTGAATATTGACCATTTAAAATGTGCCGCTCATGATCAATAAATTTAATCAGAGCCTGTCAGACTGGCAATTTCAATATTTATAAGGTATTGATGACAGTGACGAGTGTTATTATTGGCTTTATTAAGGCGTCATTGTCATGGGCTGATTGTGGTCTCAGAGGATTTTTTTAATAACCGCTGTTCGAGGCTGAAAAAAAAATACACCAATGATGACCCCGACGTGATTTGAACACGCAACCTTCTGATCTGGAGTCAGACGCGCTACCGTTGCGCCACGAGGTCTGGGTCCGATCATGCTACGAAACGTTACTTAAACTTCTCTAGATTAAAAATGAATCGCAGTTATGTAGACGTTAAATCAACGTATTGGTCAATTATTTATTAGACCATAGATGAGGAGGGATCGCGAGGGATCGCGAGGAGGGGATCTTCAGCTGATTCCGTAGTTCTTCCGGGTTCTTGGACAGTCCTTGGTTCTTTGGGACGGCCCAGCCACTCCCATGGGCCACTCCCATCTCCAGAACGTCACATTGTTCTTGTAATACAGCTCTCTCTAGACCTCTACCCCATACATATATATATCTACCGTATGCTCTAACCATAGAGGCTCTACCCCCTCTGCGAAACTAGTTCCTCGCCACTCGCTCTGAGTCTACACACTTCCACTTGCATTGAGTAGCCACGGCCGTCTTGAGTGACAGGCACGCTCACACGCTGGCCCTGCAGTGCTGCTCTGCCTCCTGCTGGAGGCTTGCAACCTTACCTTGCAACTCGGAAGCCAATCTCTAACGCGCTTGGCTCAACTTTCGAAGTATCGTTTTATAATCTTTTCTGTGAAGTACTCGTACGGCCGTTTAGCTCAGTTGGTTAGAGCGTCGTGCTAATAACGCGAAGGTCGCGGGTTCGATCCCCGTAATGGCCACACAACATTTTTTTTTCGGGCGGCGGGGGCAGAATTACAGGAGTTAATACGTAACAAAAACACCAGCATCTGCTAGTACTAATAACGTACTTTCACTTTGTGTATGAAATTGTAAACAAACGGACATAAATCATTGCCTTGCCAAAAGGTCACTGCAAGCCTCACGGTGCCCACATGATGGCGACAAAGGCCAAGGAAGAATATAGCACTAGCCTTAGAAAAATGTCAAAATCGATAATCTAAGGCTAGGAGAGTACACATGAGCACAAACAAGAAATCAAAACAAGAAAACAAACATTCTTTGTGGTGTTTATTCTTGCCTTCTTAAAAATGCCCACTTAAAAATGTAAGTTACTACTAGTTACTACTAGTTACTTAAACCGTGCCGTACCGCGTTGTGCGCTGTGGAAACAAACCCAGAACTAAAAAAAATAGGTTCAGGTTCTGGATAGTTCTGGTTCCACCCCATAGTGGAAAAGGGGCCTAAATTACCTCATTAGTACAGACTACAGACTCAGTATGGCCGCGCGCCGGCCGTCGCGTATTGTTTAGCTAAACGGCCCTAAACCGAAAATTCACTACGGGCGCAGTACCCTTTCCGGCCGCAACGTGGTTGCGGACGGGCCGCGGCGCTGTCCTAAACTTCGCTTCCGATGTAATATATGTCTGGCCACAGAGTGGGTGTGGATGGGCCGTGGCGCTGTCCATGAGGAGACCTCAGTAAGCAATTAATACGAGAACTGACGTTTCAGTACACATACGCGTTGGTGGTATAGTGGTGAGCATAGCTGCCTTCCAAGCAGTTGACCCGGGTTCGATTCCCGGCCAACGCATACACTTTTCCTTTTTCTCTCAACGTAGTCGAATAGAAGCAGCCAAAGGGGAAATGGAACTTTATATGGAGTTCCACACAGCTTGGTGGAGATATGAAAGTGCAGTTTTATATACATTTATTATTTCAATCAATCAACCAGTGCACACCGCAGGCTTGGGGCCCCGAAGTGCACACATAGACCCCATCAAATGCACATTATTTAATCATGATAGATTGAGACAGACAGGCAGACAGGCAGACAGGCAGACAGGCAGACAGGCAGACAGGCAGACAGGCAGACAGGCAGAGACTTTATTAATCCAGAAGGAAATTTGTTGATGATGACACTTTATTGTCAGGCTGATCTGAAATTTGTCTTGGATCATCGGCATTGCAGCATAATTTATGCAATGCAAAATACATACATTTTAACATAATAGGCCTATTGCCTGAAGAAGGTCTGTAGGACCGAAACGTTGCTTCCAATAAATATATACCGTACTCCAGTAAAATTGTACCATTTACAGAGCAGATAATCAGTCTTACTTATAGAATCTTCATATAATTGTCAATCACATATGAGACAGTTCAATTTATTATGGTTGTTCTGGGGTTACGCTCCATATTTCATTTTAGGATCAACTGGTACAAAAAGGGGTGCAGTTCAGTCTTGTTTACATGGCCTGGTCTTTAAATTGTTGTGACTTCCATTGTATGGACAGGCTGATGATGGCTCTTGCATGTGGTGACTGGTGGACTAAATTGATCCCTTGGTTCTTTCATGAAAGATATTGGAAAAAGCTTTGTGTTCAGATAAAATATATGGGTTCCGTGGACATACTTAAGTGTATTATGTTGAACTCCTGGCCTGTGGGGATGATTTGCTATAGCAAATCTTAATAAACTAATTATTAAAGCTGTTAAAAATACTTAAGTTGACCTCCATCCAAAAAATACATACAAATAAAAGTATGATTATTTTTAGTTTATTAGCTGTTCAGCTGAATTCCTGATGAAATGCCGACTCTTCGTGTTTGTGGAACATTGAAGTATTTGTATATTGTTGTGATGTGATGAGATGCGACGCAAGACTACTGCCCTCCATAGCCTCCTGTCAAGCATCAGGGTCTTGAGCTTTGCCTCTGCAGTGTTATTAGCTCCGCTGTTACGCTATAGTGGTGGGGTGCATCTTCTTTTTTCTGCCTGTACCTTGGATTGGCTCCCAGTGTCAGTTTGTTCGCCACCAGTTCCGGGTACCTGGCCTCTCTCAATGGTTTGAGACCAGAAGTGGTGGATGGACAAACAAACCAACATTGGCATCCCTAGAAGCACACCGCTAGTTGGGCTAAATTATAATACTACATTTCATTGAAAAGGCAAAAAGCTTTACAATTGTATTTCTTTTAAATATTTTATCTTTTATCTTTTTTATCCTCTTAGAATTTGGACCACACATTTAAGAATGTGAAAAGTCAAATGGTAACACACATGCACAGCAACAATAAAACAAACACAAATAGCTCACATAAACACATTTATTTTTTCTTGCATAATGGTAATTAACTCAATTGAAACCATGAAGTCCCAAGGTCATTCACTATCAACTTATATTGACTTACAATAGAAGAAGTTAACAACCAAAGTAATGGTATAGGATGGTATGAATGGAATGTCAAAAGGAATAAAGCATGGAAGTTGGTGACACATTAATAACAGTTACATACAGTATATGTGTCTTGGTTGTATTGTTTTGACCAGCATATTGAACTCACTAACTGCACAAAAAAGGTAATTACAACAAAATATAAATGTAAAGTTTGAAGAAATTCTGTGAATGCTAGATTGTCTATAGGAGTGTCAAAGCAGTGTTCCTTTGCTCCCTGATTGCCCCAAATGCTCCAGAACTCAAATTAAATAAACCATATTCACGTGAGTAAAACGGGCCAAACCAGGCTGGGGGAGAGAGTAGAACTGTATTGCTATGGCTTTTATAGATGGGCCCTGATACTTGAGGTGAATTGTGTGAACCAAGTTGAGAAGGCCCAAAACAAACAAACAAACAAACAAACAAGACAAAACAAAAAAACTATGGTGCATAGTAATAGAGCAAAATGCTCCAACTGAAGGACCCAGACACCATGTCTACCTTGCTGAAGTGTCCTTCAGGAAACATCAGAGTTCCAAGTTCCCCCACTCTGTGTCTGACCCTGCTCATTTCATCCCATGGAGGATGTTCATCAAAACCAAAAATACTTACACAGTTCAATACAATATAAAAGTATTATTTGACACCATTGCATATATTTTCAAAGATTTAATTGAATAGACCTCTCTGCAAGGTGATTTTAGCCCATCTGTGAAATATAATGAATATGTATTTCTATTTTTCTTTAAACCAAACTTCACCATTCATTCTGTTTCTGATTCATATCCTTAAACATGCATAGTCAGTATTGTATCCTACTGTACTTGCTTTTAGCTGTAACTGGCCCACTACAGTACTTCTGAACATCTATAGCCTAGTCAAAGTGGAAGCCTAGCCTTCTGGTGACATAGTAATTTAACCATCCACACATCCACTCAAGCAGCATTGATTTCGGCCAGCGGCATCAGCAAGTACAGGAAAACATTAATTAGGCTTAACGGGCCCCCAGCAGGGGCCCTAAAATTGCATGGTTTTGATGGTTCCCGGAGGTTCTTGTCCGCAACCATAGAGACTGGGGTTTGAGTGCTTCATGTTGCCTCTGGCTTGGCCGGGCGATCCAACGAGCACAGTTGACTGTGTTCACAGTTGACTGTGTTCACAGTAAACTGTCATGGATGGGATGGAGCGGAACTGGGAGGGATAGCATGTTCCTCTGCACACGTTAAGCCCTCCCGGTGAAACTTCTCACTTTCAGGTGAAAAGAAACGTCTGGCAAGTTGTGGCAACTCCATGTGTATGCAAGACCAACAAGTGGGGATTTGACATTGGCAACTACTAAATTGGGAGAAAATGAAAAAGGTCTAGAACAGTTGATAGAAAACAAAGTTTGTATGGTTTCTTGTTTAATGATGCAGGGCCAGTGTGCTATGTTATAATAGAGCCTAGAAAGAACTCCAACCAACTCACCTGGTTGTCAGGCTCTGTAGTGTGAAAAGGTTAGTTGACAGACATCATACTGGACTAATAGAGGAAAGACATCACAAAGCTTTCAAGTTATACAAAAACCTGAGAACTCTGCACTTGCAAAATCAACACCTTGTTTCTCTAGTAAAACAGATAATTTTCCTGTTTTCTGAAGAGAGAAAAATAAACTAATATAAAAACAGAAAGAAGACATTAAAGATCTCTTCAAGATCTAAGTCGAATTGTAACTCCCCCTGCCTTCTCATAAATCATCTATTTATGAAAAGGCACACATTTCATAAATATTTTAGGATGCCTGCATTATTATCAGCACCCTGCTCCAAATACCTATTAGAAAAAGACAATAATCGATCAATTATAATACTTATGATTGATTTTTATCAACAGTGGTACTCCCACTGAATACTCATTCTGTACTCACCCTATGGCCTTTTAATGCATCCACATTCACAGTGGATGTGTGCGTGTGTCGACATCTGAGAGTGAGTGTGTGCGTATGTGCAAGCATTCATCTGTCTATACGTGCATGAGCAGCAGCCATGTGTATGTGCGTGACTTATAGAGTTTTAGACCTGCTCCACACATTTACAGTATGTGTGTCCATATACGTCAGCCATGCAATATAATAAATGCACAATTCATTGATTAAGTCCATAAAGAATTGACCGTGATCCCTGGCTCAGCCAGTTAGTGCACACTGCACACTGCACAGACCAAAGTGAGTGTAGGGACCCAGATTTGAATCTGATCCCCGTCTTATCTCAAATGTTCTTCCTCTCTCTGCCCTTGGATTCCTGTCTGAAAATGCCCACAAAATATATTAGATATGACCATCATGCCTACAGAGGAGGTCTTCTGAGTAAAGTGCCTGAAGAATGCCTGTAGTGGGCAGTCTCACACCATTGTGCCTTTTGGTTCCCTGTCATGGTGATCAGAATACAATTCGTTCTTCATTCAAGACAGATAAGACATCCAAACACGCATTCAGACTTTTCTGATGTCAAACATGCACGTGCTCTAGTTAGCAGTGCCACGAACAAACTCTTTACACTTATGTACATTATCTATGTAAAAGGCAGCATAAAAATGTCAGTACATGTGCGGAGCCCCTGTGTCATGACCCAGACTTGATTGAGAAGTTAAAGAACAGAGCGAAGCCATATGTCAAAAGACAAAGCAGACTTATACTTTGGTAATATAGTATTGAATATGTTGCTGTTTCCTAATGCTATCAGTCAAAATGTCTAGTAGTATATCTTTGCTAAATGTGAGTACAAGAGGTATCCTGCTTTACATCCCCATTCTCCTGTAATATTAGTAGGAATTTGGTTCTTACTAATAGATAACAGCAAGTACAGGAAAACTAAAATAGTGTGCATGAAGATCACTTACATGAATATTAGGAATACAAAACATACATTTTTGAAGAGCTACCATAAATATCAATGTACAGACTATGGAAGTGTTTATTTCTTGAGTTAGGGGCTACTACTGTACATCAGTGCTGTCAAGGGATAAGAGAGGTTTCGCCATATACTACGGTACTGTATGTCAATGAAGTTCCTGTATTGCTTGCTTGAGTTACCGGTATCATATTCCAGAACATTACAGTCTGGATTAAATTTATTCACATCTCTCGACGATGAAACAAAGTAGCATCTAGGCTGATCAAATGACAAAACGGATCCCTCTGTAAATGAAGACAAAATGGTATAATATTAACAGAAAGGAACATTGATGAAACGGAACAACATATTTTCAAGTCTTACAGGGTAGAATGCTCCATAAATTCTTCAGAACTTTATACAAAAAGAGAAAATCCATCCAGACCCGGTTGTGTATTGCAATTCAGAGAAGAAAAAAATGAACAGGCTTGATAGATGAATAACGGCTACAGCGCATACAAATTTAATTTAAGTATATATATAAATATTCTCATTCACACTGTCCACTGTCAATTGTCCACACTTTGCAACAACCTCCCTGATTAGACCCCAAAATATCAATGCGACAGAGGCCGTTTTTTCCTTGCTTTCAGACAGACATCCACAGCTTTCAAGTTTTCAAACACCTTTAGCTTCATCAAGCATGTGTCTGTCATGTGGCATTTTGTCTTGTTCATCCTCAGACTTTGATGCCACCATTTATTGACTCACAAAATATCTCTCTAAATGTCAGGGTCACATGCTTGTTTCGCAAGGTGGCGTTAGGCTTCCTTCCAGACTAATGTGATTCTCAACTTTCTCTCCACTCTCTACTGATCCTCCCCCCTCCAACCCTACTGACTCCTGGGTGAAGTTGAGAGGACTTTGTTTAGGTGACAGTGGACTGGCACTGGTGCCAGAAACAACAGATCTCCCCATGTGATTCCTCCCTGCCCTTTGCCTTAAGCCTGTGATCTGCCCTTCACCTTCTAAGCTCCTGACCACAGTGCCCTCCCCTCCCCCTGGGGAGCGGCTCGGAATGACAGACTGCAAGAGCTCCAATGGAGACTTAGTTTCCTGGGGAAGCCTGGGGGAGCTAGCCGAGGCCGGTGTAGCCACTGGTGTCATAATTGCTGCAAGTGCATCATCTTGGGAACTGAGGAAGTTGACACTGACGGGCCTCGCCCGCTGAGGTGTGATGTTACCTCGTAGAGAGCTGCGGATACTCTCGTAGGACATCCCATAGCTATCTACACTCTGTGGTGCTACTCCCAAATCTCCACTGCAGCCAGGGTTAGTGGACACAAACTCGTACAGACCTTCTTTGATGATGGCCCCTGACTGGATGCTCTCGAGAGGTCTGCTCACCTCAATGGCGCTGATCTGGCTGAGATCCAAGGGTGGGGGGACGCGTTGGAGTCTAGTAATGCCTTGACCTACTCCAGCTTTTAGAGCAGGTCCTGCCTCCCCAGCCGTGCCCTCAGCAATGGTTTGTTCTATAGCCACAGAATGCTTTGCACGCGAGGACGCCACCACCTTCATCTCCATCTGTTCCTCTGTATTCTTCTCCTGACTGGTGGTCATCTTGTTGTAAGTGTCTTCCAGGCGCTGGGCATTGAGATGCTGTGGGCTTGCTTTGACAGGGGAGGGCTTGAATGTATCAACCGAGCCCAAAAGGGTGACTTCCTGGTAGCGTGTGTTCTGTGCGTCTGTATTTGAGAAGTGCTTGTGGTAGCTAAAATCGCTGGGCGACATACGGATCTCCACGGGTTTGCCATCGTCTACTTTCTCCACCAATATATCCGTCAGCTCCATGCTACGAGCAAAAGCATCCTTAATGTTCAAGGACACAATGCTGCCATTCCTCTTGGCTCTCTCTAGAGCCTCCCTCCTCTTTATGGCCTTCTCTTGTCTCTTCTGCTCGCGGTAGAACTCCGAGAAGTTGTTGACGATGATGGGGATGGGCAGGGCGATGACCAGCACGCCGGCGATGCAGCAGAGCCCGCCCACGATCTTCCCCAGCAGTGTCTGTGGGTAGATGTCTCCGTATCCGACGGTCGTCATGGTGATGGTGGCCCACCAGAAGGACGCCGGGATGCTGGTGAACTTGGTGGCGTCCTCGTCCTTCTCCGCGAAAAACACCAAGCTGGAGAATATCATGATGCCCATGGCCAGGAACAGGATCAGCAGCCCCAACTCGTTGTAGCTCCTCCTCAGCGTGAAGCCCAGAGACTGGAGCCCCGTGGAGTGCCTGGCCAGCTTGAGGATCCTCAGGATCCTCATGATGCGGAAGATCTGGACCACGCGGCGCACGTTCTGGAACTGGAGCACGCTCTTGTTGGACTCGGTCAGGAAGAGGGTTACGTAGTAAGGCAGGATGGCCAGCAGGTCGATGACGTTCAGGGGAGCCTTGAGGAAGTTCCACTTGTTGGGCGACGAGAGCAGACGCAGCAGGAACTCCATGGAGAACCAGGCGATGCAGATGGCCTCCACGTGGGCCAGGCTGGGGTTGTCACTGAACTGGCCGAATTCATCCACCACCTGCAGCTCCGGTAAGGTGTTGAGGGACAAGGAGATGGTGGATAATATGATGAACAGGATGGAGAGCATGGCCAGGACCTGGAGGACACACAGAACAAACACAAGCTAGGGTTAGGCTGGGGTTGTCACTGAACTGGCCAAACTCATCCACCACCTGCAGCTCCGGTAAGGTGTTGAGGGACAAGGAGATGGTGGATAATATGATGAACAGGATAGAGATCATGGCCAGGACCTGGAGGACACACAGAACAAACACAAATAATATGCCTTGTTAATTTCTAAGGATCATTATTGTTAAGTTCTTAAACGTGGAATGGTGATATATCCTGCAACAGATTAAGGAGAGGAAATAGATAACATGTACAGCTATGCTTAATTGACTTACGGTGTGGTTTCAACTGATTGGCAAAGCTATATCATTCCGCTCACACATACAGTTAGTCTGTACAATGGTATACACGAGACAAAGAACCGGCAGAGCTGGTGCTGTCCTTTATCTCTAACAGACAGGCCATAGGCAGGTCTGTTACAGATAACACTAAACTGTAACATGCAACTCAGATCTAATCCCAGCTGGAGATCTGTGTTGCACGTCTTTCTCTCTCTTTTGCCCTCAACGTCCTGTCTCCCTAATGTCCTGTCTAAATAAAGCAAGCACAGCCTAAAAATAATCTTTAACCTTCTGCCTACTCCTAACCTCCATATTGCTCAATCCCCCCACCACACCATTTTCCTCCCAAATATTTCACCTCTCATAATTAACCCAACCCCTGAATTCCAACTTAAAAGTCCAGGGTGGTGTTCAGCACAAACTCAGTCTCTCTCACATAAACATGTACACAAAAAGCCACACATGCAGGCACCTGCACACATATTACACTTTTTGACTATAGATTAGACTAAAGTACAAGACTAAAAAGTACAAGTACAAGTACAAAAAGTACAATACAGCGGATCTGCTGTATTGACACTTGATTAGTGACTAAATAGGCTTGAGGCCCAGTGGAACCCCGGTGTGCACACCTTATGTATACGTTTATTTGCAAATAGGCTCTTTATCCCTCTCTAGTCTACATATAGTGTTTTAATTAATATACTTCATATAATATATTGTGTTAGGACAAAGTTAGGACAAAGTTTGTGTTTACACACACACTAAAAGCTGGACATAGGAGGGGCCTTCAAAAATCACACCCGTGTGAAGTGAGGGGCGCTCTTATCATCATACTGTGCATCGTCTCATTCCGGCCAATCACAATTTGCGTCCTCACTTTTCCATCCTCACTTTCTTCAGCCAATCATATCATTGCTATGATGCATATAAACACACAAAGGGTGCAGGCATACTTAAGTGTCAAGGTGCGGCAAGAAAACTCTTAGACCAGGCGTCTCTTCCTGGTTTTTAGACAGCCGGTGGATGGAAATGACGCTCGTGCGCAGCTTCAACTTGTAGCGTCGGCAAAGCGCACAAGTGTCATTTCCATCCTCCAGCTGTTTAAGACCCAGAAGAGATGCCTGGACTAGGCGTTTTGCCATTTTCTGATGAGACAGTGGGCCTGCGCCAAAAGCCGGGCATAGGACGGGCTAGCGCCCCTCAAAATATGAACCACTTAGTGGTTAAAATAACTGATTAAATAATTAATAAAGTATTTACTTCTGCACAAAAAAGTTGCAAGTTAATTTCAGTTACAATCAAACAAGATGGCACCAAGATACATGTGTGACAAATGTGAAAGGGTTGTACAAGATGGCTATTTAAGAGGAAATAAATATTGCTAGAGAGCGTATTATATCAGAGATAATTTAAAATAAAGTATCTGGATAGATATAAAATGAACTGTAGATGGATTGTTTTTCCTGTATAGAAGTGGTTCAGAATTCAGATCCAGTAAGGATTATGGACAAAATCAAACTTGGGTAACCAGGACTACATAGTTTGTGTTCTGTGGAACATCTGTCTGTTCACATACTCCCTGTGCACACAGGGTGCATGTCAGATTAGCAGTCCCTCAGGTTTTTGATTGTATACTAATGTAAAAGTGCCAGACGCCATCAGTGCCAGAGCCATCACGTTGGGTCTCACATTTTATAACTTTGTAGTGGGTTCTTTGTATTCTTCTGATGGAATGCAGTCAATTGGACTCCATTTTTGGACAGCGTCTAACCAAAGGACAGCACTGCATGTTCATCAATGTCAGCTTTAGAAAAAGTGGCCAATCACAAAACAGAAGGGGTGGGACCTGTGGCCTTTTCTCCTTGGAACAGCTGTGCCGTGCTTATATAACCTACACCTACAGTATGAGCTGTACCAGAATTAGCGCACTCACAATCCAATGCCAAGAATTCCAAGAATATCCATGTCTCAACTCAAGTTATAATAATAATTAATAAACACAGCTTGTCTTGCTGAAAAATATAGACCTTCGTACAGTGTGTGATGTTGGCACATTGTCATAGCAAACAACATACCCATTTCCACTTGTTTTTAAATGAGGGCTGTGTTGTTAACTACTGTACCCCTTGCGTTGCGTCTTAAAAATGTCTCACATGCAAAACACACCCTGAGACCAGATTGAATGTAACTGCCTTTCCCTCCTTACATACCGGTTAAAACAATCTGCCCTTTGTGGACACTACAGTGTATAATTGTTTCTTACAGGCAACCACTCACTTGCAAAAGCAAATGTAAAACCGATTCGACACGGTTTATTACTGAGGGTTTTACTGTGTACCTTATCTATATTGTGAGAAAACTGATTGTGTGAAAAAATATGTAAATGTACACTTTCTTCAACACTTTCTATGTATAGCCAGCCAGTACCACTGGGGCATTAGTTCCTAGAAACATTCTGCCACATCAGCGTTTCTGAAACCAACAAAGGGTTTTTTATTTTTGATATTAAGTTTTCCATGCTGGTGTCGAGTTCCAGTGAGGAGGGAAGAAGGTATCAGATTATTTCCTTGATTCTTCCTGTTGGGGGAAGGAAAGAATGAGTAACCACTTCTAACCTCTCTCTATCCTTCCTATAGATAGCAACACAATCCTATTAGCATTATCCTGAAATGTCCGTCCAAGGGCCTCTAGAAAACCCATCCACAGATACGCTGTACTTTCAATGACCATGCAGGTAGACGGTCAGTGCCTTGCACATAGACACATGTATAAAGTGGAGTTTGAACCCTGATCTCAAGTAGAGAACTGGGTTTTTATTTAACCTTCGGGGAGAGATCAAGGGCTACAATTAGTGCTGAAGAAAGGAGAAAAAAAAAAGATTCAGCAGCCAAACCTAGTCTCTGGGGAAAGAGCTATTTTCTCTGTAACACTCACTCGGCTGTAATATGTGTTATCAATCAATCAAACAAGCAGTCAATTTAATTTACTTTCTTCTAGTGTATTTGAGGCACTGTGGTTTAGAACGTGGCCACTCGGGAACAAATGCATCCGATGATTCTATGTCATCAATCTCTGTGGCGTCATGGTGTCCACCTTTGGTTTCATAGTGTCCACCTTTGGTTTATTTTCAAATCTGTGTAGTAGGCAGGGAGGCACAGGCTGAAATCGTGTTTCACCACAATTTAACCACAGCTTAGCAGCCTGCAAGGCGAGCAGTCTACATGCTACCCTAATTTCATTTGCACATCGATCTTGACACGAGGCATCATACTGTCAGCGGCAGTGTGTTCTGAATCTTACACAGTAGCTGAACTATTGGAAGTATAGGCAATCAACCGTGTGTTAAAAGGTTAGGCTTTATAGTATCCTCACTTCCTGACGCTTGATCACAACTCAGTACTCATGTACCCATCATGCATTAGCCTACACTTGTATGGTATTGGTCCAACAATACCCAGTGGCCTCTAGAGGTTGACAATGACATGGTGTGTCCGGTTAATCAGTTAAAACATTTATACAAGTATTGTGGTGTTATGTTTATCTATTCAGAAGTTATGTGCATTTTTGTGCCATGCAACCTTTTAGCCAATCATTGTGAAAAGTTAATCAGTTCATCCGTGGCCCAGAACCAACCTTTGGCAGATTTATGCAAATCTGTTCATAACTGCTCAAGTTATAGTGCCGACAGTCAATGTGAATGTCAATCTTTTGTTGTTGTGTACCATTAATAGAACATTTGTCAAGTCTTTACGACGTGTACAGTCATAATTAATGTTCTGACTGTACACATAAATCTCAACGTCCTCTAGAAACAACCTTGTTGCTAGCTGCAGGACATGAGTGAAAAACGGTCTATACGCAGTGTCAGGGTCTTGTTGAAAGTGTCCCCTACCATGGCCTTTACAGCATCATATATTCTACAACCTTCAGAGAAACAACAACATGTCTACATGGGGACAAAGTCAGCCATTTATCGCAACTGTTATTGGTTCGTTGTTTCCTCTCCAAAATCATAAAAGTTCAGAACGGTTAAAGCTATTAATGTCTTTTCCTGGTGGAGAGAGGTAAACTGTAACTGAAATCAGGATTCAGACACCGGTCACTTGACTAAATTCTTCAATGGAAGAGTATGGAGACCACCTCCAACCACTGCAGATGTGCTAATTATATTGTATCAACATACGTAACCATACCAATTGGTTAAAATAACTTGTGATTGATTCGTTACAAGAAGTCCCAGATTGCTGATTAAAAAAAAGCAATGACAGAAAGATAGAAATCAATGGAAAGGACAATAATCTTTAAGTATATAGGATAATACTGTGTCCACCATACAACATTGAATGACTTAATGGCTGATAAATGTCATGACTTTGGCACCCTTGGCCAGATATAAATAGCTATCTAGGAACCCTTTTTTATGCACTGTATGCTGGAAGGAGAAGTAATGAGAGCTCTATCTGAAGGAAATAGCTGATAGATATCTTATTGGTTGTCTTTAGTAAGCAGTATGGTGTGACAATAATACATAATGCAAGGCATCTGGCCAGCCATAATGCAAGGCATTATGCCTTGATGCCTGGATGCTTCATCATGTGTGTGTGTGTGTGTGTGTGTGTGTGTGTGTGTGTGTGTGTGTGTGTGTGTGTGTGTGTGTGTGTGTGTGTGTGTGTGTGTGTGTGTGTGTGTGTGTGTGTGTGTGTGTGTGTGTGTGTATGGATATTAATGTCAAAGATCCCCATATTGATATGTTGCACCATGCAGGCAGGGACCCCCATAAGAGAAAATCTGTCAACACTGTGGGAAAATAGCTGATATACAAGTTCACAACCAGTCGCGATGTGACTCGTTCTGGGCTCGTAGCTAGATAGCTATTTTCGAATAGTCAAAAAATAAAAAATGTGACTAATGATGACTCTGTAGAGTGTAGACTAATGTTTGCACCTTGAATTTCAACATGTTTGACTCTCAACTGTCAATCAAACGTGATGCACTTCTGTGTATGCGATCACAATTCTCTATCAAGGTTTTGTCAGAAGAGCCAGGGTTATGTTTTAAGCAGTCCACCATTCTTCCCCATCAGATGCTGAGGATAGCAAACACCAGTGTCATTGTGTGTTGACATTTATCACTGACAGTTAAGTTGAGATATTGTTG
Source organism: Protomyctophum parallelum (assembly GCF_964188405.1). NCBI lineage: Eukaryota > Metazoa > Chordata > Actinopteri > Myctophiformes > Myctophidae > Protomyctophum > Protomyctophum parallelum. The sequence continues at coordinate 26,436,392 of NC_139709.1, read as the reverse complement.
CGATAGCTCCAGTGTGATTATGTTTGTTCTCAGGATAACTTGAGAACAGTTGGGCAGATTTTCACGTTCTGACTTGGGTGGGAACTGCGCAGAAGAGATAATTCATTTTGGGTTTGACAAAGTGAAAAGACACAATCATCGTAAATTAAAAGTCGATAACGGAGAATTCATGACGTTAATAAATATTAGGCTGTCTTGAAGACATAATGTAATTATAAAAACATAATTGTACATAATAAATCTAGTTACAATACAGGTTTTGCCCTCTAACAAGGATCTGGGTTCTCAAAGTATTCTATGTATTTATCCACACTTTTAGTTCTAGTTCATTTCCACCCATGCACGCACGCACGCACACACACACACATTTTCTCCACAACTGAAGCATTGCTGAAAACTGAGTCATTGCTGAATCATTGCCAATTTAACATATACTGCCCCTGAATCATTGCTGAATCATTGCCAATTTGACATATACTGCCCCTGTCACTTTTACTGCCAACCACGCACTGAGGAGGGTGTCTGCAGACAACCATGTTACACATGGAGTTGCCACTTGCCAGCCGCTTCTTTTCACCTGACATTGACGTTGACCTCGTAGAATGTAAAATATGCAGAAGTTGATATTATCTCCCCAGAACCTTCCCCAAGTGTTGCTAGTGCAGCAACAAGGTTTTCCCCTTGCCACTGCTAATTGTGTTTGTTGGAGTGCTCAGCTAAGCTACAAGCGAAAATATTAGTGTAGACTAGAGGGGGGAAATAGGTAGGGAGAGGGGGGGGGTCATTGATCGAATGGTCAACGAAGTATATAGGGTTTAAGTGATTATAAAGCCCCAAATCACTGAAGGCCAGATGTAAACAATAGAGCATGTTCAGCTTGCTTGAAATGTCTAGCATCAGCATGCACATCCACAGTTTGATTCAATAACACATCTGTATGTGGTTAGTCTGAATCAGAGCAGAGTTTAGCAAGCGGGCATGTTGCTAGATTATGGGTCTTTCAGTATAGTCTTCACTACCTTGCAACTAACCAACGATGACTGCGACGGACGGACAGACGGACAGTGTTCTAATGGGGGCCGTCAGACTAATGGTACTCTGGAACCATGAGTCATCGGACTAACGCCATGGTGGCATCGAATGCATTTACAGTATGTCTTGTATTGACTGAAATGTTGTTCTGTAAACTACATAGTTATACAGACAGACCACCTGCGTGCGTGCGTGCGTGCGTGCGTGCGTGCGTGTGTGTGTGCGTGCGCGTTCCAGGGTGGAAAAGCTTCCAGGCTTTGTCTGGCTGGCTAAACATGATTACACAAATCATGATGCGGACAGACTGCAACAGAGCCTATGTGGACTCCACATCAGATCATGATATACCTATATATATAAGGGCGGAGGAGGTGAGCCTGGGGATGGACTGACAATCACAGGAAGGAGAGAGAAATATCCCATACATTATACTGTATGACTATATGATATGTCTCAGCTGTTAGCACTATCCGTCAAATTGCATGGCTACAATAGGTTCTGTGCGGGAGCCGATGGTAATTCCGACGGAACATTTGTCCGACATGCGGTCCACGGTCGGACTAGCGCTCGAACATGCGCTGCTCCTGTGCTTGCAGTTATGGTTTGAGGTAGGTTGTCGCTCTAATGACTGTCTGACCAATAATAATAGTGTCGCAACTAAAGCCTGTAAGCTCTGTGCAGCGGTAACATGTCATTGTTCCGACCTCCCGTTATAGTCAGACATTACTATCCCAAACCCTAACACTAACCTCAGCCTTCTTAACCTGAAAATTCGTCTGTCTAGCTAATCAAACAAAGCCATAGGAAAATGAACTGGAACAGACCTGGGACAACAGTTGTGCATATAGCCTATATACAGTATATAGCCTATACAACCATTGCAGCATTTACAATCACAACATTAATGGTTGCAAATGTATAGCTACACAGCAAAATCCCCAGTGTTCATTTTATTCAAGTGAAAAATGGACACAATTGGAACTAAACCTTGAATGTTTTCCCCTTTTTAGTCAATTTGTGTAATCTGCTACTGCATATAACCCCTTAAAGCTGTACACATATGTGGCAGGGTCAGGGTGTAGACAACCATTGTTCTCAGAGGCTTGTTTTCACTTGACAGGACCGGCTTCCCACCTACAACTAAAGTGCATGGCCAAACTGGACTGTAGATGATTCAAACCTCTCAGAGTTAATTTAACACGGAGGATTTTACTCTGCAGTGGATTAAAAAAAGGTTTGACTGATTCAAATTCAGGTTGTTATGATTATGTGGTCGGCACGCTAACTAGAGCTCCCAAGGTGACCCCCAAACAAGCCATTTAAGTTGTGAAATTTTAGTGCTACCACGTTTTATAATTATGGCTGAACAAAATATTAATGAATAGACATGCATGGATACACTGACCAGACAATTCTAAATGAAAACTATATTCCCTCTGCCAAAGAGGACACAGTCTTAGTGCCAAGCATGACTTATGCCAAAGAGGGTGCTGCAAATCAATATTTGTAAGCTCTAGCTCAGGGGTGCCCACACTGTTTTGACTTGAGAGCCACTTTCAAAATGACCAGCTCAACAAGATCTACACACCAACAAAATGATGATCCATTGAATACCTGAGGGGACTTTGGAATAGCAATGCTGGCGTCACATACAGTAACAGTACGACATAGACAAACACACTTGAAATGGGAAATAAAGGGAAATGGAATTGGTAGGGTTTTTTGAACATAACTTTGTAATGCTACTGACATTTGTGCACAACAATCTTGAAAACAAAGTATCCGGTTTGAGCTTGCAGGTCCTTTTCGATGTCAATCAATCAAGTCACATTAATTGAAGTAGATTGGTAGATGCCAAAACATTGCTTTTTATATTTAAATTAAATATAGTTTTAGGATCCCATGTGATTTACATGCACAGCGTTGTGATCTAATGGTAGATCGCGATCTACCTTTTGGGCACCCCGGCTCTAGCTTATATTTGATGCAATCTATCTATGGGTGTATATACTGTGTATTACACTAACTAGCAATATCTCAATATACATACAATCATCTATCTATACAACATACAGAGTGTCTATCTTCTCTGATCAAAACCAACCAAGAAATCAAGTTACAGTAAATTACTCATGCCAAGTGGGTTCAATTTCGAGGTTAAGTGTCTCATTGAACAAACACACAAGAACCTTGAATACAATCCAGGACAGATGTACTGAGCAAATTCTATGATCAGAGGCTCTAGTCTGTTCCATGTCTATTCACTGTTATATCATCTTGTGCACAAACATATGTGCACAATCACATTCCTTGGAACACACACACACACACACACACACACACACACACACACACACACACACACACACACACACACACACACACACACACACACACACACACACACACACACTAGATAGAGTCCATCAAGTCAAGCAGTCATGCTGACAAATAGAGAGCCTTTTATGGAGTGCTCAGCAGGTTGTTCTTTGCCAAAGTTCCTATTAATTAGGGAGCTGGCTGGACATTTGCCTGGTGTCGATGGCTCACCTCTGGAGTCTTGTGCTTAATTTATCATATCCCTCATCTAACGACAAAGTATAAATCAGGGTTAAATCAGGGTTTACACCCTAGGGAAACTGAATGACTAACACCCTCATTTAGGGGCTCGACACAAGTGGAGGACATTGGTCTCTACTCAACACAGGCCTACTGTACAGTGCCACATACAGTAATCATGAAATCTCTGAGCTTTCTGTTTCCTGTCCGTCTCTCCACTAGACTATACTACCTAATAAAGCAGAAATGAAAACCGGAAGATTATTAATTATTCATCGTCTGGCATGAAATATAATTTACAGCGTGGCTACCAATACAAAATGTGACAGTTTTGCCAAGCTGTAAAAAAGGAAAGAAAAAGACGACCTATGAGCAGTCTGCTGAAACGCATGATAACCAGTCCTAATGTAATAATGAGGGTAAAAAAGTTTTTTTTTGAGTGGTACAACCACTACAAGGAACAGCAATGGCCATGTCCGCCTATGTGTTGGTTAATGAGCACCAGTATGAGTACCAGTAGGGGCGCTGTTGTGCCAGAAACAGAGAGAGAGAGACAGTGCTGCACTGTTGCCTGCTAATGAGAGAGAGAGAGAGAGAGAGAGAGAGAGAGAGAGAGAGAGAGAGAGAGAGAGAGAGAGAGAGAGAGAGAGAGGAGGAGAGGGGAGTTGCACCACTCGGTTCACACAGGTGTGATTTTTATATAAAATAGGAGGGATTGTACATGTGTCTCTTGCGTGTCTCTTGGCCAGGTTTAGCCCTTTAAGCTGGCCACTGATGTAAAGGCAGCCCTGACACACAACTCCAGGTGACTAGTGTGTGTTGCTTCTGACTCTGGCATTGTGCCTGAATAGACAGGAGGGGATGATTGTCATGCTCATTTATATATTTATTGTCTGTTTGTTATTGTTTTCTTTAAACCTGAGCTGATGCCAATAAAATAAATAGGATCTGAACATGATGACCATTTCAATACAATTGCTCACACTTACTCACTCCACCTTTTTCCACTGCAGTCTACCATGTACACTGTACAGTATCAATACTTGCTGCCTGTACTAATTATACTATGAAGATGTATTTTGGTTACTTGTTCACATTTTATGTATGTTAGAGCATAGTTTGTTATCTATAAATGCAAAGCATGTTAATTAGACAGTTAAGTTGTATGTTTACCCAGAGGTATTGTAATGTAGCTACTGTGTAGCACTTAATTGATTATTTTACACTCTATTTACTTGACCATTTACCCTGTCATTTATCGACTAGGCTTCATGACACTTACTCTGATGTTGCACTTTGTAATCATAGGCACCCTTAAACCGATAGATATATCATCACTGCAGTAGCTAAAGTTCTGTATGCTCTTGAATTATTTATACTTTGGTGTACAACTCTTTTACGACAGTGTTGGTCAACAAAAATGTCAGGGAGGCACCAGAGAATTTGATCCTAGCCCAGTTTGTGGCGTATGTGGCCCCAGAGACAAGGATCTCCACTCTCAACATCTCTTTTTAGAGATCTCTCTGTGTAATTCAGAAGAGAAAAGCAGGTTCAATAAATTATTTCAGGAACAAAAGGGAAGCCAGCACAGTATTTCCCAACCAATATCACTGTCTTTTTAAAGGTGTAGCATGTGATCCCTAGACTCCTTCAAAACCACGGGCGGCTGAAATGCAAAACTGGTCCCTGTAAAAAAGTAAAAGGGCCCCCTCTCTATTCCTATACTATACGATTTCCCTTTGTTCTAACCGTGTATACTGTATATGATGATCTTTGTTTAGCATAGAAGTGTATATTTGTATGTCTTAAGTTTAAATGTTATGATGAATTGGACCTGAGGTCTTAGCCTAAGACCTGACGTCTTAGTGCTTTTTCTGCTTTTATCCTCTTAACAAATAATATGTTATTGACCTGTACTTTCCTTGAACTGTACCCATTCTGCAAACTGTTAATAACATTTTCAATCAATCAATCAATCAATCAATCAATCAATCAATGCTTCACAAGGAGAAGTCTTAGTATTCAAATTGTTTGTATTTAAAAAATAAAATCACAGCAGCCACACACCTGAAGGTAATAATATTAATCACTTGAATACTAGTGTCCCTATTCTTGGGCGAATATTCGCTGAAAGAGGGTTATCAATCACATGATGACTTGGAAGTGAGAATGTATAGAACTATAGCTTATGCTAGGACTATGTGACTCCTATCATCTCTCACATGGTTTCCTGTGTAAATACAACATAAATACCAAAAGGTATTACTGTGCCCACTTTACCTTCAGCCAGGTACTTGTCAAAATGGAAATATGAAATGAATGCTCCAGCTTCCCTATCTTTGTTTTTAAGGATAAAATCACATTGAGCCCAGGGCTTTCAGTGTAATTTACCAACCTCAAATCTCCTTTATGTGCAGATATACATGATAATACAAATTATTCTGATTAATTTCCATGTACCGTCCCAACTGAGTGTACCACCTACAAACAGTAATACTGCCTTGGTATTGTTTACTACATTACAGCCATTTCATGAGCACATAAATCCAATTTCAGTGAGAAAGAGAGGAGCGAACATTAAACGTGGCTGGCTGGATTCTAACTGGTGACATCAATAACAGGTGTGTTCTTGTGTGGTATGTATGTCACTGTCATATCTACTAGGACCCCACAAGGGTTAGTTTCAGACTTGCAGCCCAATTTTAGATTTTGTCAGAACAGAACAAAGAACCACATGGAAACATTTTTTTTGCTAATCACATTTGAACCACATTCCTAGGTGGTTCGAAATATGATTTCAATCTGATTTCTAAAGATGTGCATACTTCATTGTACAACAGTATCGCTCACCAAAAATAGCCTATCTACAGGCTCACAAGTCACAACGCATTGCATCATATCGCCTTGTGAGCTTATAGATTGGCTATTTTCTGCAAGCAACGCGTTGTATGACAAAGTAGAGTAACCTAATCTCTCAAGGTAGGTGAAAGTGGTGGAGAGTGGTTTCGCTCAGGTCCAGGTCCAAAATAACATATTTTTTGTAAAAAAAAAACAATCCTAATGATTATAGGCCTACTTCATTGCATGACGGTGCTGAAAATAACAGGTCTTCAATTATCTTGAACATCAGATATTTTTGGTGAGCGGCCTCTAACTTAAGACCTGGCAAGAAAGCTTACCTGCTCATTCTAAATCGAAACCTCCCTTCTCATCCTCATCATTACAAACCTCCGGTATCATATTAAGACCATATTAATTATAAAAGCAAAATGAAAGAATAATGAATGACAGAGAGGGAAGCAGAGAGACATTATAGGGAGTAATGCAGGAAGAATGAGAAAATTAATGGGACGGACGAGAGGCAGAGGAGAAAGAGCGGGGAAGGAACTCATGAAAGGAGAGGAAGAGAGAATGACAGAGGGGCGGTAAAACCAGCTCAGCAGAGAAACCCTAGCTGTCTTAATCAATATGTGGAGGTATTTTTGGAAGAAACAGACATGGGATCTATTGGATTGTTGATGCTTTTTGTGGAGGCCAAATGGAATGCAAGGCCAAGACATCACATATATCAAGCCTCTTCTGCTGAGTAAGGGCGTTTCATTGTCCCTCTTCTTCCAATATATTTGCTGTGCTGACATAATCCAAAGGCTCAAGTCATATCCTGACATCCGTTTAGAATGTATACAAAAGTGATATGTATTTAATCAAATTTTCCTCCAGACTGTTTTTCCGACTATCCTTGGGATTGTGTGTAGGGGGAGGGTGGGATAGGGGATTGAGTTTTATTTTTATATTTTATATGTCTGTTAAATACTTGCCCCTGGGCTTGTCACAAAAAACCTGAATAAAAAGATTTTGAAAAGAAAAGAATGTATACAAAAGTGTACAAAATGTTAATGTCTCCCAACTGACTCAAGGCTTGAAAATCATCTTTAACCGCTTACTTTTTTGCTTTTGTCCCTCTAGACAAAATCTCTTTGCTGATAATAGCCAATCTACAAGCTCATGAGAAGACTTTGACTCTGAATCTGCTATGTCCGCTGAATGTTTGCCTCACAGATCAAGGCTCATGTGAGCTTGTAGATCTGCTATGTCCGCTGAATGTTTGCCTCACAGAGGGCTCATGTGGGTAAGCCTTCTCCTCCTCTTCATCTTCTACAATCTACATCCACCCTTCATGACTAAAGCCAAGGTGATTTCCACAGATACGGTTGATTAAAGGGTGTGTAGCACTAATATAGGCCATCAATTCTACATAAAAGTTTCAACGCAATAGGAACAGGTTAAAGGTATATTTAATATACAGCACTACTACAGACCTCTTGGAGGAGGCGTGATGATATAGATTGGAGTGTACCTGGTACACGCAGCATATCTAGGGCATGGTTCCATTGAGAACACTTCAACACAAATTAGACTAAAACCTTCATCCCGAGTTTATGACTGTACTCTACTGTAAATGCATTTTTATTTTATTGTGTGGACCCCGGGAGGATTAGCAGCTGCCTTTCCAAACGCTGATGGAGAACCAACAAATAGACCAATTTACTAAATGCAGAAGCTGCGTGCTAACTACCGTAACCATGGCACATCATGGACAGGGAAATCAATACATGAATTCTACAGATGGTCTGCCATCAATTATATTATCTCCTTTATGAAATCATTCTTCTTCTTAGCCTTCAACATGTAGCAGAATACCCTATGTACTAACATGGAATGTGAATATACTAATATTAGCCAGAATTGTGAGGACTGCAATCACTGTATATATGTATCCTTCATGAATGTGGTGTGCATGCTGTCAGTGTTCTCATGGACAATGAGTAGAACAAGGACATGAGAGTAATGCTGAGATCCTGCTGATTTGACAGCTGTTTAACCAGCCAAAGTATCAGTATTATTTGCCCTTAACAATAGGGATTAATGCTGATATACACATTCACACAGAGAGGGAGAACGAAAGACAGAGAGAGAGACCACGTGAGGGAGAGGGTGAGAAAAAGTCGTGATTACAGTAATTAGTCAGAAACAAACCCTCCGATTGGTCAATGTGACACCCAGGGCCAATCAATAGGCTGTAATTAAAGAGACGTGTGTGTTCAGGTGTCAAGGCAAGGCCATCGCTACAACCCCCATACCAAACTAAAGCATCTATTGTGAGGCTCACTTGGCAAACTATAAAGCACTTTCTTTGCAGTATGTAATGTCATCTTCCCCTAGGAAGATGACAAATATAATCTTGTCTTTAATATTTTTAAACGGAATGTACATAACCGCCCTTTAATGTTCAGTAGAGTCGGGCAGGCTAGACAATTGTTTAATACTACAGCAAAGGTCAGCATGTTGTAATGATGATTAGACTGACTCCCAAGCTTTTCCCACGAGAGATTGCATTGTAGTATGACGCATTGAAAAGCTGAAACAATTAATTGGGCTTTTAAAGGATCACCAGCACTCACTTTAAGTGAGTGCTGGGGATCTTTTTAAAGATGTTTTTAAAGATATTGTTCCCGCCAGAGCCGAACAGCACCCAATGAAAGGGAACTGTAAAATACTCAGCTGATGAGTGTTCACATTCTGGACTGTCATTTATTTATGCTTATATAAATATAAGAAAATAGGTGAGAAGAGAAGAGAAGAGAAGAGAAGAGAAGAGAAGAGAAGAGAAGAGAAGAGAAGAGAAGAGAAGAGAAGAGAAGAGAAGAGAAGAGAAGAGAAGAGAAGAGAAGAGAATTTAGAAAGATAGCTATAGAAAGAAAGATAAGAAAAGAAAAGAGGTAATAAGAAAAAAAGGTAATGATAGGAGAGGAGAGGACTTAATTCATTAGAAAGATAGATATAGAAATAAACATATAACGATAAGAAAAGAGGCAACAAGAAAAGAGGTAATGAGAGGAGATAAGAGGAGAGGACTTAATTCATTAGAAACATACTTGTAACATCCTGATCTTGAGACATCTGGACCGGGAAATTGAAAAGATTAGACAGTAAATTATGAAGCAGCAGATATTTTCTATTTTAATTAATCCAATACAAAATTGCTGTCAGTGCTAAACTTTTCAAGACTGAAATGCGGAGAAATAAAAAAGTAGCTAACATTTTGTGCGGATCCTATCAGAACTCATCTTGGAATATGATTATGTGCTCATTTCACACACACAAATCACATTTATTTGCAATGTTGCAAATTCTTATGTCACCACCTGAGCTTGTGGCTTTCATCTTAATTAGATTTTCACCGGTCAGTCTCCATGTGAGGTCAACCCTCCCTAGATTCTAATCAACCTCAACAGATGCACACCGTGAAACAGTTCAACCTCGAGCTATTAGGGTACGAGTACAAGCAGTTAATCCATCTCCCACAGAGTGCGACATTCTGAACACTATACGCCCGTCCCTGGGGGTAGCAACACACTTTATATTGACATCTTTCCCTATGTGTCCAGTGACTCCAGTCACTTTATACTAATGAACAATACTTGGAATACTTGGAATCCCATGCTTCTGACTACTTAAAGGGACACTTCACCCTTTTTGCAAAAAATACATGTTATGTTAATGAAGTGTAGAAGATTTAGAACACTTTACTGGGGTTCTTTATGTGTGTAATGTGTGGTTTAAGATATTTTAGATTTCATCAGTGAGCCCAGTGTCTCCGATGTCATGGACACTGGGCTCACTTACTTCCTGGACTACATGTTGTCTCAGTAAGACAGCCCTCCCCCTATCCACAAGGAGGAGCAGTGCACCAAAGCATTATGGGATTTGTAGTCCAGGAAGTAAGTGAGCCCAGTGTTGATGGCATCAGAGACACTGGGCTCACTGCTAAAATCTAAAATATCTAAAACCACATATTACACACATAAAGACCCCCAGGAAAGTGTTCTAAATCTTCTAAACGTCATTAACATGTATTTTTTCGCAAAAAGGTTTCCCTTTAAGGCTCTGATAGGTTACCGAAAATGATGTCTTGAAGTGTGTGTGTGTGCACTCTACACATCTTTATACTGGTGTCTGATAAACTGAAAGTTAAGCAGAGTGTAATTGAATGTCAACAAAGTCAGTAGCAGCACTTTAACTTTAATCTGCTCTTTGCACTCTCCTCACATTTTCCCCTCTATATTAATCTTCTCTTCCTTTCACTGCCAGACGTTCAGCAGACTAACCCTGCATCCCAAAGAGCCCACTTCCCCTGAGAGTCTGTGTCTGAATATCCGAGGGCAAGACACTGCCTTCAGTCAACGGGACAAAGTGCACAATTCGCCCCTACAGAATACCCCCCAAACCCCCCCCCCCCCCCCCCCCCCCGCCTCACACAAGTAAAATTGAGGGATTGAGATTGAGAAATAAAAAATGGCAATTGGATATGAGTCTCACTGTATTTAATGGTGTGGTAGGGTATCCTGAAGCTTCCCTGATATTTACTTCCTGCTTCTCATCTATAGGTGAACTCTGTACTGCAGCAAGACGAGGAGATTACTGAATGAGGGACACTTAATTCCCTCAGGGGACCAGGAGGCGTTGTGTGTGGGACAGAGAATAACACTATAAAACTACCACCCCACCCCCATTCTTTTCTCCCTCCATCCTTCTTCTTAGTCACACAGACTGTCCTCTCCATCATTCCCACCACTCCATTCTTTGAACTGTTCCCCTCCCCTCCCCTCCCCCTCTCTCTCCCCCTCCCCTCCCCTCCCCTCCCCCCCCCCTCTCTCTCTCTCTCTCTCTCTCTCTCTCTCTCTCTCCTTAAGTTTCTCACTTCATTGTGCGTGTGAGCAGCAAAAGCTGAGGAAGCCGTCCAAATACAGTTGTGTGACGAAATAGTTCTTTCTCACTGGCAAACATGGACACATGCACACAGAACCTACATCTTGCTATTCTATCTCACGCCATCTGTGTTCCTCCATACTTCCCTGCCTCCTCTCCTCTCCCAGACAGACATGTGGCAGTCAAGAGTCTGGGCAGTGGGCAGCAACAGTCTATTTGCAGCGGCGTCTCTGGTAATAGCCCCAAAGGAGATTAAATCACTTAATCACTCTGTTTCTCCCTGTCAATTTATCGGTTCAGTTTGGTTCAGTTTGGACCAAAACATTTAATACTGTAAAAACTCAAACTGTAAAACAGAACAAGAAGTGTGTGTTAGTGTGTGTGTGTGTGTGTGTGTGTGTGTGTGTGTGGCATCTGCGTGTGTGTGTGTGTGTGTGTGTGTGTGTGTGTGTGTGTGTGTGTGTGTGTGTGTGTGTGTGTGTGTGTGTGTGTGTCTTCCAGCTGACTCAAACTTATGATTGACGATACAAACCCATGGTCTATTCTGTCAAATACTCTATTCCTCCTCTTGCCTGATTTACACATAGTTGCGTGCCAGTGTCCTGCACCAAGATTAGCTGATCTAAGCTCACAACACGCTGCTGCGTGACCCGTTGCCAGCTTGTAGATCTGCTATCTATTCTGGTGTTAGAAATGATACACAACCAAGTGTAATTCAAGGGTTAGCTCTTGGCTCTTACACATTCTTTACCATGTATTGTGTTCATTTAACTGTAAAAATATAAAATCTGAATAATTAAAATTAAAGAAATGGCTCTGCACTTATATGATCTCTTTGGAATGTCAGTAATATTGTACAGTGAAATGTCTAAATAAATATACAAATACACATGGCATATGACAGAATTGATTTGAAATGCTCAATAAGCTTTTTAAGCCAAAATGAGACTGATAACTAATGAATAATGTTATATTCTATGCTTCTGATATGACATATCAGAAGCATAGAATATAACATTATTGTATTGAAATATAAGACTTATCATAAAATACAACCTATGTTGTATGCATGGCCGCTGTCTGTCTGTCTGTCTGTCTGTCTGTCTGTCTGTCTGTCTGTCTGTCTGCACATACACACACACCCCTCCTGCTGTGTACTGTACCCTGCGAGTACATGGACAACAGTACAGTATATAGAGCGTATGGATGGATGGAATGGACAGACATCAGGGGAGGGACGAGGTGACAGAGGATTACCCCACCTTGCCTCCTCCTCCGTGATACACTGCGTGAAGGAAATCCTAAGCCCCGCATGTGCCGCCCAACCTGCTCTTAGAAAATGAACTCAAGAGTGTGTGTGGGGGAGGGGGTCGAGGGATTGGTAAGACTGACAAAGAATGGGCTAGGAAGAGGGAGGTTTACCCTGTGCCTCACCTGCAATCTAGGTAATGAAGACCGGCTCAACAGGGGCAGTTAGGGGTTAACTGTCTCAAAGGCACTTCGGGGCACTTTGACACTAGCCCAGGGGGGACCGGGAATTTGGGAAATTAATCTTCAGATTTTGGAAGTGGCCGTGTGTGTGTGTGTGTGTGTGTGTGTGTGTGTGTGTGTGTGTGTGGGTGGGTGTGCGCGCGCGTGTGTGTGTGTGTGTGTGTGTGTGTGTGTCTGTGTGTGTGGACAGAACGTGTGCCAGTGATGCACAGCCTTTTGTCTGTCTTGCCTGATCTTGATGCAGACTGAATTGTTGAAAGCAGGCATAGATTTGTCAGCTTTAAGCCAAACAATGTGTCAGCTCCTAACCCTGATTGTAGTCCTTGCTTCCCCCGAGCATAAACCCAAACAACCCTGACTCATGGGCTGTTGCCCAGCCAGAGGTCGTCTCAGGCAGTCACAGTGTGACGGACGTCTCCCCAGAAACACGATTAGTTCCTTCTCCCAACTGCAGCACAGCAGTGGGGCTACCATGCACCGCTGCTTGTGTACTGTTGTGTTTTTATTTTGGTTTGATCGTGTACACAAACAGTAGCTAATCGGTCCCTTTCATTCTCAATATCTGGTCCCTTCCTCTCTTGTACCCTAGCTGCCTGTCACCCTTAATCACCTCACGCTGCAATGGCTTAGGAGTAGATAGAGTGGTTGACTGTGAACTCAATGTCGGTTCCCAGTTCGATCCAACAAGTTTAAGTGTCCTTGAGCAAGACACTGACTGCCTAACAAATGCCTTGCATGGCGACAATGTGTGAATGCAACACATTCATACAAAATGCATAACACGAAAAGAGGAGGGAAGAGAGGGAAGAGAGACAAATCTCTTCCCCTACTACTTTCCTTCCTTGATTTGATTCAACTAGAACTGTAAAATGCCGAGCAGTACTCGATACATAATCTTTTCTCAGCCATCTACATGGTACAGGACAAAACCAATAGCTATACCAGTTTTGAAAGTTGGACATTTCTAAAACTATAATAACCAGGCGCATCACCGCCATTCACTGTGAGTACGTCGCGACACCCCCACTCTCACAGATAGGTGATTTCATCATCATATGCCTTTCTATCCCCCAAAATATACAGTTACGGCAAGGTCAGACCTTTAGTCTAACTAATGGAGTGTTCTATTTTCCGATATTCACTTGAGGATGAAGGCCAAATGAGTGCCAGCGTCAATATGATTCTTCCCAGTCTAGAGAAAAGATGAAAACATTTTATTGCGCATCAACAAGCTTTTAGTAATGGACCAGAAACCAATACAATCACACCAACACATTTACTAATGGACAAAAAGATTGCTTTCATTGTGTTCTGGGAAGCTGGCTTGCTGTTGGCTAACTGCCATACAAACTTTATTTACAGGGTACGATAACACTTCGTAAAACAAGCATAGCTGCTGTCACACCACATTGGGGAATTGTTTTACTGTACTAGCACTCTGTCTGCAGAGCTGTAGTCACAACGTCAACAAAACATGATTCCACTTGATGTATAATGTTTTGGGTATGCTGGACACAGGCCAGGGACTTCACCTACTGTGTATTAATAAAAAGGATATCCTTGACAACATCCCTGCAGTTTGTCTCATCCTCTCTCATCAAAGTATTCTTCAAAGACTTTAAACTTCTTCTTTAAGCAGTAAGTATGAATGTGTAATTTGTAACTGGTTACAATTTCTAATTACAGTGTATATCATCATTATGTTTTTCCTTCATTTACATTAGATATAGTCCAGCAAGAGCAAACTTAATAAACAATTCCTCACTTTCCTCACAAGGAACCACTGTCAATTTTTTTTATTTGGACCCTGAGAGAATTCTGCCCATTACAGATAGCTATAAACATGTATGAGCGATCTCTAGTAACTATTCCTCGTTTTTTGCTATTGTTCTCTGCTATCACCAGAAATCAACAGAACAGAGATAAGGTGTTATACTTATTACTATCAATAAACCCTTTGAACACACTTTACAATATATACAGCATCTACAGTAGCCTACTGTATATTTAAGTAGTTGCACTGTAGAAGATTGCATGAGGCAGTAATCTTCCTGTGTCCTTTCTGTTGCTCTGTTTCTATGACTGTCTGTCTCTTTCTGTCTCTATCTCCATCTCTCACTCTCTTATCTGATTACTCAATAGGTGAAAGAGGATTAGGAGCTCGATGGCACTTTAATGGCCAGCTGTGATGTCACAACATGTTCACAGATGTCATTAACAGCCGAGAGGTGGCAGTGTACAAATTTACTGCAGTATATAGTTCTGCATAATTCTGAACTATATACAGAACAGAATAGAAACTGGAGCCCAATTAAAGGGAAACTTAATGACGTTTAGAAGCGTTTTCTGGGGGCTGTGTAATATGTGGTTTTAGATATTTTAGATTTTAGCAGTGAGCCCTGTGTCTCTGATATCATGGACACTGGGCTCACTTACTTCCTGGACTACATGTTGTCTCAGTAAGACAGCCCTCCCTCTATGCACAGGGAGGAGCAGTGGGAATAGTGGGAATGGGAATAGTAGTCCAGGAAGGAAGCGAGCCCAGTGTCGATGACATCAGAGACACTGGGCTCACTGCTCAAATATCTAAAACCACATATTACACACATAAAGACCCCCAGGAAAGTGTTTTAAAGCTTCTAAACGTCATTAACATGTATCTTTTTGCAAAAAGGGTGAAGTGTCCCTTTAACTCTCCTTTTATAGGACTAGATTTGATTTGAAGTTGAAATGTAGAATACTTGAAGAGGAAATCCCCTCTCTAGGCCAGTCCACACCAATGTAACACCCTGCAACTCCTTGCAACTGCTCACGTGCTCAGACCACACCGCTGCAACGGAGCCAAACTATTCTTGTGACCTGAATTTTACAAATCTTTTTGTAGGGTGGTTTTAAGGGCGCATGTGTAGTACAAATATTTAGATATTTTACCTTGGCAGCCACAGATGAGCTGGGTTTCTCCAGGAGGTCCCAGAGCTTCTGTCTCTTGTCAGGACAGCATCCTTCCTCCTCAATGTCCCCATCCTTCTCCCTCAGTGACTCAGCCTCTCTCCTCAACTCCTCATTCATCTGTTCCTTCTTCTGATGATAGCGCGCTTGGCAGCACGACTCCAAGTAGATCTCATCGATGCCCCAGTAGTCCAGCTCCTGTCCGAACGATAGGGCACACATTTCCTCCATCATGTGCAGCTTGCCCGTGCGGTAGAAGTTGAGTATGGACGCGAAGGCACCCGGATGGCGGTCAAAGAAGTACTCATTCTCATTGAGGGTGTAGTCATCACACATTTCTAGTAATGACTCGTGGGTGTTACAGTCCCGTAGCTTCCCCAGGCGGGTTCTGGGAAGTCGGTCCAGCGTTCTCCACAGGACTTCATGGACCAGGCCTCCGACGTTGAGCCGCACCCGTCGGTATCTGGCCTTGATGCGGATGATGTCGATAGGCTCCGGAGGAAGCGGGTTGGCTTTGGTCCCTCTGTCCGCCATGGGTGCTGTTTGTGTGATGGTGTGATGATGACTATTGGTTTACACCAGAGAGCTTGGAGGTGTGAGCGGGGAGGGGCTGATTTGGAGCTTTTGGGGATGGGTGGTAATGGGGTCTCAGGCACAATCTCTCCACACACCCAGGAAAGATGCTGAGGCCCTCTGAGCTCACAGGCTCTTATTACAACACCACCCTGCAGATTATTGTAGGTCCATGGCTGAAGAAACAGAAGAAGACAAAATTAGGACATTATTAGTGCAAATCAAAAGTTCAAAACTGATAATGTGATAGGGGTCATTAATCGTCATTGAATAACTTTGCAGGCTGTATAATAGAATTTTGGGACAACACATTGTTATTAATGGTCTATCTACACTAACATGAAAATCCAACCTACACAACCTGGCTGATCAGTGGAACGTCTTGTTAAAATGGAGGTTAATAAGGGGTGGATTAATATATCATTCGATATTTTAACACTTAACAACCTGACCTATACAGTAGCCGTGATGTATAACCTTTTAAACACACAGGGAGCTCTCTGCTCTTTGTCTAAGTGACATGCAGAAACCCTATTCTATTATGCATGGGGATTCTGTTTTTTGACAAATAAAAACAATTTCCTACTTTACAAAACAACATTTAGCCTGATGAAGACCTAACAGTCGAAACGTTGACACTTTTTCCATTTAAATAAAGTAAGTCCATGGAGCTCTAAAAAGTGTGCGGATGTTTCTTTCTTCTAAGTTACAAAAAAATAAAATACCATTCCAATAATGAATAGATATACATAGCAATAAGTAATGACATTCCTGGAGGTGTAGGACTGTAGGTATAAACATTTTCTGTGTTGTTCTCGCATTGAAAGGAGGCTATTTTTTTCACGTTACTTACAGAACACCATGACTGTATAAAACAGACTGTAATGCAATTATGGAAATATCATTATACTTTACCTTGTCATTATACGGTCAACAATATCATTTTGAAGAGTCTGATGTTAAATTACATACAGTATGTATTGTACCATGTATTGTATCATGTTGTTCTTGTGTTTATGTATTCATTGTTCTGACCACAACAGTGTTAAAGTAATGAGGTTTCACGGTAGAAATTACACATTAATGCAAAGATTACAGTATAGAAAGTCCTCCAGCAGTGGGCAGGTTGACTAGCCATGCGATCACAGGGACAAGAGAGGCTCTTATCTGTTTGTATAATTGGTGTTCCATAAATCCCTGTACCGGTATTAGGCTTCGCTAGCAGCAGCCTACCATAGTTAATTATAGAATTGTCTAGTCTATCTACTCCATAGGACAGCATAGGACACAGGAAGACGTCAGGATCAACCTGGCCACGTGACACGTCACTGCCAGCCAGGTCAGAATAGGCCTCAGTATGCCTTTCTATCCCCCAAAATATCTGTCGTCTGAAACAGGAAAAGTTTTCATGCTGGGTATTACTATTGATGCATCATTTAATTGGTGAAATCTATTTGAATGAAACACATATAGCCTATAACATATTGTCATTTTCCTTGGCCCCTGCGTTATACTGTAAGTTTGATAATAGTCCATGACAGCTTGAATTCACTTTTGGCTGAATAAACATGAATTCCAAATAGAACATAAAAAAATAAAGTAACACAATTTCTAAGAAACATAAATGAACTATATATTCTATTATTATGCTCTGTCCTGTAACTACATTAAATTAACAATCAGTCAAGATTATATGGAAGAGTGAAAGCACATGACAAGCAGCATACTACTACTACATACTACTAACACCATGGCAAAGTGCAAGCCGAAAACCAGAGCGCACGGCAAAAAGTAAGCAAAACGGTACCATACCTGTTGAGAATATATATATGGCTCTAAACCGGTGTTCTTCTTCCACCTCGCCCCAGCAGGGAGTCAGCCAAGCTTATTCGGCTTCACCTCCCTTCCATCTCCGGTCGTAAGCCTCCTGTGAGTGCAGAGACAAGTGAAGCTCCACATCTTGTGGGATATTCCCATATACAAATATTATTAACTATCTGTCTTGCAGCCACAGCATTCTACAAACTATAAAGGAGTCGGCGGCTGCTGCCATGGGGTCATATGACGAAATTAATGGAATAAAGGAACTCTGAACCGGCCGGCGCCCAGAGAGGATGGCTGGCCTGGCGTGTCCGAGTGTGTAAAAATAAACAGATGAGCGCAAGGAGAGAGGGGGGTGAGTAGGGGAGAGAGTTTGTGTGTGGGCGTGTGTGTGCGTGAGAGAAAGAGAGAGAGAGAGAGAGAGAGAGAGAGAGAGAGAGAGAGAGAGGGAGAGAGCTAATTGGATTGAAGGACCAAGGACAGCTCCAGCTCGTCCCAGCTAGAGCGCAACACCATCACCAAGCATTTCCGTGTTGCTGCTCCTCGACAGCCTACTGATCGCTCAGTTCTCCGAAAGCGAGATAACTTTTTAAAGGAAATGTGCTCATGCCCTTCAGTTAATATTCACAAATGAGGAATTAATTAGACCTCAAAGCAAAGGGAATGCGTTGTGTTGTAGTTATATTTGTAAAAACTTAAGGTCCCGATCAAAATGTTTGATTCTTCTTGAACCAAATTTACCAGTAGCAGCAGTCCTAGCACTCCTTTGGATGAGTTGATACTTGGCTATGAGTGTTGAATTTAGCCAACATTTGTTTGTATAGCTGAATTATATGATTATATCAGATATGACATATGAGATGACAATTAAGGCTGCCCGTTTGCCTTGCCTTGTTGCTGCTGCACAGTCCGTCTGCCTGCATCCTGCATCAAACTCAGCTGAAACCTATCCCTCATTATCTAACTGAACTGTCAATCTATTTGTTCGGTTGAGCAATGCAGTGAGTCGTCGACTCGTCGGCGTTCACGTGCGGTGCGCTCATCGCGATTTCTTCACCCGTTAATAACGTTGGGTCTCTTGTTATATGTCGAAACTAACCTGTATGCGTAAGCAAAAAGAGCAGGAATTCAAACTAAAAGCCACAATAGGTTCGCTTGTTTTGTCTAACCAGTAACCATTTACAGTACACTACCTCAAATAAAGTTCCCCAAATTGTGGTGCAATGTAGCTACAGGCTGGCTAATGACATTTTCAGTCTGTTCGTTCTGTGTGTAGTGTGTCTGGTAGGTCTACTCCTTTGCCAGTACTAGTAACCTGCATTTTTGTACCTTTTGCACCTTGAAGCCTACCTTTATCATTACTTAGTATAGCCTTTTCTTCTGTACCTGCATGCCCTGTGTTTCTAACTGATGTTCTACATTTGGATTCCCCCCACTGGATCAATGAAGGTCTATCTTTAATATCACTGTGAAAGACACCATCATTCTCAATATCTCCCTGAGTGAGGAACCCTCCTGAAATAGGGTTGGAAATTGTGGTCAAAAGTACACATTCGATAACCGTGCATTAGTGTGATATGAGAGAGAGAAAAGAAGAGCAACTTTTCCTCATGATAGAGAATGACATCCTGATAACCATAATCCTGGATATGGTATGAAAATAAAATAAAAATAAGATGATATAATACTAATTCCTCTGGCAGAATCTGCAATAAGGTAGCCTATACAGAACAATATTTGCAATCTGTACACGATTACTGGTAAATACATTTTCAAATTCAGTGCAAAAAGTCGAACATTTGACAGTCCAGTGGTACAAAATCCATAGACCCTTGTCCATAGACGCATCAGGGGAGAAGTGATATATCAGATGAATTATTTCTTCAGTCATCCTTTCTATTCTCAATAAGTGGGACAATGTGTGGTGTACAGTACACCAATAGAACAGTGCAGGCATGAATGCTTGACCCTGACAGAGAGGTGGCTCTGTTATGCTGTGTGGGGCATTTTCCTGGCATGGTTTGGCCGTTTGGGTCCAGTTGTCCCCTCAGAGGGAAGGGTCACTGCATTGCAAATCAATACGAAGTTATTCTGAGTGATCACTTAATCTCTTCCTGGATGACAATGCCCCTTCCACATGGCACAAGGGTTCACAGAGCATAATGAGCATGACATTATATGCTATATTGCCTTCCCAGTCACCAGATCTCAACCCAACAGTACACCTATATTCCGAGATTTAGGGCTGTCATATTATAGACACAAGATAAAGTTGATCCAGAATGTCAGGTCATGCGTAGTATTGACTTGATGTAATTTAATTTCATGTTTATAATCACAGTTTTACAAACACATGCTATGATGTTATTACCCAAAGTGCCATGGACTCTGCATGGCAGGGGCGTCCTCCTCCCTGAGCCAAGCTTGCGCCTAACCGCATACCTGAATGGTACTGGGTGTTACAATCCAGAAACAAAAGACACACTGTAGTGAGGTGAACTTAGTCATACCAGTGATAGCACAATATGCCGTTTCTTTTTTTGCACTATGTAAAACAATTCCTCAAATTTGAAGATCAGTAACTCAGGAATTACCATCCTTCTACTGCTTATCCAGACTATAGGATGCAGAGGTAACAGTTCCAGAAGAGAAGCCCAGACTTCCCTTTCCCGTGTCACATTAGCCACTTCTGATTGGAGATCCTCAGGCGTTCCCAGGCCAGTGTGAGATATAATCCCTCCCTGGTCTCTTTCCAGCTGGACATTCACAGAAAACCTCCCTAGGGAGGTGCCAACGAAGCATCGATATTAAATGCCAGAACTCCTTCACTTGGGGTAAGGACCTTTTCTCTATACTAACTAGGCCGGCCTGGGCCAGGACAAATTTAATCTTGATCAGTTCAAAATTTGTGTCGGGTCCTGTGTCTAGGTGTGACATGACCTTTGACATAATCTAAATGTCTCAATATAAGAGCACGGAGACAAATACAACCACCCCAATTGTATAAGTTATATTATTAAATTACATTTGTCATTAAAAAATACAGTATACAGTGAGGCTTTAAGGTTCAAGGTCATATTACTGCCATTATTTCTTTATTTTGACTGAGCACCATTTTGACTCAAGTACTGGGGCTTGAGTACTTTAACAGTAGGCTAGTAGATAACAGCGTTCTTGTGCTGCCATGAGGTGAAAGTTTAAAGTAAAAACATTCTCAGCGATGGATACAGCGATCATCACAGTGCAAGAAGCCCAAGTTAAATGTCGATCAAATTTGATTTTCGCCTGTTGCAACGACACTAAATCACCATATAAACAGCCCTATATTCCGAGGATGACATGAGTTGATTTATGCCCCTTCTCCATTCCATTTCCATTCCCCTTCACAGTAAAATTTGCAGTGTTAAATTAGCTCAGAATTTATCACTCCAGATTTCACTGTGTCTTAAAAATGATTGATATATAAAATCAGCTCTTGGATTTTCTTTAGCATGAACAACCAACCACCTAACGGTAAAGTCAAGGAATATGTGTCTGTCCAGAGGGATATAAAGTGTTGGGGATTATTAGCTACTTTGAAATCATAGCAGGGCTACCTGCTACAACATCAGCATGAAAATAGTTGGAACTATGGCAAAGCTACCCCGGGGGAAATGCAGTTTAGGAAAGGAAAAGAAGTTGAAACTACTATATGAAATAAAATCTGTCCCGACCGATCAACTTCAAATTAAATGTGTAAAGTAGACTTGATATAGGCTAGAGCCGCTAGCTTTATACTCCTGGACAGATTTTACTGAACAAGTGAAAGTTGCTCAAATTTGTACTTGAGTTAAAGTGGCTCTGTCACATTTGTACTTTAAAGTACTGAGTACTTTAAAGAATTTAAGTATTAGTATTAAAAAGTAAAAATTACAAATAATACCAAAATAAAACATGCATGCAAACGTGCATATTTTTCTACATAATTTGACAGCAATGTTGCAACAATAAAGTGCCACTCACCAGCAGAAACACCTTGATGTTCGTATTGCTTGTCATGCGTTTACTTTAAATCAAAGGCCTTTGAAACTTTTCAGCTTCGAGACAGTCTCGCTCTCACTCACACAGAGAGAGAGAGAGAGAGAGAGAGAGAGAGAGAGAGAGAGAGCGTTTACAGGGAGCCAACATGCACAGCAGACTCATTTGACCAGAAGTTAATACAGCCTTAATCAGTATCAATGGTAACACCTGTGAAGGAAGTAGGAAGTGGCCTAATTTCACACCAATATGGCTGCCATCAGTTAGATTGGTCAACAAAGTGAGGATGTACGCCTCGGTATAGTCTCCAGTAGTGGGGTGAGTTCAGTTTATACACACATTAAACATTAAAGTGGGACATCTATGCTTGTACTGATCTAATATCTGCAAATTCAACAGCCAATAACCTAAAACTGATCTTGAATGGTTGTTGTTGCAACACGTCTTTCATGCTCTGTACTAGCAATGTGTCTCACACACACTAGTCTAGTCTTCCTTTGTGATTATGTACAGTATTGAATTATGTATTGAATTGAAGCTTACAGATTTCTATGTTTTTTCCCTAATAGTTTATAGGGACTAGGGAGAGATCATTGAGCCTCTGGTGAGTCTCGTCTTGTGTGTCTATTCTTTTACTCAGAAAAGCACTTGAAGGCATCAATATCTTCTACAGCATTGTCAAAAACTGAACCAATGTTTAGCTCGCTTTGTCTGTCAGCAAATAGTGTTTTGTCTTGACAGATTAGACTGTAAATGTACCTTTGAATGCACCAGACTATTATTTTTAAGTTAAGTGAATAAAATAAATAAATTTGTAATCTGAAGGGTACTGTGGTCAGATCTGTATGTTTCAACAATTAGTATGATTCTAACTCTAAACATATATTGTGCCACAGATTGGGATTATTTCACTTAGCCGATCCTCAAACCACCTTGGAGTAGGATTGTCAGGTTGTCAGAGTTGCGATGGATGGTGATGAAGATGTGTTGGAGATGACTCGAGAGGAGCTTGGAGAATGGATCAAAGAGAAGGTGACAAAGATGTTGAACCCAGGAACTTCACAGAGCAGCTGGAGTCAACCCTTGATAGAGAGGAGAGAGAGCCGGCTGACTGTGTTCCGCAGTCTCTGCGAGTGAGTGCCCTGGGATACATACAGTACAAGGCATACAATAATGTAGAGTACAGCAGAGGCCTCTGACAGGAGACCCGGGACCCCTAGGGGCCCCTCCCAGGTACTACAGGGAGGCCACCAAGTTCAACATTTGGTAGCTTTGCTGTAGTATTAGGAAAACTGGGAAAACAAAGTGTGATGTAACATTTTTTTCCCCTTTAAAAATGGAAAATGTACATTAACATAAATTCAACACATTATTACCAGAAACGAAGTGTAAGCAAACATAATTTAATTTACACAGCACTGGTGATAGTGTTGCTGTGTGCTGTCATGTGAATCTATGAAGCCATCAAAGCTGCAGCATCACTTTTAGTCAACCCATAGTTAAAGTGGAATCCCAATAATGTTCACTCAATAATATGCATTATGCATCCCTGATTGTGCCTGGCAGCTCTGTGGCAGAATGTGAGGCTACCATGAAGGAAGCTGACAGTATGCTGGGTTACTTTGGAGTACAGAGACACTGATTCAGAGGATGAGACACACTGCACCAACTCTGACCATGGAGCTGCAGCAGACGTATGTGATGATGATGCAGACGACGGTAAATATGTTCATTGAAATCATGAATTGAATATGGCTTCATGTGTATTTATTGAACACAAATCTTTTGTATTTTGGACGTTCATAAACAAAACGGGAGTAGGAAAAGTTAAAGATATTAACCCATTAAGACTCCTAAATCTTAACGGTTATCAAAATAAAGAAATCTATGTTGCTATATCTGTGGTACTGGTAATCAAAGCTTTTCACGTCAAGGACCCCCAAAATTATATGTATGTACAGTATATATATTTTATTATGTCTTATATTCACACTTTTGTCCTTCCTAGGTGATATGCATTCCATTTCATTCCTTCACAAACTGCCGCTGGAAAAGGTTTGCCATGCTCTCCGTCCACCATCACCCCTGAAGCAATGCAGTAGCGATGAGGATGAGGTGGTGGAGTGGACTCTTCGTCTGTCTGGTAATCCTATACTGTTACTGTACCATAATGAATAATCTGAAGGCGATTGGTTTTGATAAAACATAAAACATCTGTAGACTGGATGAAATCCTACCTTGAGGGAACCATGTAATGACATCACATTATGTCAACATACTTCCACCTCCTTCCCCCCTGAGAACTTCCCCACAGAAGCATACTACAGTACAGGGCCAAATATTACTGTTCCTTCTATACATTAATGACGTGAAAGCAGCCTGTAACTGCAATTTGTTCTTGTTCGCTGACGACTTGGGGTGAGGACAAAATGCAAGTTGAGGAAGCCCTCAGTAACTCAGTTCGGAACTTGGCAAAATCTGTACTTGGCTTTCCGATAAGCTGACATTAAAACAGAATCCAATCTTTTTGGGTCCAAACATTCCAAGGTAAAAGTTTACGATATAGTAATCTCAAGCATAGAAGAGATTACAGGTATTCTTGACAAACTGATTTGGGCTGTATTTTTCACACCCGTGTGAAGTGAGGAGCACTCTTATCATCATACATCATCATGACGTAATATGTTGATTTGCTCGACCACATATGACGTACATTCTCCTTTCATTGTCAATGGGAATTTAATGTTTGTAAGACGAAAATCTACACTAATGGCTGAATATAAGAGGGACATCAAACTGAGGTGAAAAATGTACATCAAAAATTGATCAAGAAAGTCAATCAAAGAAGATTTTTGGGCAGAATTTTCTCTTGTCAACAAAAGTGCTCTCAAGACTCTTGCTGGAGCCCTCGATCATTCAATGCCACTTTGACTATGTTTGCGCCTCATGGTTCTCCAACATCTCGGATGTCACTAACAACTATTCTTTTGGAAGGTCTGAACCTTCCAAAAGAAACTGATTTGACTAATTAACTCATAAACCAACTAAGTGGAAAAAGCGGCACTCCAAAATACAAGATTGGCTCAGATGTAGTTTCTTTGAGAACGCTGAGCCAGTCTTGCATCTTTTATTTGCTGCTTTTTCCACTAAGTTATATTCAAAGCTGAGAACTCACTGCTTTTCTTTCTTTACCGATTTGACTACTTCTCAGCCTAAAACCCATGACTCACCTAATTCCATTTCCAACACACTTTGCTAGTCTGGGATGGCTCAGGGTAGAATACTGGGTTAATCAAATAAAAATGGGATTGGCATTTAAGATAGTCAAAGGGGCAGTGAGTGCCATTAATACCCTCATACTGTACCTGACTAACTACTTCTCCAAAGTGATTACACCCACAGCCACAATACTACAGGGAGCTACAATGATCTGGACTGGTACTAGTATCAAATATAGAACAAACTTTATGTGGAATGCCCTGACATCATCCATTTAAATCTATCTGGAGACCACAAGGAGAGGTAATTGCAATTTCCCATAGACAGGAGGTGTCGTTCACTGACATTTGTCCCCTTTCTCCTTTTGTAAATACAGTTTTGAATTTGTTGATGACATGTATTACAGTTACTTTTTATGCCGTGTTGATGAATTGAACCGCAATGGAAACAAGTCCCCAGGCCTTTTTTGTGTTATGCTTTTAGCCTTAATGTCTTGACTGTACCATGCGCTGTTGACATTTCTGACAAGTATTCAATCAATCAAAATCCCCCCCACCCAGATTTTTCCAGCTGGTCCAGGAGATTGAACCTGGGAACGCTTTGTCCAGAAGTAGTACGCTCCTATAACCTTTACTGTTGGCCACTGCTGCAACCAATTTTCACCTGTCTCTACCTTTCTCTCCCTCTCTCAGGAAGGAGGTCCCAGTTTTCGAAGACTCGGGTCTACTCCTGTTTTAAGTGTCCATATACCTGCACCTCTCAGGTCTTCCTCCATAAACACATGAGGACCCACAATGACCTCTACCACCAGATGCTGAGCAAAGGACAGATCACCTCAGCAGCCTGTCAGAAACCCATCGACTCTGTAGCCAGCCAGAAACAAGGACACACTGATGAACCAAGATCTCAGCCAGGAGAAGCGTGTAAAGATC
This sequence comes from Protomyctophum parallelum, assembly GCF_964188405.1. NCBI lineage: Eukaryota > Metazoa > Chordata > Actinopteri > Myctophiformes > Myctophidae > Protomyctophum > Protomyctophum parallelum. The sequence continues at coordinate 26,410,029 of NC_139709.1, read as the reverse complement.
AGACTTGCACAGGAAAGAAAACCCACTTCTGTAATCGGTGTCCAAAGAGTTTCCGTTGTTCAAGTGAACTGAAGCACCACCTGCGTGTCCACACTGGAGAAAAACCTTTCCCCTGCAATCAGTGTGATAAGCGTTTCAGTTGTTCAAGTGAACTGAATCGCCACCTGCGCATGCACACTGGAGAAAAACCTTTCCCCTGCAATCAGTGTGATAAGCGTTTCAGTCAGTCAAGTATTCTGAAGTCACACCAGCTTGTCCACACTGGAGTAAAACCCTTTTCCTGCAATCAGTGTGACAAGCGTTTCAGTTGTTCAGGTGAACTGAAGCGCCACCTGCGTGTCCACACTGGAGAAAAACCTTTCCCCTGCAATCAGTGTGATAAGCGTTTCAGTCTGTCAAGTACTCTGAAGTCACACCTGCGTGTCCACACTGGAGAATTGTTTTTCCCTGCAATCAGTGTGACAAGCGTTTCAGTCGCTCAAGTCATCTGAAGTCACACCTGCGTGTCCACACTGGAGAAAAACCTTTCCCCTGCAATCAGTGTGACAAGCGTTTCAGTCGTTCAGGTGATCTGAAGCATCACATGCGTGTCCACACTGGAGAAAATCTTTTCCCCTGCAATCAGTGTGACAAGCGTTGCAGTTCAAGTGAACTGAAGCGCCACCTGCGCATCCACACTGGAGAAACACCTTTTCAATGCAATCAGTGTGACAAGCATTACAGTCGCTCAGATCTTCTGAAGCGACACATGCGTGTCCATACTGGAGAAAATCTTTTCCCCTGCAATCAGTGTGACAAGCGTTTCAGTCACTCAAATCATCTGAAGCAACACATGCGTGTCCATGCAGGAGAAAAGCCTTAGTTTTCCCCTGCAATCAGGGTGACACGAGTTACAGTGCTACAGCTAGATTGAAGAAACACCAGCATCTCCACACTTGAGAAACCTTGCCTAGAGAGTGGTCACAGATTCACTCACTTGAGTGAGGCCATTGTAAAAAAAAGTGTTGCTGTGATTAATCTGTCCTTTACACAAGGCATATTTAACACAATCATGCACTGTTTGTAAATACTGGAACAAAGATTTACTTTCTTTTTTCTTTTTTTGGTCTTTTTTTTTTCACGATAAACGGTATATCCCAAGCATTTCTTTTAATTGAAAACTAACTACTTTTTTAAACATTTTATCATTCATTTGATGTTTTTCCAAACATTTTGTGTGGAATTTTGTTTGAGTGATCACTGCAATATACAATATATGTACTGTAGTGTATAGACTACATTTGAATAAAAGTTTTTGGTACATTTTCACCTGTTTTTAACTTTTTATGCTTCTGTCCAGAAAATCTCAGGAAAATGAATATTTAACATAAAACTGTCGGTGCTCACCAAAGCCAGAGTATGGTAGATGTTATAATGACCTTGGGGTTTGTAGCAGGAGTAGTTAAACTGAAAATACATTTCCAAAAAGCAGTTGAACTACTTGACCGACTACACAAATGTTAATGTAGCTGGACTAGCAGCAAGCTATTCCAAAATGATCTTGTTAAACAAGTACAGTAAGTGCATTTTATTTCGGTCCATTAAAAGAAACGCTTGGGATGCTGCTGTTTGTTACACCAGCCCTGATATCGTTAACATAATTATTAAGGCTCAATCAGTTATCCAAACTAAAACAAATGGGCAGACCCTGCACCAAAATGAGTAGACATAACACCAAGAACCCTCTGTAGCCAACAAAATAACTATGGCCTTCAAAAATACTACACCCGATAATACAATTCTTTTTTTCACACTACAGTAAAATTAAGTTGTTACCATAGAGTACACTGTACAACTATTGGTAGGTTATTTTAACTTCAGTGTACAAATTTTAACTTAATTTGTTACATATTTTTTTTACACTAAGTGATTAGAGAAGCGAAAATAGTGACTTTGCTGATCCAGACCTATAGTGTGTGTGCATGACTGTGTGCACACAATTTTATGTCTGTGTTCAGTCTGTTCACACTTAAGTGAATGAATTGAACCATGCCAAGGGGTATTATAATAATTGAACGACATGGCCAACTGGTGGGATGCTGATAATGCAATTTTACCTTGACCTACTTAAGACAGAATTTTATGCCAAGAGGATTCTTTGGGACTTTTTGAATCAATTCTTGCAAGTTTTGCAATCATTATGAATGTAAATAAGTAGTTTGCAACTTTAAAATGACAAGAATTAATACTATTCTAGTAGGCCGATTCTTCCACTAAGCCTGACCTTCACCTGTGCTTTGAATATATATAATATAATTTAATATGTATTATATTATGTATGTACTTAACCTCTAGTCTTAATAGTTTCCTGTGTATAAGCTCATAAAGGTTTGTTACCATCAATATATGGGAGCTATTTTAGGAGTAATGTCCTCATGGCCAAGGCCAGGGTGATGTGATACTGTATATTCACTCTATTTTACCCTTGTATTATAAAAAGAAACCTATTCTGACACTGGCACTTATATCTCTTTATGTGATCCCAGTTTCTGGCATCACAGAAATAGTGTCTGGCCAGTGGCCACTCTACTGTCATTTGACAGTATAGTGGCCACTGGCCAGACAGGTGTGTTAATTTAACTCTGATTGTGGAAAAATGGACCGTTATTTCATTTGAACACTCTTGAAGTTAATAGACGGGATGGAATGAATTCTGTACTGGCCATACGTGTCTTGAGTATACAGGGTTTGATGAGGTCAGATCAACATATGGAATGTCAGAACAGGAAGGACGGGTGGGAATTGACATTCCCATATATGGGGAAGGGCCCCCGTGACTACATAATATGTAGTGGGCATATATTATATGCCCATATATGGAGATCACTTATGATGTCACGTTGCTGTCATGAGGCATGACCATATATGGAGGCGTTGGGTGACTAACCCTGACAGGAAATGTACGTTTTCATACCTGTGGTCACAATTAACAGAGGATTTTACTGTCTATGTTTCTGACACATATACTTCATACTGTACATGTACTTGATGACTCATGCAGGACATGAAGCTCATGTTTCACTCGTATGTGAACGGGCAGATATGAATATATGAGTTAATTCAATTAAAGTTATTATGAAAAGATGGAAATGACTGCAGGGATTATTTAATGGGTTTATAATTTCAAGTGCTAATGGGGAAACGAATGTAGTTTCTTATAGACGCATACTACAAAACTGGCCACAGGGTGGGGCTGAGAGGCCATGATTATAAAAGTAAAGCACTGTTCATTGTCCCCACCAGGCCGAAGGCATGGGAAGAGAGTATGTTTTTCACTCCGTCTGTCTGTTACCAGCTAATCTCCGGCACCGATAACCCGGTCGATGCCAAATTTTGCACACACTCCCCGGCCTGTTATAGCCACCAGGAGGCCGACTTTTGAAAAACACATTATTTTTATATTACTCCTTCAGATTCTGTCCAAAATTCCCACAAATCGTTGCACACTATCTCTATAGTCAGGTGTTCAAGCCGGATCTGTCCGATATTTCATATTCCATCCTAATTGGCTAACATTGGCTTTCAAAGTTTGCAGGATTGGCCCGTTTCGAACAAAAAGCCTCAAATCATGAACGCAGCGTGCAATTTACGTGAAATCTTTCACAGACTTTCCGACTAGGCTGAGGAATATATCTCACCCTTTTCACATTGGCCTGTTATAGCACCACCAACAGGTGGAATCCCATTTTTTTTATTACTTAAAATATTTAATGTAAAGATAATTGTAAATTACACACAGAGCAACTCAGAGAAATAGACAATGATCCTAAACCTAACCTTGATTTTAACCACTAACCTAACAAACACAAAATAAACAAAACCTTTATTAAAAACATATTTACACATGGTACCGGATATCTATCCTGTGCTGTAATTATACCTTATGTTTTACCTCAGATACACTTACCGCATGATCTGATATAGGCCTATGTGTAAATAAATATTATCTCTCTACCCCCCTCCGCCCTCTTCTTCCCTTTCTCTTATGGAAATAACTAGCAGAAAAAGGAATGCAGCCAACGCTCTCACATAACAAAATGACTCAAGACACACAAACAAACTATAACTACAGTAAACTAACAAGGAACAACACAGACTGCATGTGTGGGTGGACAGCATTACTGCAAATGCTGCCAGATACCACAGGTGTTTGAAAGTACTAAATAGTCTTCTAAATAGACTCCAACCAAACACTGGAAGCAGTAGGCCTACGTGATGATTCATGGCTGCCATGCAATCAGGCAATGGTCAGCAGTCAGCACCTGGCAAGTGAACACTCACACAACCACACACAGTCCCACACATACACTGTCACTGACACAATCTCCACACAATCCTCACACACAGAACAATTATCATAAAATGTATTTAGGCTATACTATAAATTGGACTGTAGCATCAGAATTAAGTATATGGTGATAAGAAGCGGCCTGCTCACTCCTCATGCATTGAAGAAAGCATGAACTCAGTTCAGGGCTCTCCCCAGGTTGGCAGAGGGAGAGTAGCGCCCAGGATTAGCTTTTGGCACAGGGTGAAAAACTTGTCTCTATAATCGTGGAATAAAACATTAAGGGCTTACATAGTTTTATGATCCTTTGGTTGTGAGGATACATTTTGTAATCTAACTTCTTATTCTCATTACACGTGAGAGTTGGCTATTTACTTTAGCAACGGATCCATCACATGAAGGACTCGATTGTGCTGTACTACAAGATCTGTACATTTTGAAGAGTAATGACGTTTTTTGTCTAAAAGGCAACCGTTTCCAGTTGCCTTATATGGTCTTTCATGGCGTGGAAGAATGCAAATGATCTCCAGCACGCCTGGATACTTTCACCTGGACACTTGTGATCTGCTAGAGCGCAACACCTACCATCAGCTCCCAGTACCCAGTACCCAGTAATTACACTAAACCTGCTAAATCAGGCAGGCGCTACTGCTCAGAAATACAAGGTAAATTCCAATTTCCCTGGGATGGTTATTTATATAGATTATATTCTTAAAAAATCACACTTGTGTGAAGTATGGGGCACTCTTAATTATCATACATTATCATACATCATCCCATTCCGGCCAATCACAATGTGCGTCCTCACACTCGCCATCGATGTTTGTGTTACGCAATGTTTGTGTTTACACTATGATATAAAATATGACGTAATTTTACTATGACGTAAAATGTACACTATGAAACATTTACATTCATTGTCAATGGGAATTTAAATTTGTGTATAGGACAAAGTTTGTGGACACACACAAAAAACTGGACATAGGAGGGGCTATAGCGCCCCTCAAAAATGATTGGGTCCCATCATCCCACTACACAAGGTCATAGCATCGGGTCAAAATTCCATGCAGCTACTGTACATGTGACACCAAACATACATTCATTGTGTGATTGTAATATTACAATGTTGTAGTTGTACAGTACTTGTTTGAGATGAATTTACTGAGAACCTATAGAACCAGGAACAGAGACGTTGCTGTAGATACATACAGATAGGTCAATCTTCAGGTCCATTCAAACTGCATCTTCTGTGGCAACCCAAAACCTTCTGTTCCAAAATACAGAGCGAATGAGACAGAGGCACAGCCTCCGATTAAAGGCCGTTCTCATGCTCAAGGCCAATCTAAACATCACAATCATCTGATAGATGATGATGGATGGATCTATCTATCTATGCATCTGTCTATTTACAGTATGCACAACGTGCAATTACTATGATTATATCAGAAATGTAGCCTATTTGGTGTGCTCAGCTGGGCCAGACACTCTTAAGTCCCACCCCCAGTGTCTACTGGAGGCAGGTTTAACCGGAAACATGCTGATATTGTTCATAGATGTGAATACACCCCCAGTGTAAATGAGATGGTGGTCAAGTGGTAATATAAAAATCACCGCTCTCGTTATAACATTCACAGCAAAGGTTTCAGCCAACAATTCGCTGCTCTACTGTATCCTGAGGACCGCAGCACACGGTAGGAGAAAGATATCTTCTTTTCTCTTTTTTTATATAATAAACTCTTATGGCACAGTGAAAGAGATATATCCAACATGCGTATAATGCTATGGTATAATGTCACCAATTCAAAACAGTACAGCTTTAGATATTGGAAACATGGGAGAACAGGGAAACAATGGTTAATTTATAATCTGTTATACAAATCAGGCTCAAGGTTGCTGTAGACAAAATGCCATACACATTGTTATAAGTGTCCATGAGTTAAGGCCAGAACCACTTCCGTTTGCTTAATGCATTTATAGTAGTTACATTTGAATGGAAGATTTGAATTTACATTAATAAAATTCTGATAGCAAAAGTCCACAGTTAGTCCTTTAAACGTCCATGTCCATTAAACACCCTTCTGCTTATTATCAATCCCACTAACACTTCCACAGCTCTGAACAATGCATTTGGTAGCTCTAGATTAGCCTAAAAGCTTTTATAGTGTTTTCAAATCACTGTACCCTTGTTTCTTTTATTTACATATCCCATACTGTAAGTACAGGTACGTGCCACACCGTCCACATTTAGTAGTACAGTGTATCATCGTCTTAATCTGGACACAAGGCTGTGATACTTTGTATAATATATTAGATCTCTCACTCAATATGTGACACACTGACATGGTGGTCAAAGGTCAGAAAGGCCAATTATAACACATTTGTCATACATAACGTCTGAGTTATTCACTGTATAGAAGAATAAGACTGATTGTATTTGCAACTTCTCTGCATTAAGGGTACCTAGATGATGCAAGATGATGATGTAAATGGATGTCGAAGTTTAGTTTTTCACCAGTTACAGTTACGTTTATATTTCTCTGTTTATGAAGAATCTCTATAATTATACTGTGTAATTTTGAATATAATTACAGACGATCTCCCCCGAACAGTAGAAATGTCTCCCTGAGTCAAGGAGATCCAGTGAACATGTCAAAGAACAACATTGTAATGAGCAACATTTACCACAATGTCATAGTGGAAGATGACACTGCTGGGATTTCCACCAAAGTATTTGAGGTGAGTTTTGTCTTGTGTTTTATGTTTCTTCAAATATTGGCCAGTACGATGTTGGACAATGTAATTTGGACCAACATCTGAGTGCTTACTGACACTGCCTACAGATTGACAGACCTTGGAAGGGGTGGCGGGAGGGGGATTCAATAAAAGAAAACGGGCTAAAAAATTAACTTACAAAAAAATAAGGAAAAAAAAGATTTTTGAAAGATACAGTTGATCAATAGAAATACAAATTCATAACCATGTCATTTGGAAATAAATAGGAATTAAGTAGGAATAAATGTATTTAACAATTCCACTTTCAATTCTTAACTGATGTACCAGTGGGCTAAGAATGGCAACTCAGAGGCTTTAAGGAAGCACAGTGACTACCTGGGTATCAGGGACAGTGCCAAAGCCGGCCCTCTTCACCATGCCACAGCAGGGGGCCATGATCACACTATACGGAGCATAGTGGAAGTCATCGGACTACAAGGTGTGTACGTCAGTGTGTGTGTGTGTGTGTGTGTGTGTGTGTGTGTGTGTGTGCGCATGTGTTGACTTTAAGTATCTTCTGGACATTTTAATATACAATATTACACTTATTTAGGTAAAGTATACACTAGCTCAGGGGTAGGCAACCTTTGGCACTGGTGCCAACCTTGGCACAAAGGAGGGTGATCACTGGCACACTGGCATAACAAAAAAAAACATTTAAAAAATGTAGTCAAATAAATTAATTCACTCATATTTGTATGTAAATTATACATCCTGCACAATTGCACATCATTCTACATTCATTAAAACTCTGAACTCTGACTGGGGGAGGGAGATAGGAGGCCTATGCTCTGAGTCTAATGATCAATATAACAATGTGATTATATTATTTAACAAGGGAAAAGGTTATATTCATGGCCAATAAAAACATGTTGGAATTGTGGTCATTAAAGTGACACACTGACTATCCAGAAACTAAAAACATGGCACTTTGTTTCAAAAAGGTTGCAGACCCCTGCACTAGCTCACTGGCAGAGAGACATATAAGGAGACACAGACAAGCACACACAGCCACACACACGATAGGCCAGCCCCCACAGCTGGATTACATCAACTCACATACATACATATTTTTGAGGGGTACAATTGATCAACAGCACTCCCAACTTACATAAGCACACACAGACATATTGCCCGTACATAGACACTCATGGTAATTCCCCCTATAAGTAACATGGTTGAACAAAGGGACTTAGACTTTTTGTGTGTCTCTACAAGGGATTGGTTAATCATATCCTCTGCCCATATCTCCAGCAGAGCCCTCACCTCGTCATCTGCCCAAGTTGACCCCTGACTCATTGCTGCTCTGTCCTTCTCTTTATAATAATTAATATGTCACTAATAATAATAATAATGTCACTGACCGTCACCGTGTACCTGCTGTCAACCTGTTCTCTTTTGGCGCTCTGAACCCACAATGCAATGCATTATTCATGTATTTGTTTATTTCCTGTATTTGGTCCGCTATAAAGTCCGAATGCATTCACACCAGTAACGAAGCGCACCGTGGTTCGTTTAAAACGAACCAAACATGTCCGGTGTGAAAGCGCCCTTAGACAGAGATGGACTCATATAGACTTGGACTGTACGAGATAGACTGTAACAGAGATAGTCTATCTAGCCTCGGACTGGAGATGTACTGCAACTGAACTCACGGACTGGCAGCGGACTGTTGGCGTCCCTCGCATCGGACACACCATGCCAAATTGACTTGTAACCTTTTCTAATAAACCATGTTTACTGAAGAGATGTTACTACCTGAGTCTCCCTGTTTCTCATTCTGCAATATCACATCAAGATCTTACACGTGCATGCTTGCGTGCGTGCGGAAATAGCAGATGTACAAAATCACAACATGTTGCAACAGGCCCAAAGTTTTGTATACGGATTACATAACATTGTGCATCGTTTTTAAACCCAAGAGCAAACATTTTGACATTTTGTTATTTGTCTTTCCAAATGTTGTGAATGTGCCATGTAGATGTGAACATCACGGATATGGAGGGGAATACTCCGTTACACTGGGCAGTGCAGAAAAGGCAGAGCCAGAGCTGTGTTTGCCTGATGGACCTAGGAGCCGACCCCAACCTGCTCAACAATCAATCTATGTCCCCTTTGCATCTCGCTGTTAACCTGCAATACAACGACTTAGTAGAGGTTAGCGTTTGTTCATTTTCATCTTTTGTTCATTTTGTTAGCGTTTGTTCATTTTTTGGTCCACCAGATGTGGACCAACAAGATCCACAAGATGTGGATCTTGGGGTATTTTCAAACTGTGTGGCTTTGTGGATCACACATTAATCTATATGAAAGTCAAATAAAATATTTACAAAACATCATTATGTGGGGGTGAGTTTAGCTCCAGACAGACCCTGGCTAGCCTCTTGCAGAGCAACGCAATATATTACTCATGTTAAACTCTGCTTTTGTGTGTGTGTGTGTGTGTGTGTGTGTGTGTGTGTGTGTGTGTGTGTGTGCGCGCGCGCATATGTGTGTGTGTGTGTGTGTGTGTGTGTGTGTGTGTGTGTGTGTGTGTGTGTGTGTGTGTGTGTGTAGACGTTACTGTCCTATGGTATCACCAATGCTGATCTCACAGGGGACCTGGGGAACTCAGCAGTTATGATGGCCTGCTCTGTGGACAATCACGAAGCTCTGAAAATACTGGTGAGTGAGCCTACACTACAGTACAAACAACCCTATTCCTTAACGCTCCACTGTTAAGCATACAGTACAAAGTCATTAAGGCTATCTAGTACAGTACATAGTAACGCTATATCCCTTAAAATCCACAATTGGGTGATAAATGATTGCAATGGCAACGATAAACGGCCTACTGGTAATCAAGGGCAATAAATGACAATACAAAATGTCACATGCACCCAACAGACATTGGCAGCCAAGCTGAGAAAATTACATTTTCAAATGGGTGCAGATTGTAAAAGTTGTAACCATTCAGCTCAAAATGTGGAGAAGTCACCTTGCCTCAAGTTGGATTTATTCAATTTGGATATGATGAAAACTCATATCGATGTCCGAGTCCTTTGGTTGGGCTTCATTTTGAAAACTTGCTTTTAATCCCTGAGCAATTTGCTGCGTTATTTTAAAATGCGCTGTGATACATAAGATATTTACATGAGTCAAAACCAAATTAACAAGGCTATTACAAACATTTGTGTTCCCGACATGCTGTTTTTGATATTGTGGTCCTCTGCTCTACTGTAGTACAAACACGGAGGGAAGCTGTGTCAACAAAACAAACTGGGATATTATCCCATCCACGCAGCTGCCGTTGCTGGAGCCAGGAGGTCCCTGGAGGTAGTTCTTCACAAAGGTAAGTCAACCATAAAACACTGCCTGGCTCCAGGCAAATTATATATGTACAATATACAAATATGATATCCTTTATTGTTCCTGCCCAGCTAAGAAAATGGAAAAATACATTTTCATGTATTTTTTGTCCCTTCCCAAATAGGGAGACTAGAGATAGCATGTTGTTTAGACAGATTTTACTGTATAGGTTCATTGTTTAAAAAGACTACAGGTCTCTTTGAGGTCCTATACGGTTCTCTCTGCATTATTTACATTGTTTATTGACGGAGTCAGATAAAATCATCTGTCCCAGAAAGCGTTTGCCCCCACAAAAACGCCACTGTCATGTCCGTCCGCCAACGTTCCTCCAGGACACCATCAAAATCTAACTCTGTCCTCTACAGACAAGCCAAGCATGCTGCCAATGGTTTACAAAATACATTTGAGAGCTGATATCAACAGGGTCTAGCAACTAACACCTATTGCCTTCATTCAACAGTATAAGTCAGGACCCAATGCTCATTTCGCCTGCAAAATTCCTGTTTTGATAGGCTACATACGAACACGGAACCAGAAAGATCCCAGTTCTGGAAATATAGGAAATTTAACATGCATTCAGGCACAACCTGTCTTCAAAGAACCGGGCAGATAATACTTTATAAAAATTAAAAATATTCAACGTTAGATTGTTGATTGGTAGGCTAAAGCAATCAATGAGTTTATTATTGATCATAATCAGGTATTATACTTTCAACCTTTAGCGAAGTATGGGTAGACCTACTACATCTGTGACCTCACTACGAAGCAAAACTAGCAGTGGAGTTGCCATTCTGTTCAAAGATTCCTTCTAATGCAGGCAGGATTGCATGGAAATTGTACCTCTTTTGAATATGTAGGTCTGGTGAAATGAACAAACACATACATGACATGACTGCGGACACACTATAGAGTCTAGACCTGATAATTTCCAAAGGCCTGGACATATCGAACATCGCTGTGAGTGGCTAAAGTCTGCGTTATTTGATCATTGCTGTATCTTCTTTGAAAGTCACATTTCTGTGCACAAAAATATTCAAAAAGACAATCATAAAATGATTTATCACAGAAGCCACCAGACAATGTATGCAGGTACTCCTCTCTACTCTTTGCTATCTCAACCATATCCTTGTGTCTTATTCTCTCTTCTTCTCATTCCTCCTTTGTACCCCTTCTCTTGCTTTCTCCCTCACTCCCTCTTTGTGTTTTGTATAGGAGAGGAGCTGGGTTACTCTATTGAGACGCACGTAAACTATGTGGATAAGTATTTCTGCAGCCCTCTGCACCTAGCAGTCCGTGGTGGGAATTTGGATGTCATCAGACTCCTTATTGAGATGGGATCCAGTATCGACCAGCAACAGGTCACATCACATCTTTCACACACACACACACACACACACACACACACACACACACACACACACACACACACACACACACACACACACACACACACACACACACACACACACACACACACACACACACACACACACACACACACACACACACACACACACACACACACACACACACACACACACACACACACACACCCCCCTAAGGATACAGGTGGCACCTTCTCCTCCACACAGACAAACTGCTTATAACAGCTGAAACAGAGCAGTATTTGGCAAGTTGTTTGCCTTTGCTCTTTGTCATGCCAGCTATTGTTAGGCCACTCGTGGTCAGTTTATGTACATGGCCCAGGCTTCCAAATATCAGTATGACGACTTTACATCGATACCCAAGGTTTGTTATGATTTCAAGTAATGGTTGGTACTTAGAATGTTTATCTTGGAATGCCTGGTCTATGTACAAATCAAAGACACAGCCCACCTCCAAAATCAGGACTTCCTTGTGGCTGGTGTCAACAAATCAGGTGTACCTATTTGGGATGTTAGCAAAGACATCACATGCACAACTAAACCAATCCGGTTTAGTCTTGAATGTTTTGTTTATACATTGCTACACTGTTGGCATAATTATATTTTCGAACTGCATCAGACACTAGGTCAACAATACAGTTGTGGCGAGCAATATAAAAAATGTTGTATGCACTACATCCATTTGTTATGTGTGCAATGGATTGTAGGTGTTGTTCAGAATCATGATGGTTTTATGCAAAGTGGAGTGTGGAATCTGCACCTGGCTCGCTGATAACAAACTATCTTTACACCTGGGAAAAACTGAATCCATTCTCTTTGGATCTAATTGTAATCTCAACAAGGCAAATGGCTTCTTGGTTAGAGTGGGTGACAATGTTATCACACGTAAAGAAGAAATTACCTACCTAGGTTCCATCCTGGAGGCTAATCTTTCCGGTGATAAAATGGCCACCAACGTAATCAAAAAAGTCAACCAAAGAACAAGATTCCTTTACAGGATCTCCTCACTGGTCAACAAAAACACCTTGAAGACCTTAACAGGAGCCCTCGTACAAGGTTTCTTTGACTATGCATGCACCACCTGGTACCACAGCACTTCAGCAGCAGCTCCAGACTTCCGAAAACAAACTGGTCAGGCTCCTACTTGGCCTCACCCCCCGAACCCACCTCACCCCTGCCCACTTTGACAGGCTGGAATGGCTTAGGGTCGACGACAGAGTACAGCATCTTGCAATGGGTCTGGTCCACAAGATTCGATACACCACCAAGATACCCATGTACCTGTCTAGATACTTCCTTAATGTTAACGAAGTCCGCACCCACAACACCATGGGAGTGCAACGAACCATGTACAGCCCAGATTCGGCACAAACAAGGGACTAAATTATTTTCGCTCCTATGCCACCAAAATGTGGAACGCCCTACCAACAGTCATTAAGACATGCGAATCCCTTGACTCCTTCAAAACCGCTCTCAAAGGGCACCTACGGACAGCTGCAATTCGAAACTGGCCCCTGTAAAATCTGAATTCACCCCCCCCCCCCTTTTTCCCCCACTGTATATGTTTCTTTTCCCTTTTTACCTCCTTTATGATGAATTCCTGTTCTGTTCTTTGTCGATATAGAAGTGTCTATTTGTACGTCTCTAAATGTTTTGATGAATTGAACATGGTGGACCCTCTTGTAAACAAGTGTAATGCTTAATTGGGTCGTCCACTCACAGTTAACAGTCTTTGTAGTTTGTGCTTGAAATGTACTGTAATTCTGCAAACTGTTAATAAATATTTCAATCAATCAATCAATGTCAGGGTACCAGATTGACAGTTTGTACTTGGTTGGTAATACTTGCAGTCTAGCTGTCTAGACACACACGCGCGCACACATGCATGCACGCCGCACACACACACAGCTGTAACCAAAGCCCATTAATAGCGACCGCTGCTCCTAAAATATAGTTTGGAGGGGTTAATGCAAACCAGGACAATTTCCATGTATGTGCAAATGTATTTGACAAATATCAACACCTAAAAGGGGACACTTAGGCTAATAATATTAATTGGTCGCCATGTTTTTAAGCTGGCAATTGTAGAAATAAAAAGAGAACACATTTCAGTCCTCTTGTGTGCTGTGAATTTTCTTTTGCATTACTCATTGCTGAGTATGTATTAGAGTGGTGGTGAAACCACCGCAGACACTCATAAACCATAATTGTTGCATTATCATATTATGTTACAGTTACGCCCTCTTAAGATGGCGGAAATGTGGTTAAACCTTCTAAACAACTCTGTACCATCATAAATGAAATTAACTTCAATTAGATCTGTTGCATTTCCCAAAGTATAGTGTGTGGTTTCCTCTAAATGATTCGAGAAAGACGTCTGCTTAACCGACATCCCCTCAGCCTGTTGTTAATTATCTTGTGTAACCTTGCTGCATTAGTCATCATATAGCATTATAGCTATTAGGTCAGGCAAAAGCATAAAAAATTAAATAAACATATACATAGAGAAGACAGTACAAAGGAAACATCACTATAAAACATTAACGAATAGTTCAAGAGTTAATAGTATATAAAATAAACCTGCAGTTTTCTGGGAATTTGTTCCAGATACAATAAATAAGGTTTGTGGTAGATAAAACCAAATGCTGCTTTGGTCCTAAACCATTTAATGCAAAACTTTGTATTCAATGTAATAAATTCTTTGAAAGAGAATCTGAGAACTGGAGTGCTATGATCCACTTTCATGGTACAGTATAGTAATACTAAGGACTTGAAGCACATTGAGTAGGCACTTGTCATATGAAATGTGCTACAGTATATAAATAAATGTGACTTGAGCAGCAGTATTCTGAATCAACCGCTGCTGTAACATCCATTCTCTGCTTTCCAGAGTGATAAGTCGACAGCACTCCACGGCGCATGCACCCAGGGCTCCATTGAGGCCGTAAAATTAATGTTGTCATCATACACCAAAAGCTGTGATGTCATCAACATCCGCGACGGAGCCAACCAGACACCACTACACAAGTAAGTGATTTAATGAAATGAAAACATACGTATATAGTGAACGGTAAACAACTATTGACATCATCACAATATCTTAACAAAAATCTAGAGTTATCTGAGGGCTGTGCATGTGTGTGTGTGTGTGTGTGTGTGTGTGTGTGTGTGCATTTCCCTTACAGAGCGACACTATTTGACCACAGCGAGTTGGCTGAATACCTTATTTCAATGGTATGTAACTATGTAACTAAGTAACATTTTGTTAAGACTGCTTAAATTAGCACTTCAACACTTTTATGTACTTTACCCACCGTTACAAAATAATGAAATTATTGCAAAAGCACTTTTTTACCCTTTTTGTATTGACTTATCACTTGTGCTTTCGTTTGAAATGCCCCCATTCCATTTCATATCAATCAATCAAAGCTTTTTGCAAACAAAATTGTATTCAGGCTCATGGTTATAGTGAGAAGTCATTTGAAGTATGTTGATTCCTTAATGCTCTAATAATGTTCTTTGTTTTCCTCCAATCATTTGGAAACTATAGGTACAGTAACAGTTCAAATTGTTCAGAAAATGTGAATGTGTCTAAACCTTGTTAAAACTCATTGAGTAACATTCAGAAACCATTATAGTGTCCCAACTACCACATGCCACACAAATCAGGCATCACGAACAAGTCAAACCCCCAAAAGGGCCAGGCTGCTCCTTACACACAATCGAGCCAAATAAATTATTATTATTTATCAGTGCAGGCCTGTACCCGCATGCCAGTTTATTTATTTTGCGTGCGTGCGTGCATTGTGGAGCACTGGTAAATAGACGGATACCGAGTCATCCGCATCCACCTTTCTTCACTATATCTAAATAACAATATTTATAGTAGAGTCAATTCCCCTGTGCTAACAATTTACACAAAGAAACCATTTACAGTGTTGTCATTATGATGAATCACAGGCCATGGATGAGTGGTTGTATATACCACAGTAAATGGTGCATCTTTTCCAGGGAGCAGATGTAAATGCCACTGATTGTAAGGGACACACCCCGTTGCTACTAGCGTCCAGCTGTCGTGCCTGGAGAACAATCAAAGTACTCCTTTCAAATGGTGAGTGAAAGCCACTTTCAGAGAGTAATCACTTCTAGTCGTTGTTCAGTGTTTATCCTGTATGCGTTCTCTCTCCTAATTGGATGACATTGGTATCCCGACCTGAAAATGTATTATTTATTTACCAAAACTATTTACTTTGAGCCAGACTGACAGATGTTTACTATCAGAATATTTATCTATCTATAAATGCACCAAGTCTAGCCCCACCGACTTCAAAATGACACACACGTTCCACACCACCGCAGGTGGTGCAGTGTCCGGTGTCGAGTCGGTCGGACCCACAGTTGTCCAGAACCGCCACAAAAGGCCTCTGCCCGGGTTCTGGACAGGGCCCCTGCCCAGCGTCCATATATGGAGCTGGCCTGTTCTGACCTCACAACACTCCATATTTGGGCATGCCTGACACAGAACTCCACAAGCTGGCCTGTTCTGACATCCCAACACCACAACCATATAATTGGGCATGACCACAGAACTCCATAAAAGGGACACAGACATATCTGCGTGTGTGGGGCATTCATTTCCAACTGGCATCATTCCAAGTAGGCCAGTGCCCAACAAGCACCGCCTTAAGGCTCATACATAGTCTGGATTTACGGTGGTGGGGTGACCACCGAACTACAACATGACGTCACGAGCCGCGGTGAAGAGCAAACCACCGCCACCGCTCCAGCCCTTCTCTCTGTTTTTACTCACCACCGCTCAACGTTATTTCAGCTCCGGTGGTCAGCTCACCACCGAAAATCCAGACTATGAATAGGCCTTTAGAGGCCCCATGGGCACCGCGTATATCTTTTCTACGTCCGAGCATAGACATGGTAACGCCCCGCCTGCCTCTGATTGGCCTACTTGAATTTAATAATGATAATGATACTTTGATCTTTATCTTTTTTAGTATAATAGTATTAGTTTACTATAATTAGATGAATACACGATAATCAACACTAACACTTGATTCAATCAAAGCAAACGGCACAAACAATATTAGTTTGCCTCTCGCGAGTTACTGTCGCGTGTTGCCATTCTCTTGTACTTGTATTATTTCCTACCACGTAGTACCCTTGCATCTCGGAGGACAGGCAAGAGCGGCAGTGTCAGTAGGCCAATCAGAGGCAGGCGGGGCGTTAACATTCTATGCTCGGACGTAGAATAGATAAACGCATGGCACCGCTCTAGTGACAATAAATGGAGAAATCTAACTTGATAAATATAAATTATACACTGTTCTCTCACTTCTCTGCTACTGTATTGTGGGGATTCATTTTTTTATTTTTAAGAATTCAATAATGCAATATATGCCATCCTTACATTTTCAAGGGGCCGATCTGCAAACCCAAGACAAGTCTGGTTGTAACTTCCTCCATCTAGTAATGTTGCAGCCCAAGGGACAGAAGAATCTGACTCTGGATGTCCTCCAGGTGAGGGCATGGATGGATGGATGGCTTCTTCTTACAAAGAAATTGCGATTTTGGCGTTGAACATTGGACAACTTAATATGAATAAATATGTAATTTCAGATTGCCTTTAACTCATTTAGGCCTGACCTCAAAATTTCAAACAAATCTTCTAAAATCCGATTTTTCAAAAATAGCAGACCTACAAGCTCGTAGCGCACCACTTAACTCGTGGCGCGCTATGAGCTTGTAGATCTGCTATTTTTCAATAGCTAAATTAGAACATAATGTTTAAAACACCAAAAGGGGTTCCCGCCCAAAATGGGTTAAGGCCTCGTAATCAAACATTGCACAGGGCAGATGACAAATAACTACTGAGATATTTAATAATTTTATACAAAAAAAGATTTAAAAATAGCAATCTACAAGCCTAAAATGCACCATGAAGGGACACGTTATAAGCTTGCTATTTCATTTTTGCTATTTTTTTCTTTCATTTCGACGATTATAAAGAAATTGTGACTATCTAAAATTATTGCGATTAGATAAAATGGTAAATGGTGCATTTATATAGCGCCTTTATCCAAGGCACTTTACAGAGATTGTGCATTACATTCACCCATTCACACACACATTCATACACCGATGGCAGCGGAAACCATGCAAGGCACCAACTAGCACATCGGGAGCAATTAGGGGTTCAGTGTCTTGCTCAAGGACACTTCGACAGTAACTCTGGGGGAGGCCAGGTTCGAACTGGCAACCTTACGGTTACCATCCAGGCACTCTACCCCTGAGCCACCGCCGCTGTAATATTTGCCAGCCATATACTATGATGGACACAAAGGTGGATGAATGGATGAATGGCTGAATGAACAAAAAAAAATAAGCCTTCTGCTGTGATCCAACAGACATTATACTGACCTGATGAAGATCGAAATGTTGCATAATCTTTAATAAAGTGATTCCTTTACCGGGAAGACAGTGGGCAGGCTCTACCTCTTATTATAGTTTCTTTGGCCACCCACTGTTGTTGCGCGTGCAATTAAGACTTGTACACATTTTACGCTATATTTCTATTTTGACAACCAAGATAAAACATGGACAAGTACTGTATATCAACGCCAAAGAGATAATCTGTTTCCATGGCGGTGGGCAGGTGCTTCACCTCTATGTCCTAGTGTATGTTTTATGTGGAAAGAAAAGTGTAGAAATATAGGTGATTCATGTTTATTTTATTTTTTTATCTGTGGGAAGTATATGTGTCTATATGTCTCTATGATTCACTGTCTGTTTTTAATGTTTTATTTCTCAAGCTGAGCAATGTTAAAGAGCTCCTACACGCAGAGGACCATGAGGGCTGCACCCCCCTCCACTATGCCTGTAGACTTGGGGTTCTGGACTCTGTCAACAACATGCTGAGTCTCAATGCGTCTCTGGAACAAAAGTCAAAAAAGAAGAAATCTGCCCTGCATTTTGCTGCAGAGTGAGTGTGATAATGACCGTCTTAGCAGGCTGGAAACAGTATAGAGGTGCCAAATGGTGTATTTATTTATTTATTCAACATATAAAAGATGACAAGGACATGAGCTGACGCATCCAATCATCGTGTCCAGCTTCTCACCCTCAGCACTCTCTCTTGTTAACTGGCAGCCCAGGTGAGCTAGACTGCAACATTAGACTGCACCATTCAAAGGGGTGTTCTAAAAACAAAATACCCAATTATATACAAAAAATACTATAAAAATACAATAAATAAAGGATGCCTGGCTATTAAGCCTTACAGGCTTAATCTTGCTACACTAATTGAAAGGGGTGGTTCATCAGGGGATGTCATTTGTCCAGGTGTGGTCCAAGTCCAAACCTATGGAATTTATGCAATGCACGTGTTAATAGGGTTATAAGGCTAATTGTTATTAGCACATGCATTCCATACAGGCCATAGAGCTGGACCGCACATGGGCGAATTACATCATCAACTTGCGACTGCAGTTGTGAAAGATGGAAATTATTTCACTAATATATATAATATATTGCACTCCATCATGACGCCCGACATTTGTTTGCCTTTCTCAGTAATTATGAGTGGCCACCAGCTGGACATTAAATTACTACTCAATGTTCTGTAAAATGCATTCGATAATAAATTAATTACTGGGCCTTTCTCTGCTGCGCAAATTAATGAAGTGCAAACATGCTGTGCAAACAGGATTCAATAAATTTGTGTTAAATTACACGTGCAAACATAGGTATCAGAGGACTGAGTCAGTTCAAACAATGACAATATTATATTACCTAAAAATAAATAATCATATTGACATGTGTAACATGTCAATATAGAC
Source organism: Protomyctophum parallelum (assembly GCF_964188405.1). Classification (NCBI taxonomy): domain Eukaryota; kingdom Metazoa; phylum Chordata; class Actinopteri; order Myctophiformes; family Myctophidae; genus Protomyctophum; species Protomyctophum parallelum. Next base: position 26,390,347 of record NC_139709.1, on the reverse strand, counting down.
TATATAGACTTGGGGTTATGGACTCTGTCAACAACATGCTGAGTCTTGTCTCTGGAACAAAAGTCCAAAAAGAAGAAATCTGCCCTGTATTTTGCTGCAGAGTGAGTGTGATAATGACCGTCTTAGCAGGCTGGAAACAGTATAGAGGTGCCAAATGTTGTATTTATTTATTCCTAGTGTGGTTAGTATATGTTAGGCCAGAAGGCACTGATTGAAAATAGTAAAAACACTGGAAAATGATTGAAAAAGATGGCCAGAGAGTCCTTAGTGCAGAGACGAGGTGGTTGTTTTATTCACCTTTAACACACAAATCCAGGGATCAAAATGAAACAAAAGTATTTACAACCGAAACCAGAAAGATTGGCCTGGGTCTCACACCTCCACAGTCCTATACTTTGACTGATCTATCTGGCAGTGGCAGGTCTCCCTACTTATAGGCTAAGCCCCTCCCACTGGACCATACCAAATCTTAATTGAATCCACAATTACACCAGTTAATTTGACTATGTACAGAGACATTACATGTATTACTCAAAAATATCCACATAATATAAACACATAATTAGTACTCAATTTCCCATGTTACACAAATCCAATGTTGGCATTTTCCCAACCACACCCAGTTGGTAGTTGCTCCCTACAATGGAGTCAACAATCAGTCAATCAACAAACAAACACACAATATATATAGTCAAACAAATCTAATTCCCTGCAACATAAATCATAATTCAAACTTACCCTTAACCCTGTGTATTAAAAGTCTCAGTGGCAGCTAGGCTGAACTGCCACACTCTCCATCATGACGACGCCCAACATTTGTTTGCCTTTCTCCACAGGTGGATTAACTCAGTCATTATGTAGTGCATTTTGTGCCCCGTCAGGTATGGCAGGATCAACACTTGTGAGAAACTGCTGGACAACATGACAGACACCCGGCTGCTGAACGAGGGGGATGAAAGGGGAATGACAGCTTTGCACCTGGCATCCCATGGTGGCCATGTCCAAGTAGTGGAGCTCCTGCTCCGTAGAGGCGCACTGTTTCACAGGCATGTTTTGGGAAGGAATAGAACACTGAATACAAAGATCTAAAATAACTGCAAACAGGTGCTCCTTGGCGAGTGTTCAACAATAGAACAAAGGAAAACCAAGGCACTCTGTTTCAGTGAAGTTTAAAAAGCCTTTATTTTAATGGCATCAGCTAGGCAAAAAAATTGTTAAAAAACCTTTAACTTATGAGTGATTTATTGGCATTTATCAACAGAGGTGTCATTTGTTGCTTTCCAGTGACTACCAGGGCAGAACCAGTCTACACTATGCAGCATTGGAGGGCTACACCAACACCATGTCCACTCTGCTGACCTCTGACCTCGACCTCCTGGACAGAACTGACGAAGAAGGGGTTAACCATGATTTTCATGCTTTTCACAAGGCGGTTAATGTGTCCAGGAATATCCATTTGCAAGCTTTGTTATAAAGTCACTCCCAAATGTCCCATATAGAATCAATACAATCTTGACAATGTTAGCAAGTGACTATACAGCTTCTCAAATAAAAATGAAATATGGGAGATGTATAGAGTAATATGGACATAGATGGGCAATGTCAAAAGTACTATACACCCTATACAAAGATCCTGCCTGATGCAGAACTAGAAAAAATAAAGCATAGTTAGAATTCAGCACACAGGTAAGGTTACTAATGACAGAGTGGATGTCACACTGCACAACGTATTGCTGCTAAGTCATGAAAAGTCAATTACTGTCAATGACCTCATGTGAGTTTGTAGATCTGCTAACTAAACGCATTTGGTGTGGATCGTTTCTTTTCAGAACACCGCTCTGCATCTGTGTGCTAGAAGAGGGCATACTAGAGCCGTACTCTTACTATTGAACCGAGGGGCCCAGCTGACACTCAACAAGATGGACTCCTCTTTTCTCCACGAGGCAGTGCTCAACGGGAAGAAGGAGACAAGTGACACCATTGTGAATAGTGACAGGTCTGCACTGCCTCTATTCAGTTTCAGTGGTTCTCACAGTGGGGTCTGGGATTCCCCAGCGGTCCTTGAGAGGGTTCCAGGGGGTCCCGAGCAAAATGAGTTGAAATAGCATCAAAATGTAACACTTTAACCAATTTAACCGTATCGCTATAGCCGATCTACATGCTCAGAACATAGTTTTGTGCCATAGTCGCAGTGTTCATCACATTTGTCATTTAGCCCAAGGAGTGTTTTTTGTGCAAAAACTAATAGAATCTTCTTGTTTCCTTATGAAAGGTAAAAACAGGCCCCATGTTATGAACATAGTGTGTTCATGACACTGTGACGACAAAAAACATAAAAAATGTCCGCTCATGCCAAAAAATGAAAGGTGGATGCCGAATGGAGAGGTTTCGACAAAATATTGACTACTAAGTATTATATATTAATAATATACTGTATACTCTTACCAGCTTGTCAAAACAATGCCATTTACTGCTTTTTTATATAGAAATAGAATTAATATCATGCAGAATTGAGTTCAACCTTTTGGCCTGGCCCTCCATAATATTTTCTGTTTCTCATTTGGCCACCTTTGCTCTAGACGTCATTCAAGTGGATGGTCAGCCACAGAAGAGCACGTCTTGAATTTTGCATTGGTTCAGTGTTTGCTCAAAGACACACAGAGCAAAAGAGGTTTTTTCATGTTCAGATAAAAATGCTTTGTATTTGCCCCTAATATTTCAACACAACACCAACCCGGCAGGTTGACATGTTTTAGGCATAAATCTATCTTACCGTTTATACTTGAATTGTTTTTGTATGCCTGTGTATGTGATACAGATGCATGGAAGCTATGTGTGCATTCAGTATGACATCATCCATCCGGCGCCATGTTAGTATAGAGATGATTGAGACTCTACCCGAGGCATTCAAGGTCAGTTTTATAGAGCAGATGTTTTGCATGATGTTCATTGAACATATAACTTATTGTAATTCATCCTTCTCTGTGAACATACTGTAGACCTACCTGGCCAATAAGAACATACTGTAGGCCTACCTGGCCAATAAGAACATACTGTAGGCCTACCGCCAATAAGAACATACTGTAGGCCTACCTGGCCAATAAGAACATACTGTAGGCCTACCTGGCCAATAAGCGGATTAGCTCAGTGTCGTCCAAACATCTATACTGCTGTCCGTTGCCACCCGTTTTGGGTCGCAGATGCTTTATTTTATGGCGTTACGAGTACATTTTATTATTTGTTTCAGAAATCTCAAAAACATTATGGGAATAGCAGCTCTACAAGCTCACAGCACATAATAAGACACTGCGAGTTTGTAGACTGGCTATTTATTTATTAGTTTATTTATTTGCTGAATATTAACCAATTATGACATGCTCAGAAAAGGGATACTACTGGGATGTCCTGGCTAAAAGGGATGCGTTCATGTGGTTAAATTGGTAGAGCATCTCTTTCCAACCCCTTCTTTACATGCCTACCCTCTGGCATTCTGCTATAAGATAGTATCTTATAGCAGAACAGAACACAGAGGAGAGTGTGTGCATTTTGTGTATCAGAAGCCTGTCTAGAATGGAATTGATTCTCATAGTAATGTGGCTGTCTGTAGACGCTGTTGGACACTTGCATAACAGAATCAGCGGAGGACATCACCAGCTCCAACTATTCTGTAAGTACCCATTGTACCCGTCTGTCTGTCTGTGTCCCTTTTATGCCCATATATGGAGATTACTGTATCTGTCTGTCTGTGTACCTTTCATGACCATAATGTGGAGTTCCGTGTCAGGCATGGCCTATTGAGTCCAGGCCAGTCTATGTCTACGACACACACACACACGCACGTAAAAGGAAATGTTGGGTAAGTGCTGTTGTTCTTTTGTTTACAGATCAGTTATAATTTCCTATGGCTTCAGGCACCTGTCAAAATGATGAAGAAGAGACAAATAGACACCCTTAAGATCAATCCTCTTGCTGCTTTGAATGTAAGTATGAATCATAAAGCCGAGACCGGCGATTCCCGACCTGTGGGCCGGGCCCACTGGTGAGCTGTGAGGATATTGCAAGTGGGTCCCCAGATAATTGACACATAGATAAACTATGATGTAGATGCATACTGTACATATGTTTATTTAGTGTGTTATTGTTGTTATTGTTGTTGTTTAGACTTTGGTGAAGTTCAACCGTGTTGAGTTGTTGACCCATCCTGTATGCAGGAAATATCTGTTGATGAAGTGGTAAGTATTAGATGCCTATTTGGAGCTACACTTTCTGTTTAAATGTAGGCCTACACCTGTAATGTCTACATTTATGACCCATAGTCTAATAGAGCCAAACCAAGACTCATTTGAAGCTGCTTAACCAATTATTCATTATTTATTTGATTTGTGATGGAATTATGTCCTCAGACTTATCCTGATAATTGTACTGTAGGCCCACTATGCACTTTGGTGAATTGTATCACGAATGTATCAAATAAATCAAATCAAATCAAATCGAACCCATAAAATAGAAACAAGCCACAGAGAAATGTTGTTAGAAAGTTCAGGCTTGCATGGCAAGCGTATTTGTACAGTAGCTTAGTAGCACTATATTACAAAACCTAAATGTGCTTCTTATTCTTATTCGTCTGATAATTTTACAGTTCAAGGATATTAGCTATTTTAATGTGGTCACAGCAAACCCAGCTTTAAAAGGTTGTAGTGGGTGAAACATTATGGAAAAATGCAAAGCTCCTATTTCTTTACAGCTTGCTTTAAGCAAGCCTTCTACAGTAAACTGCCATTTTATCAATAGGTGGAAAAAATTGGAGAACACGTCATTTTCATTACAGACAATAGTACGACTCTAATATAATAATTCTATCCCACCACCAGGAAAGCCTATGGTGTAATCGTGCACCTGTTGAACCTCTCAGTGTACTCTCTGGGTCTGCTGCCTCTCACCCACCTCATCCTCACCCTGAGACCTCATTCAAATGGCAACTCCAGCAGCCCTGAAGGTCGCACCCCGGTCCGCACTTCAATGGACAACGTGAGAAAATACACTCACTTTTTCGTTTCTCCTTTTCTGCATTGAGATGCACAGTAGGACTGATCAAGTGAACAATAACGAACAATAACCTGTGTACTTCCATGTCCTAGCAACCTTACTTGATCAGCATCTGTATGTTCCTGGTGTTGGCAATGAATTTGTACATGGTGTTCAAGGAGCTGTTGCAGATTGTAGTCCAGGTAACTGGACTATCTCGCTTTGTAAAATCGGAAAATAAATGTGGTACCTTGTTAATAATTTAAATAGAGTGCAAAAATAGAACATTCTGCTAAATCAGTGAAAATCAAAGACAAATAGTAAATCTTCAAGCTCTGCAAGAGCTTGAAGAGAGCTTTTTTTGTTTTAAGCCTTAAATCTTACAAGGATTTATGCTCTGAATCTATGACCTTGTGTTGGTATTTATCTCTTGTCTTTGTGTGGAGCGCTGGGAATATTTCCATGACTTTACCAACCTGCTGGACTGGACGTCTGCCTTGAGCTCGCTGGCTTTTGTTATCCCTCTACTGATGGACAGCAAGTCACTCTGGAACTGGCAAGCTGGCGCAGTGGCGGTCCTCATATCCTGGATCAATTTCCTCTTCTACCTACAACGGTATACTGAATACAGACATTTACCATTATTGTTGGGTGGAAAACCTTGTAGACCAAAACAGTTACTTTTCAGGAAATTGAAAAAACAACTGTGTTCAGGCACTCTGACAACAGACAGATATACAGTACCCGCATACAGACACAGTACCCGTGCATACAGACACAGTACCTGTAAGACACAGTACCTGTGTCTGTGCATACAGATACTCTCTGACAACGGGTACAGCGGGTATGGCATAACCGAGTGGCACATATTCCCAACTTGCATTTTTCCCGATCCTGACATGCATTGTTCAAGTGTTTATAAAACCCACAGACAAACTTGATACTTGTACACACACACACACACACACACACACACACACACACACACGGTTTTTGCCGACAGCAACACTTTAAGATAATTACCGGTAATAATCTTAAAGTGTATACTCTACTCTACTGTATGTATCAATTCTTATGCAGGTTTGAAAGTATTGGGATCTATGTGGTGATGTTCAGGGAGATCGCCAAAACTCTGCTCGTCATCGGTAATCTCTTCTTCTTCCTCATCCTGGCCTTCGCTCTGTCCTTCTATGCCGTGATGGCAGATCTGGTATTTGTTTAACTCTCATCACCATTAACAATTTCACAGGAAAGAATGAGAAGACTTGTAATGGATCCGTTAACCCTAATCATTTGCAGGATGACCTTGAAGGGGATTTGGTGCTCCTGTTAATGGAAACCTTCATGATGATGGTGGGGGACTATAATTACCAGGAAAATGTCCGAGATCCTTACCTTAAGAGAAAGCTTCCCTTCGCCGGCCTCACCTTCACCATCTTTATTTGGTTCATTCTGCTGGTGCCAATTCTGCTCATGAACCTCCTGGTAAGACGAGTCATTTTTCCAAATGTATGACGTCTCATTTACAGATAAACCTGTTCAAAAGTAACACAAATAATGGTATTTTGCAGATTGGTTTGGCCGTTGGTGATATTGCAGCGGTGCAAAACAATGCTGTGCTGAAACAGATTGCAATGCAGGTGGGTGGAAATTAGGTATATGCTTTCCGAGTCAGGGTCATTATAGTTTAACATATTTAATTTAGCTATTTTATTTACTTTAATTTCCACTTTCTATTATCATTAGTAAGTGTGTCCTGTGTGTTTTGTTCTCAAGCTTTCCAAGACTTAGGGCCTATTAGGGAAAACATGTGCACTATACGAAAGGGGGTTATCTGGCGAAAATCTAAGAAAAGTCCATTGCTATGCCGTTTTTATGCCGTTATAACTATTGCTGCAGTCAACACAAATGATCTTTGTTAAGGCTCATTTATACTCAACAATAATACCGATACGGACAGGACAACTCTTTTCTGTACCTTCTACTTACTACTTGTTATTCTTACTTATCTCTGTTATTGATGCTACAATGTTCAAAATGTCATCCTCAATATATTTTCAAGGAATATGTATCTGCCGCAGTGTATGCTCTGTGTTTGCTCTGGTACTATATTTTTGTTACCGGTATGTCAAAGTAATCAGATGGCTTCTCTCTCTCTCTCTCTCTATCTCTAGATTGATCTTCACACCAATCTGGAGAAAAAGCTTCCATATTGGTTACTGAAGCGAGTTGACCAGGACACCATCACAGAATACCCCAACAAATGTAAAAGGGTAAATATTTCCACATAGGAGTTCATAAGCTACACAGACTACAGTTGCTGCATTTTAAATACACTAAAAAAACATCTTCTCTGGGGTATTGGTCCTTTAACTTAAGAGCCCAAAAAGGTTAGGTTCCTACTTTGCCTACAAACATGGAGAAAACACAACGACAAAGTTGTATCTGAATCATGTCACTAAAACGTTGAAGGAAACGTGTTTACAGCCTGGGCAGATGTCATTCCTCCATCAAGGAGAGCCAGTCACTACCGAGGAAGAGTGAGCACTTTGTGTAGCAAAATCTTGTTCATGACAGGCTGTCTGCCTGTTAGTCAGAGCCAGGTGTCATTAATGAGCTGGCCAAGGGGCCGGTGCTGGCCGTGGTGCTGAAATCTTCCCTCAGACCTCTGACTAACTTGGTGGAAGCGCTCACCTCGGTGGTGTGTGTGTGTGTGTGTGTGTGTGTGTGTAATTCATACAATACAAAAAAAAACACACTTAGTTCAAACAAAATTAACCATAGAGCTCAAATTGCTACAACAGATGAGACTTCTGGCTTTCCTGGGCAATGAGCGAACTAAACAGAAGCTGTCATTCACCTCCCAGGAGGTTCTTCCTTTGGAGAGAGAAGTCAGGAAACAGAAGTACAGGTGAGGAAACCTACAGTATACTTAGAGTTGGATGATTTGACATACAAATGTTACTTCAGTTCATTGTTTATTAATGTAAAACAAACACAGAGATAACGTTTAAAAGTATTCCCCTCCCGCTTATTCAGTTCCTTGTTAATTATAATCTGCAGTCCCATTAATGGTTACCTCCTATGAATGCCTAATGTCTCTAAAGAAGCATTCCACTGCTCTTCATATCCAACCCGTATCAAAATCCATGAGATAAAAGCAATAGCCTACAACATCAGATCATGATAAGTGATAAACATGATATCTAGTATTATTTCTTAATTATATGGTGGCTTGGTGGTACAGTGTTGTGTGGAATTTGATTGCATGGCTTTGGACATTAATTGCACAGTATGCGATGTGCCTGACATGGTGCTCCTTCATTTGTGTGTGAGGAGGACTGGTGTATATTAACACCCTCAACACTCTTAGCATTAACAATACCCACCAGTACCAACACTCTTAACACTACTAACAATTAACACTATCAACACATTAACACTTAACACTATACCAACAGTCTAAGTACAACATACTTGCTACCAGAACCAACCAGAAGTGTAGCATCCATCCGTCCATTTCCACCCGACGGCAACGATATGCTGGTCCATAAATTTGAGATTTGTTTTATTTTTCTTCCTTGTGTGACTAAAGTGCTGTTCTCTTCATGTTCAGATTGCGGGAGATCTCCAGTATGCAGGAGAAACAGCTTGAGCTGTTGAAACTGATCCTCCAGAGGATGGACATCAGCTTGGAACAAGAGGAACGTGATGGGCCCATGCAGGACCACAGACAGATGGACCAGCCTCCTCCTTACCACTAAGAGCACGTCGGACCACTAAGAACTTATATTATATACTCTATAATCCCATTTCAGCCTAATGGAGCAATCCGTAAACCATCTCTTGCTATGCGTGGAGCTAATGTATGTAATTAATATTTTGTATAGATTATTATATTAGTGTAGCATGCTTTAATACAGTGGTTGCATCTCTACTTGGTTGTGGACCTCATCAGAAAATATATTGTGCCTGGAAACACCATATACAAGATTTGTGTTGTTAAAATGTTCAAAAATATTCAATGTTTCAACAAAAAGAGTTTTTGAAAATAGCTGATGTACAAGCTCACAACGTATCTATCTATCTATCCGAATTGAGGAAGAGGTAACAGCTTATGAATAGGAATCTCTCCTGCCACATATTTCAATGATTACCGTAAACAATTGACAAATTAAATTATAAGTCCAGTTAAGTTTTGTCGTGAACAAATAAATAGAATCTCGATGTACACTAAAACCAACAAACTGATGACAGGCTGACTCATCACAAACACGAACCAACATCATATTCTTTTACGGTTTAATATTTTCAACACAAAGGCAATGCTTTCACACATTCTAACACACTGACAAGATGATATAGGAAATAGAAGAGTTAAATAAAGACAAGAATTGTCTCAGATATTATCAAATTATTAAAAAAAGAGGATTCATTAAAATAAATTGCTCTTTCAATCGCTAAATACATTTAACCCGAGGTTGCATTGTGATTGGTGATTATGTGGGCTCACTTTTCTTGTACTTGTACTGTACTTCTTTGTAACTGTAAATAAAGGGTTAATGTGTGTTGTATTTGAGCACCAATGGCACTTTATATTATACGATACTGTACCTTGTTTGTTGTTTTTTTAAGCTAATGTTAAAATAATACAATAGTATGGTGGGCCTTTTAGAAATGTCCGGCACCCTTCCTTATCAAAAGTCTGTGGCCAACAATTTAAATTTGTGTAACATAACACATTCTGACACTGTTTGCTTAAACATCCTTCAAACAGTCAGACTAATATTCGTTATGTTGAATGTCCTCAACATAATGTCCTCCATAAACATAAAACAGCAACATATCCTTGCTCTTGGGTGGAAACCTTTCTAGTTCTAAATGGTGTCATACTGTAGAAATATTTGTTTTGTTGTGAAGCTCTAAAGTACTGTGTGTGTGTGTGTGTGTGTGTGTGTGTGTGTGTGTGTGTGTGTGTGTGTGTGTGTGTGTATGTGTGTGTGTGTATGTGTGTGTGTGTGTGTGTGTGTGTGTGTGTGTGTGTGTTTATGTGTGCATGTGTTGACTACAATCTACCGTAGTCTAAGTATTTCTAACAAAGCTGATAAGAAGACATCAACCTCTTGATCTATCAATGTAGGCCATTTCTTTATAAGATTCCCTAGGCCTAGGACACTGTTTGTAAGGCGACATGTCCCCTGGCTGGTTGTTAGGGGATTGCAATTGGTACAAAGCTTAGACAAAGAACTAAAAAGATTATGCCATGCACCTCTTCATTGCATTGACATTTTGTACCGCCAGTATTTATGTCTTTTACCATTGCTCTCTATGCAAATGAGTGTGTATGTGTGTGTTATGGTCTTCTCTTCTTGGCATCCTCTTCTGGGGTTAAAGGTTTTTTCCTCTTCAAGTCTGTGTGACCTGGAGTCAAATATAACAAACTGAGTGGATCCACACACTTAGCAATTGTTCAGCATATTCAGTTCCCTTTTGATAAGATTGTATCATGTTTTATGACAGAAACTTCTAGAAATTAATGATGGAATGGTGGTGAAATTCAGAAAGGCATCAGCTGATGATGCAACCATTTGGCTGCTCTGAGGAAACTACTGGCTAGAAATATTCTTTGCAGAACCATGTTCCACAGACCACATACCCTCTTGATTATAGCCTCTCCTGTAGCTCCACCCTTAGGTCAAAATGTCCACTTGCAGGCAAAATATTTCAAACTCTATTTTATTTACAGCATAAGGTATCTTTTTTCAGGTGTTGTTCATGTTAACAGAGTGGGGTTTTCGAGCATTGAGTTGAAGTGGAAGTGAGTTGCTAAGAAATCTGTATTATCAGTACGATTTGGTATTTGTTTGAATATGAAACGGGTTTGATCATTTTTACATTTCATATTTTGTAAGATTTCTCTTTTTCTAGTTAAAAAAAGTTAAAAGTAGTCATGTAAAAATAAATAAGGCCATAGAAAACGAAAAGAAAACAAAACACAAAAGGAGATACAGGAGTTAATTTTGTCTGGCTTTTAACCCCAGGTCAAGCCTGACTTTGACATTCAGGACATTTGTGGACAAAGTAAAACAGTTGTCTGCTCACTTTAAGGTTTACACTTATCTTTAAATCACATGACTTAGCTTGGTCAAAATAGTAACCATGGTCACTACTCACTAGACATGTACATACCTGACTCTGAGCTCCTTTTTGAGGAAGAGGTGGTTGAATTGTGTTGTGTTTGGGTAAGAGAAGAGGTGTGTGGGGAGACTCTGCCTCTGGTCTCTACAACAGCAGTTGTATTGTCGTTAGGTTTGCCTGGGGGAGAAGGGAATACAACTTCACAGTTACCAATAACCACCTGGTCTACCAGACCCCCTGTGCCATGACATAGGGAGAGTGCTTATGTAAAAACGAGGCTGGGTTATATTGGGCACATTGGGGTTCATCCTTTTATCTAGTATCACTAGCTTTTGGTGGAATATAACAACATTTCTCAGATCGGCTACTGACTTTTCAACAAAGGTGCTAAGGAACAGGAGTCAATGGGCAGCTGATTTAGTTGCACGCTAGTGTCGCTCTCTGATCTGCAAGCTCACAATGCATCCCATGAGCATGTAGATGTGCTAATTTCGGTGTGTGACGCTGGCTGCATGTCCAAATGGTGCATTTAGTACATCCCCAATTTCCTTGGAGAAGGGGACGGACGGACACAGCTAGTGGCTACAGACTCGGGATTGTCATCTCTCCTCTTCTGTACATTTTAGTGTTGAAGTGGAGTGTCATTGAATCAATGTGCTGCAGTGGGAATGTGTGCTTTGTGTCTTGCGTGGATGTGTGCAGGTGGAGTGACGGGGAGAGCTAGTTCGGTTACCCACATCTCCTCCCCCTTGTGTTCTGTTGGATGCACATCTGAGTGAAACACAGTTGGGCCCCATTTTCATTGTTCCACGCACCAAAAGGCAACCGGAAATATCCAACATGAAACCAACTTCACCGTGCTGAGAACACGACTCCAAGATCAACTCTATGGGTCAATGCTCATCAAAAGAACAGATCTGAGAGCTCACAACGCTTTGCAGCAACGCCTTGGCAACTTGTAGATGAGTGTATTTGGCAAATAAGTCCCACGTGCTACGGATTAGCTGAATGTGAATTAAATATTGCTCTCGTGAGTATATGAGAAGAAAAGGTTACAAGGTTTTACAAATAATAGGCTAATGCAGGATATTATATAAGGCTATTCTACTGAAGATTTGCCCACCTTTGCTGATGTAAAGAAGAAAGAGAAAAGGATTATGCTAGAATCCAGGATATATTAGCTATCACACTACTCAATAGATTTTTATGTTTTTATATTGATCACAGAGGCGAAAGCATATCTTATCCTACATCGATTGGAATGGGCAGATTTCATCCAGACGACGTCACTACTTGTAGGCAAAAACAGTGCCAACTGAATAATAAACAAAAGTTTGTTATGTCTATGAGCCCATATGCATCCAAGCAATAAATCCTATAACAGACATTTTTCTCACGTAATATATTTTAATTTGGGGTGTACCGCTATTGTAATTGATTTTGGATGAATAAAAAGGCATTCTAATAAAAGCTACGCATGATTTGTGGCACATACAAGAACCCCAGAGCAGACATCAGTTTCAGTGTACCTGGCGCAAAATAAATCACGTACAAAGAATAATGCAGAATCAGACTACCGTATGTACAATACTTTAGTATATAAAATCTGTGCATACTAATTCATAGCAACACTTTGTGAATGAGGCCCATTATAATTTGTAATTAGTCCTTAAGGGATTAAAGTGCATATACTGGGCCCAGACAGTTAGCTCAACCATCTCCGCCAAGCCAGCCGGACGGCGTGCCACGGGTTCGACCCCGACGGCCTTTGCTGCGTGTCACTCACCATCCCTCTCCCCTTTTCCTGTCTGATTACCGTAGTACTGTTCCCTATCAATAAAGGCATAAAAAGTGCATATACTGTATATAAGTTATGCCTCAGAAAGCTAAATCAGTTTGTATTTGTTCATGGTGTTTTGAAACAAACACCATATACAATATCTGTTTAAGCTTTAGGGCACATAATTGACAGTGATAATGGGCAGGGACTATTAAAGCTGCCTGGTTCGTTTTAACCAAGTATTTCCCTTCAACGCAAATATCTTTGCAGAAAATAACCAAACGTGACACGTTGAGCTTGTAGATCAACCAGTTTCGCCAAATGGGGGTTCATGTAAATGTCTGTGGTCTCCGAGGATAGGGTTCATGTGGTTAACATAAGTGGAAACTGGATTAATGACCTCATCAACCCACTGCTCTGCTTCTTTGCAAAAATACAAGTAAATAAGGCTTTCATCAGGCTTTTAGTTTTTGAACACAGGACCAGACTAATTGAGTTTGTCTGGAAGAATATGCAGTAGATACGCTTCTATAAACTGTACTGATCATGTGGCCATGTGGTGTGACAAGAGAGAATGTAGTGTGCATTCTGTGCAATGCAAAGCCATGCAGCAAGAAACCATTTTCAGTGAAAGTCCCAACATTGTTTTTTCAGTTGTGAAAACAAATGTGATCAAATCTTTAAGTGTACTCAACTGCCTCGGAGGTGATGGCAAGGTTGAAATCTAAAAATTTAATTTATTTTTAAGGGTGTGCATGGATTTGCTATATTAAATCAACTCAAACTGTCTTCAGTACTTCTGTTGGTGTAATTGTTGAAAAGGTATATTTTAGCGTTTTGAATAAAAAGCTAAAATGCATAGCATGGAAACTTGGAAAGATGTGCAGATCATGCAGAAACTTGATTATAGGCAATCAACAATTTTGTTAGTGCCAGTGTGCTTACATGCATGCTCTTTTATCAGGTGCAAAACACAGAGAAGGGAAGGGCTCTGGGTTAATAAATCAATCCGAAATCAACCGTGCGTTCACATTCAAGTTAATTTATGTGTAATATATTTGGATGAAACAGCAATGGTTACAACCTCTAAATACCAACAGACCAGCTGCCTCTTTTCTTTAACAATCACGTGTAATGACAGTTGATTTGGTGGGGGAAAAAACAGCACAAGCCACCCCAGACTTACACATCCCCAAAAAAGGATGAAACTCATATTTATTGGTTTGAAATTGTTTTACAAAGTACACAAAATTCCTTGTTTATTCATATATAATTTATAGAATCATTAATTTGTGCATTGTTATGCAGCTATAACATTAAGACTCACAATTATTGTCATACATGCTTATTAAATGAAGGGGGGGGGGAGAAAAAAAACCCACTTGTTTTAGGACATAAAAAACACATATCACATTCTACCAGCATTTTTTTTTTTTTTTTTTTCTTTTTTTGTCTTTTTTTTTTTTTATACAAAAATGAAATGTTACTTGGCGAGGTTAGATAAGCCATAAAGATTAAGGGCTAAGTTTAGTCAAAGCAAACAAAAGTTGGGGTTTAGTGTATTTCTGATCCAGTTCAACACTCCAATATCCAGATGGGGAAAAAGCAAACTTCATGCTTTTATTTTCAGAATGCATGTTGTATCAACTGTATGAAACACCAGTCAAAAGGCAATATGCCCAGCAGGAATGAAAGCATAATAGATAGATCAATACAAGAGGACGATAAGAGACAGAAACAGAGAGCGGAGTGCATACAGAAGACAGTACATGATGAAGAAGGGAAGATTTCTCTTGTCCTATACATGGGTCATATTAACATTGTGGTCCCGAACACAAGTTATTAAAACGACAACAGCACCCTGAGCCAAAACATACTGACAGCTCCATATTCATAAATACGTTAAACAAAATGCATAGAAAAAATCCCCATCTAAGATCAACACATTGGACCTGTGGTAGGTAGAAACAAACACTAATCTGGGAAGGAGGCGAGGAAAATAAAAGTTTTTTTTGTTTTGTTTTCTTGGAACACCGGAAGTACGTCCAAATAATGGTAGCACTGTTATAGCGTTGCTTGTTGCTTTTTCTGTGTTTGTTTCAAGCTCGAATTTGTGTGTTTGTGCTGCTTGTGCGAGGAATGGAGGTAGAGGGCGTTTTCTTTACTTGTTATCCAGACGCAGTAGCTGTTCCTTACCATTGATGGTCAGTGACCGCAACTGTCCATCCTCCTCCACCTCCACACGCTCCTGTCCATTCTCCACGATCCTGAAGGAATGGAAGAGGAACAAATTGTTGCTGTCGGGCGGATGGCGAAGTAGTGCGTTAATTTCCGAAACAAATATGGAGATAAGGGGTTTCTGCCCGACAGCAACACAACTGAGAGAATATGAATCAGAATCTCGTGTGGGATGTTAGACGGCATGCAAATATATACTTATCCCTCCTCATTTTAGCAGTAGTAGCTATGGTGGTGGCTGTATAGTAGCATTACTGTTAGAGATGCACAATATGGCCCAGGCCGT
Source organism: Protomyctophum parallelum (assembly GCF_964188405.1). Classification (NCBI taxonomy): domain Eukaryota; kingdom Metazoa; phylum Chordata; class Actinopteri; order Myctophiformes; family Myctophidae; genus Protomyctophum; species Protomyctophum parallelum. The sequence continues at coordinate 26,374,880 of NC_139709.1, read as the reverse complement.
AGCGTAACGGTCTGGGCACCGGACTGGTGATCCAGTCGCAGTGTGCCGCGGGTTCGACTCCCGGACCCGACACGGCCTTTACTGCATGTCATCCCCCCATCTCTCTCCCGTTTCCTGTCAGCCTACTGTCTGTCCCTTCAAAAATCAATAAAAGGCGTAAGCCGCAAAAAAATATCTTAAAAAAAAAAAAGAGATGCACAATATAAATCGGTAGCATAATCGGAATGGGCCATAGAAATGCCATATCGGTATCGGATCGGTCTCAAAATGATCCAGATGATTTAATCGCTTTTCACCAGCAAAATAAATAAATAAATGGACAATGTAAAAATTCATCAATGACTTCAATATAAATCAAGTGTCTAGTACCTCTAGTCTAGAACAAAAGCCAAATCAAATATGATGTAAAGTCTTAAACTTTACATTTTTCTACATTTAATTTGTGTACTCCTCTCATTCAGTTGTGAAAACAGACACTTGGAAAATAGTATAGGCTATTTATTGATTAGGCTTTGGGCAAAGCCCCTAGGGCCTAGGCTTGTTTCCACTGTGGTCCTCTGTATAATCGGAATCGGTATCGGCAGATATGACCCTGCAAATAATCGGAGATTGGATATTGGTCATAATTTCATAATCGTGCACATTTAATTACTGTGAATCATTTGAAAGTGTTTCATGGTGAAGAGGGGGAGTTTTCCAGGTGTCACTTTCTCTTCAGTTCAGCAGAGCAAGGTAAGATGTACTGTATATACGTTACAGCTGTCCCCGAACAGGAATTTCCTTAGTCAACTGAAAGTGTCAATTTTCAGTGAGCAGTTGACAATTCGTAGTGCATAGTAGTAGTGGGTTACTGCCAAACTGGCATGGTGGATGTATTCACTAGCATTGATTGATTGATTTTTGATTGATTGAAGTATTTATTAACAGTTTGCAGAATTACAGTACATTTCAAGCACAACTCAATACAAAAACTGTTAACTGTGAGTGAACACCATAAAGCATTACACTTGCTTACAAGAGGGTCCACCAGGGATGAGCCAAGCTAAAACACTAAATAAATAACATCTTAAGAATGATTCCTAATACAACGTCAGCAGTAAAGGTCCACACCACAACTATAACCATGACAGAGGTGAACTATATCGTTGGGATTACTTTCAGAGCGATCTGAGGAAACGATTAAAACACTTGACAGTGACAGTCAAACAAAATCCATCTGAATTTACAGGTCGTCACATTCAACACACATTACTGCCAGTAGGTGGTAGCATAAGCACACCTAAAGGCTCATACATACTCTTTTTTTGGTGATAGGTTATCACTGTGGTGTACAACATTATGCAGATTATAACAGATTGACACTGTATGTTCTTCTATCATGAGTGACACCCTGCAACAGAACTGTGGAAGTGATATGTGACTCACCTTTTTCATCTGGAGCCATGAAGACATTATGATTAGCAGACCACAGGTGAGACTATCTCTCTCTCTCTCATTCTCTCATCTCAGAGTTTTCAGTTTTTAAAGGGTTGGAAAACTACACCATTACGTCAGTCGCAGTGATGATCAGCTATCACTGCGGACACAGACCCATCTCTCTGTTTTTACTATGAGACAAGTCTTTTCACTCTGGAGCTATCACCCCGTTCACTGATTGGTCTAGAAGTTGGGTAAACCACAGGGAGGCAGGGTCAATCCTTAAGGACATCACCGCGAGTATGATGGCCTCAACTCTTATCACCGTTTTAGGTGATAAGCTATCACCTAAAACGGTGATAAGCGATCACCAAAAACTGGAGTATGTATGAGCCTTAAGCTGTGCCACTCGTCTGCTCTCACTCTACCATCCTTGTTTCATTTCCGGGTTATTCAGTGAGGTAGGGGCTGCTGTTGTGAGCACAGTGAATGTTAGCATTAGCTCATACCCCTTAGGTCTCGATACAAGCAGTTACATTTGCGCAGCGATGCGATACAAACTCACAAATGATTTATGAACGTCGGTATGCGCGACAGCTCACCACGGACATCGCTCGAAGATTTAGAGATACAAGGCTTTGAAAATCCTGTTATAATGGAAGCTCAATGGAGCTGGATTTAAAAACGCCATAGCTGGTGAGGACGGAGGCTCCCCATAGCAACCGGAGCAATGCTAAAAGGTATATTGACATTCGCCACTTTCATATACGGTATACAGTCGTCTACAAACATGTACGGAGATGGCACCTTTAGCTACGATTATAATCGTAGAAAGCAGAGAAAAAGTTAATAGAAATTAGCGATAAAGAAAATTTCAATTAAAAAAATAATTTAAACAAGTGCTTCTTGATTACTCGATTAATTGAAAACGTAATCGATAGAGAAAATAAAATAATGGCTAGCTGCAGTCCTAATAGCCAGTCATGAACAGCAATCGTGTACCTCTTTGTGGTGATCTTTCTGCCGTTGATGAACTTGGTGGAAGTGGAGACGGAGCGGAAGTTGCCTCCCATGCCCCCCCCACCACCACCTCCGCCTCCCCCGAAGGAAGAGGACGAGAAGGAGGTGAAGCCTCCTCCCAGACTGCCCATGGAGGTCATGTGACCCATGTGGCCCATGGAGCCCATAGGACCGAAAGAACCAAAGCCTGAGGACAGAGGGAATGGACCGGATGTAAGTCCTTTACACAGCCCCACGTTATAATAGATTAATGAAGCAAGTGAAACCAGATGAAAAGTGTTTTGACTTAGTGTTGTGAGGCTACATGCAGTCTTCTCCAGGGAAAAGAGTTTAAATGTTCCTTTATTTTTTTCAAAATACCAAAAATAGATCCATAATGCATCGCAATGCATTGTGAGTAGGCATGTAACGATATATCGTATATCGATATATATCGATATTAATCCCGACGATATGAATCGATTCATTAAAATACAAAAATCTATATATATATATATATTTTTTTAGGGGGGCTAGTGTGTGCTTTAGTCATATTCCATCATATTCAAGTGCTTTTGGAGAGAAATGATAGTCACTTTCAGTAGTAGAGCACTGTAGAGGGGAGCTGTGTGTGTCTGTGACTGTGCCCAGGTGATGATGGTCGTTGATGCTCATCAAGGAAGGCAATTATGTTTCTGCTTTCTGCACTGTCAAAAGTAATGCTACTTCTTTTGCAATGTAGTTAAATAAGAAATCTCAGGGGGAAGATAAATTATATAACATTTAAAAAACGGTTTTCTTTAAAAAAAATATATTTTTTAATATCGTGAAAAATTGTATCGTGAACCTCATATCGTGATACGAAACGTATCGTGAGTTGAGTGAATCGTTACATGCCTAATTGTGAGCTTGTAGTTTTGTGTATTTTTGCATGACAATCTTTGTAAAAAAAAACATTGACAAAGAGGGGATAGCGTACACTACAAGCAGCCCAGTCCTGAGAGGCTTTGGCTAGCTCACAGGAGCAGCTTATGAAGCTTAAAAGCTCAACGGTCGGCCGCTAAGAGCGGAGGTTCCAAAAAGAGTAGGCATATTATTGGCTGTAGTGGGGCCCCACGGAAGAGGCCTGATTTTTTTTTTAAATGGCCATTGTACATTGTGTTAATTAACGGCCAAACCTGCGAGAGTTGGTTGCGAAAGTGGCACATTTTCCACACAGAGAACTTAGAAATTGAATATAGAGCACCGAAGTCCTGACGTCACAAAAATCAACAAAAACTGACATGTGTTTGGAGATTATTATTATTTGTCTTACTCTTTGGATGATTTTGTACTTTTTCCAGTCAGCTGATGCTCCATATCCATACGAGTAAAATCGCCTGGCTGATTTGTTTATTTTTGGAACAGTGATGTGATCCAAGATTTCCAATAGAAATGGGAATTCCAATAGAAAAAATGACTCTGTGACACAGGGGGATAGCGGCCACTACCTGCAGTCATGCTCTATTTTTGAAGGGGCTAACCCTTGCTTTTGGCCGAAATGATAACGTTCTTATTGGTAAGAACTATCCACATCACAATAATGAGCTATTGGCAAAAAGTTCACATTGAAATATTTTCACCAAATACCTTGATAAAAAAAAAAATGCAATAGCTTAGGCTAAGACTTTTCAGGACATGCAGACACTAGAAAGCATTGTTAGTGTGGTTTCCCATAGGGCAACCAGACTCTAGTAACTGTAACACTTTATTATTTCACTGTAGTCTTTATTTTGACGCTTTATACCTCCCACACTGTACGCTGTACGCACTTGAGCCATATGTCAAATTGACCGGAAAAATCGGGAATCGTGTGCTTGTATTTTGTTAAGAGAAATGTTGTATAGTTTAATTGATATGAATTTATTAGTGAATTAAATTTCCCCATTGACATGAATGGGAAAAGGCAAAAATTCACATTCAAGTATTTGTTCCTCGGAGACTGTAATCACTATAGTTACAAAACTTGGGAGGATAAATTCAACATTATCCCGAAAATGATTTAACACTAAAATTTTCTCGGTCGGCCTCATGGTGGCGCTATAACAGCCCACTTTACCTTTTGGCTCATAACTCTTGAACCGTAGGTCGTAAAATCAAATTTATTTTTTCCGCCATGATAGATTTTCCGCCATTTTGAATTTTGTCCAAAACACACTTTTTGCTTTTCCTCCTACAGATTTTGTCCAAATCTCACAGAAATCGGCACACATGATCTCTGGACCTATCCGATTAAAACACCAACTGCTGAATTTTGGTAGTGCGTATCGTTCGGCCGTAATCGTCTTCCGAAGTTAGTAGAAGGGGCCTATATCACAAAAATGCCATAAATCACGAACGGAATGTCCAATCCATCCCAAATTCCAATCACATGTCCGGGGTGGTTCAATCAACCAAGTTCTAAAAGCAATTCCATTTTCATCCATAGGGGCGCCGCAAATGCGAGAAATGTAACCGTTTGTCGCAAAAACATGAATTTTGGCGGTTAAATCCCCTCCGAATTACTTACGCATGATCTAAGGCGTGACTTGAAATTGTAATTGGCTGGCAATATTAGTGGGAGGGGCATATGTAAGCCACTGCGGCAACCACACTCTGCGATTTTTTTAAATTGCAAATTTTCTAGTTATCTTTGGTTTACATTGCTCTATTCTGTACCTGGGTCAAAGGGAGAGAAGCCAGCACCGAAGGGAGGGAAACCACCAAAGCCTCCAAAGAAAGGACCGCCTGTCCGACTCCGACTGACCCGACTGTGGTGGTGCCGTCGCCCCCCACCAAAGAACGGATCATCACCAAACAGATCACCACCTGGAGAGTAATGGTAGGGTTAACAGATTGACAGAGAAAGAGTTACGAGGGAGCACAGGTTAACTCTTTAAAAGTCACAAAAAATAGGGTACAACAACCACAGTTTATTCAGGAAAATAAATCATAGCAACTGGGTTAAGTGTGTGAATCTGTATCTCAGTGCGATGGTTGTGAATGATAAGTGCTTAGGCGGGGATAATGTATGGTTAAAAAAAAGACATTGAAAACTTTTCAACATCACTGGGTCATCATAATGTAATACAATAACAAGTGCATGCCTTCAGACAGGCTATGTGCTTGTGCACCACCCAACTAACCGCTATACCTTGATACTGTAGCGCAGCAGCGCTTCTTTCCACCATCGTAGATGCTCTGCATTGTTCCTGCATTAGTTTCCTATAAAGAATTATTTATCGACTCTGTAGCTTGCCAAAAAGAACAGAAAAGTAGTCAAGACGGACTGAGTGATATAGGCTACTATATCTACAAGCTATCAACAGATCTAGAAGCTTGCGCCATGTCGGCTTGTAGATCTTCTTTTTGGAAGCTGTATTGTGAAACTGTGATACAACAAAGTATAAAACCAAGCAGGTTGAGCACGTTTCTGACTTTGTCCAACCTACATAATAACTGTCAATAACTGTTTACTGTTTCATGATGCCAAGAAAGTAACTTGCCAGCAATGTGTGACCAAGTTGTTCTATGACTTTGCTCCTCGAGTGCCTGCTTGTCTTCCGACTCTTAAATCCACATACTGTAGGCTCCAAAATCAGGGCTTTTACAGACTGAAGCAACTAGCTCATTGCAATAAATTGATGAATGTCATTTTGTTGCATATTGTACGACTTTGAGCTGCCATATGAGTATAACAGAAGATCATGGCTTGGCATTAGTCTTTACTCTACTGCTGCAATGTGATCAATACGTGACAGATCTGTTATTGCTCCCCGTTTCATGTTGGTCACAAGAGATCATGTCCATTTCACTGTCACAACACTGCGCAACTCCAGGCCTTTGTGTGGCTGTGTGTGTTTTTCTGTGTTTATTGTATCACATGAGGGGCTGTCGGGAAACCACACATACATTGCCAATCATGTGTGTTGCCGTAAAGGATACTATATGGAACTGTCATAAAGTGTACAATAGAGAGCAATACAAGTTAACATTAATGGCCAATTACTGGCATATACCGGCTTATGGAAACTTTGCGCCTTAGCAAAGGCTACCATTTCTCCTTTGAGAGATTTCTGTAGTCTGATGTCAGGTTTAGTGTAGTAGCAGGGAATTGGAGACAGACCAGTGCTTACATAGTGTTGAAAAAAGCAGGCAAGTATGTGGACGGACAATACCGCAGTGTGCCTGTGGAATTTTGTGAGCTTTCATAGTCCATCTATTCTAGTGTGCTGGAAGAATACTCAAAGCGTGCCAAACACATTTTACAGACAACACTGCCCATGGATAAATAACAACTGACATGTGGATCTCTTAGGTGGACATCCACTCAGTCTGTATGTTCAGGTGGACCCCCACCCTGCAGACATTCATCTGCATACATTTTGGCAACTATATATGTATGGACTGTCGTGATAAAACATCTGCAACGCCATGCTGTTCTTTCCTTTTGCAACTTCACACACATGCCCGAGCTGCATACCCAGAACACTTTACACAAAAAGGCAGTCATGAATAAGTGAATAAAGCCACCCTCTCCCCAGAGGGTGTGTGTGTGTGTGTGTAATTCAAAAGGAAAGAGACTAACCAAAGAAATCAGCACCAAATGGGTCTGTGCCCCCAAAAAACTCCCGGAATACATCCTCTGGGTTGCGGAATGTGAAATGGTGGTCTCCGTTGTGGAAGTGGTCTCCGTTGTGGTAATGTCCTCCTGAAATATTAACATTTCACAGTTAAGAGATGTAGAAAATGTGGACCAAACATCCACTTATTGCTGGTTCCAATCCAACTGTTAGGTTGCATGCAATGCATCTGCACAAAGTGGTTTCACTGACAATAGCTTTAAGGAGTTGGGATGTCACTTTACCTCCTCCATTACTTTGCGTCAGCCCTTCTTTGCCATAGCGGTCATATAAGCTTCTCTTGTTGGCTGAGGGAGAAGTAGACACAGTAGAAGGAAGAATTATTACAGAATATTTAAGAGAAACCACACATCTTTCTGTATCTCTCTCACACGCACACACACACACACACACACACACACACACACACACACACACACACACACACACACACACACACACACACACACACACACACACACACACACACTAAGGTGCTATTTACACGAGGATGGTGTTCATAGAAAATGGCAAAGTCCCGTTGCGTTCATCATTTTTTCTTACCCTTTACACGAGAACGCACACGTTATGCTATAATGTGCTATTATGCTATAATGTCGCTAGGTGGCGATAACGGGCTGCCAAATAGACAGGTCACCCACGTAAAAGAATAAGAACCCCGGCTTGCGCAACACGGCTCCGTCTTTTTGGCAAATCTAGAACTTCCTGTTTGAGAGCTAGCAAATTTAAGACATCCGGTTGCTTTCAGAATAAAAGTGTCGTTAATTAAATAATGATTACATTACATTATTAGTATTATTATTACATTACAGCTATTGTAAAGACACACATTATGTTTGTGTAAAAATAAGTAATTAAATAACACAGAAACATAATGTGTGTCTTATAGCATCATTTAAATGCTTAATTTGTAGTTTTAATGTGCAAATTAAACTTTTTTTCAATACTCTAGATACTCTTATTTTGAAGAGATGGTCTTAAATTTGCTAGCTTAGATTTGCCAAAAAACAGTGCAAGCGGCGCAACACTGCTCTGGGCTGACACCGACAGGCAAAAGCGCCACGGGATGGTATATATTTTATAATACATTAGGCTACATAAACGCTGCTGCCGTGGCTATCACAAGGCTTATTTACATCATGGTTGTACATTCACCATCGCTGATGAGCAGCACTTTGTAGGCGAGGAGGGAGGCTTGTTCAGGAACTCCATTATATCATAATTATATGGCTCTGCATCAATGTAATGCGCTGTGAGCCAACGTGAGCCATGATGTCATAAGTTTTGCGGATTCACCGTTTTGCCCGTTTACACGGAGAAGGGATAAAACGGCGTTCTCAAAGATTTCCACTCGGGAAGGTGGTTTCACTTTGTTGCGTTTTCACCTCATGAGAACACGGTTCTCGTCTAAACAACCACAGCAAACGGTACTTTATTTTGCCGTTTTCTATGAACACCATCCTCGTGTAAATAGCACCTAAGGTAACACCCATTTTCCTGGTGGGTTGAGCTCAAGTGATTCAATCGCACAAACTGGCCACAGCCTTCTAGAATAGCAGCCGGGTCTGCCTTCTATAATTGTACTACTGACCGTCTGACAGGACTTCATAAGCCTCAGAAAGTTCCTTGAACTTCTTCTCTGCGTCATCTTTGTTCTCAGGATTTTTGTCTGGATGCCACTTCAGGGCCAGCTTTCTGTACCTGGATGGGGTATGGGGGAGAACAGCAGTCTTAGAAAAATCATGATGAAAATGAAAGAGTGTGGTAGAACCTTTTATGTTATTACCAATGACATCAAAACTATTTGCTATTCTGAAACATTGCTACAGTATGTTGCATTGCTGAATGCACATGGTGATACTAGTCTGACAACACAGCCCGACAGTATGTCAAGTATGTCTACTTGACATACTGGGACCAGAGCCTACCGATGTAACGGTCTGTACTCTGTAGGCATGGCGGGACCAAAGCCTTCCAATGTCAAATTCAAGTCACTTCCCTTCCTACTGTGATTCGTGGAGCACTATCCAATCAGCAATGAAGTGCCTACGTAACAGGTGACCTTCTGAAATCATGGAAGCTTCCCAGATTGAGAAGCGAAGTGAAGAAAGAAAAAAGAAACGCTGAACACAGTCTGGATTCCAGGCTAGAATGTTTATGGAATACAGTCAATGATGTTAACTAAACAATGATTGTGTACGATAAGACAGTTCATAACACAGACCACCATGACCATATGCTCTTAACACATGCTAAAAGGTAATGTCTTAAACCATTTTTCAGTTGATGTTTTTGGGGCAGGGCTAAATCATGGGTTGACATTCATCAGAGCCATTTTCCAGTGAGTCGGTCAGTTTCACTGGGTGGGGGAGGGGCAAACCAGCATGTTCTCTCTGTTCTCCCATGAATGGGAGTGATTTTAGTGCCTCTGACGGACACGCCCCCAGGGTTCAGAGCAAAGTGACTAGAAATAATGCTTATTTGTCATGATTCTGACTGGTTGGTTTATAACACATTCTACTGTGGTGTGTGACAATGACAACCAACAATACTAATTGCTTTGCAGGATCTTGATATAATCAATTAAATCCTCTACTAACTTTTAGTACCAAGAAAAGCGCTATATAAATTAGTAGTAGTTTGATTAAATGTTGCTCTTCTTGTATTGTTTAGTATTTTTTCATTAAAGTTCCATCATGTGATGTCACTCTAATTCCACATTAGATGACTGTAAGGACAGTAAGGATACAGTAATGCGCATGCAAAAGGTGTGTAAAGGCCTATTCATAGTCTGGAATTTCGGTGGTGAGGTGACCACCGCTCCGGTGGTGAGCTGACCACCGGAGCTGAAATAACGTTGAGCGGTGGTGAGTAAAAACAGAGAGAAGGGCTGGAGCGGTGGCGGTGGCGGTGGTTTGCTCTTCACCGCGGCTCGTGACGTCATGTTGTAGTTTGGTGGTCACCCCACCACCGAAAATCCAGACTATGTATGAGCCTTAAAGTGCACAGGATTATTAAATTAAATTATATGCAATTGTGATGAACAGAAGTTTTCTGTTGCAGACGGGACAAAGATGTTTTTTTTATTTCACGTTTTCCACTTTTGTTGCTTTTTTTACCAACCTTTTCTCACCCATTTAGTTGTTATTCCAATTGATTTCTCCCCAACCCACATGTCTGTGTTGTCATCCTACTCTACTGACTTACCTACCAATGAGGAGCGCCCACCGGGAGGATGTATCCTTCGTCCTACTCCTCCCACCCAATACTCCCCGCTGACAACTTAGGAAGGCTATTGCCCCAGCCCGTAGGATTATGCGCAGAGACAATTATCACTCTTCCCGCCCGGCTTCCCTACCCTGAACATGGGCTAATTGTGTTTGTGTAGATAGACGCTGGACAAAGCCGGATGCACCACCGCCCACCGTGGGTTCGAACCAACAACCTCCGCGTTGGTGGGCAGCCAGGCACTTTACCGAGTCGCCACTCGAGCAACCTTTTTTATTTGTCACTGACTTACAAAGGTACAAGCAACGAAATGTTTTTGGAACTTGTCCCACAGATTGCACTACATACATATAATGAAAATAATTTCAAACAATGAAATGAAAAATAAAATAGATTGACAATACAAAAAATATATACAAAATATACAGTGATAGGGCTATAATACACATTTCTGCCACTGTCAAAAATTAACATCCTCTGTGTAATAATAATAAAGTCATAAAACCAGCATTATAGTTTGATCTTTCTATGTAGGGATAAGAATAACGTTACTGTAAACTGGCCACTATAGTTCACCTATAAACTACTAGAAATTAAGAACAATGTTTGTGTGAGAGATTCACTGAAAAACTTTTTTTTTTACACATACATGTGTAATCAGCTATACATTGGTCTCTACAAGGAAACAGAAACTTAGGAAGGCTATTGCTGATGACTTTATGACTTTGACTATGACTACTTTATGACTTTATTCTATTCTTTTTTCAGCAAATCAACATTGTTCTTGTGAAACCGTTTTGTTCATAGATCAAAACTCCAAATGTTAAGATTAAGGCAATAATGCTTTCATTGCCACTTTAGCTGCGGTTGGAGGAGTTATGTCAATTATACAACTAAGCTAAGGTCAAGAACAGGGACATTGACAGAACTAAACAAATAAATTACTCCCTAAACTTGGAGAAAAAAGGTAAAGGGGGGAAAAAAACAGACAGTAGGAGCTCCACCACTAGAATGAAGTATACTCCACTCACGCTTTCTTTATGTCTTCTCCAGTTGCATCTCGCCGCACACCTAATATTTGGTAATATTCCACCATGATGAGAGGCGAGGACAATCTTCAACAAGCCTGGAGAAGTTTTAAGATAAAACATGGCATAACAGTTAGGCTGGCAGGATTTGCAATAACAAAAATCTAGATTAGAACTTTGTCTGATATCTGTCACAGACTACTGTCACATAACATGGAATGTGCATTTTCACTCATGTGAGTCTTCTATGTCCAATGCACCATGTCAATATCCTTGTAAACATATTTTGACCATGGTTGGCCCCACAACGCACACCAAAGATTCCTTCAACTTTCTTATTAAAGTATAATAGACTGATAAAAAATAAATGAGGTACTAGCCCAGCACACAAGTCATAAATGTTGGATGTACTTAAATTCAAGGAACGTAAAACTGTAGCCAGCTATTCTCTGTTCATCTAGTTTATCCTGAGTTATCTCTTCTGATCGGATAACATGTAAGCTTGCATAAGTATTACACAGTATTATGGTGCTGGCCTGGGACAACTCCGATATAGTGAGGCACAGTGTGCATTCAAGATGGGATGCAATGATTTTGTGTTAAACTGCAATGACTAGCAAAGCAAACTGCAATGACTAGTAGCACTACTTTACTTTGGTTGCAAAAACTGAAATTGACGATGGCACGTTAGTGACGTTACATGATCCAAGTCTCGACTGTAACAGTAAATAATTGCTGATTTGTGATGTCAATACAGTAACATTACTGTCATTGGTAGACTGTGCTGCTCTGCAGACTAAGTATCCATCCACTGAACCAAACAAAGGACAGCTTGGCACACACCTCCAACTGTCACCACTGTGCAGTATTTCTGGATAGATATACGGCGTATTTTGTCTGACAAATTAAAAAAAAAGAAGCAGCTCGAATGAAAAAACATTTCGATTAAATTATTGTGATGTTGTTTTTTTTGTTTGCGATGGCTAACGTTATCCCCGTTTAAAGAAAGCAGGTAATTAAGCTAGCATTTGCTGCTAGCCGATTGCACCAGGGCAGCAGCAAAGAGCCGCGGCGCCCATTCTGTCAGTTTACCTGTCCAACACGCAGTCCAGTTTCTCCGCGCACTGATGAAAATGTAACAATATGAAACGTGTTGTTGTTTTTCTGCTTCTAGAAGAGAACCTAGCTGGGGGTTTTCGTCATGGTCAGCAGCCTAGCTGGAGGACGGTTGTTTGAGATTTGACGCAACGTCCTGTGGCAGTGGTTACAGCTTTCCGGTGGGCCTTCGCGTTGGATTGGCTCCTGCTTGGCCCCCGTCGCCGTCTGTCACACACGCGTGGGAGGGACCCACATGATGTGACTGCTGAACCTTGCGTCACCAGAGATAGAGCCTGCCTGCCTAGTGCCTAGTACTGACTGTATCCATTGATTGATTGATTGATTGAATGATTGATTGATTGATTGATTGATTGATTGATTGATTGATTGGTTTTATTTATATTTACACGTTGCTTTGTTTTTGGTAAGAGTGTGTGTGTGTGTGTGTGTGTGTGTGTGTGTGTGTGTGTGTGTGTGTGTGTGTGTGTGTGTGTGTGTGTGTGTGTGTGTGTGTGTGTGTGTGTGTTTTGATTGATTGATTGAAATATTTATTAACAGTTTGTAGAATTACAGTACATTTCAAGCACAAACTCAATACAAAGACTGTTAACTGTGAGTGGACGACCCAATTAAGCATTACACTTGTTTACAACAGGGTCCACATTGTTCAATTCATCAAAACATTTAGAGACATACAAATAGACACTTCTATGTAGTTAAAGAACAGAACAGGAATTCATCATATAGGAAGCAAAAAGGGAAAAGATACATATACAGCGAGGGGAAAAGGGGGGGAGCGGTGGGGGGGATTGTGTGTGTGTGTGTGTGTGTGTGTGTGTGTGTGTGTGTGTGTGTGTGTGTGTGTGTGTGTGTGTGTGTGTGTGTGTGTGTGTGTGTGTGTGTGTGTGTGTGTGTGTGTGCGTGCGCAGTGGTAAATACCATTTAATGTGAAGTCATTGATCACCCCTTGCAATGTTTTTCTGCTTTCATAATGTTTGGATAATAATATATGTAGGCTATAAGCCTGCAAAACAATGAACACCATTAAAGGGCCACTTCACCCCTTTTGCAACCAGATGATGTTTAGGGCACAAGAAACACTTTCCTGGGGTTTGTATGTGTGTAATATCAGTGTTTTTAGATATTTTAATATTTCAAAGTGGCTGTGATGTCAATTCCTTCATGGACTATACATGTTGTCTCAGTACCCACAATCTCGGCCACTCACTCACTTACCACTTACACTTGCCACAGTGAAATTGGTGACCTATACTGAAATATGTGACCATCTTGTCGACTTCACATAACTTTCATGGGGTCTTTAAATATGTGGCCTAAATAGTGCTAGATAAAACTCTGCTAATAAACAAACCGCAATGATTTATTACATTATGTTATGTCTACAGCCGGTCACCAATTTCACCGTAACTTGACCATGCTGGAGTGACCCAAGTGTGAGTGAGTGAGTGGCCGAGATTTTGGATATTGGAATTCAGCTATCCATGCAGTCAAACTCTAGTCAAACACACAGACTACTGTTCAGATCATTTTTCTTAGCCTGGCACGGCCAGACTCATAGCGAGGATTCACTGACGCTTCCTAAATTTGGCAAAATCTTTCTGGCCATATAGGGTACAAATTTCAAATTGTGCTACTGTTATCTATTCTACTGCAAATATACCAGTAAGACGCCTGAGGGCGTGATCCGCCTGGGTGACATCAGACTGCTGGGCGAGCGCTGGCGCTTTGGAATGGGGGGTCAGATCAACATATCCGCCTGGGTGACAGCAGACTGCTGGGCGAGTGCTGGCGCTTTGGCATGAAGGGGTCAGAACACTGAACACTGTTAAGTGTTTACTGCAGTGGTTCCCAGTGGTCCTTGACGGAGTTCCATGCAGGGGGTCCCCAGCTAAATGATAGTTTGGAACCAAATGGACCCTTATGGGTCTGTAACTCTGAGATTTGTACTCTCTCAGAGTTAAATTATATAAACCACTGGTTTACTTGTCACTGTTCCTAATCACACTGACCTTCCTAAACCAGCCATTTACTTATTTATATTCTGTCCCTCAATCTCTGCAGCATTGTAATGTGACCACAGACTAGATGAGACGATGACACAGTAATCCTAAAAATGAGATAGCTAAAATTTGATAATATAACAGTTTAAAAGTTACTTTGAAGGTGTCCCTTGTGATTAAACAGCAGAAATATATACTGCCATAAATAAAATACATTATTTACAGTAAGACACCCTGAGGGCAAGAAGAAGCGGCCTCGTCCTAAAGGGCGAGGTCGCGTCCGCCAGGCAGACTGCTGGGCGAGCAGCGAGTGCTGGCGCTTTGGCATGGGCATGATGGGGGCCGGGGGTCAGATCAACATAATCAAATTAATTCTGTACTGGCCATATATGGAGCGTGTCTTGAGTGTACAGGGTTTTATGAGGTCAGATCAACATATGGAATGTCAGAACAGGTCAGCTCCATATATGGAGATCTACGGGTGGCAGAGATAGAAATGCCATTAACTGGGGGTCCTTGAAATTAAACGGGGAGGGGGCTAATTAGTGTCAATTTAGAGGTCCTTACCTTGACGTGACAAAGTTTGGGAACAACTGGTCTAGATATAGCAGTAGTATGTAGTCATCTAGTATATATTGCCATCTAGTGGCTGTTATAAATCATAGCCCATATCACAACATCCCTTTTTCTTTCAATGTAAAATCACAACAAAATACTTTTAAACATTCCTGTTGAACTCTGTGAAATTACACAACTCTTCTCTTCATCTTCCCCATCTACTGCTGCATTTTCTGGCAGAGATAGTTATACATCCATATATATAGGATAGGATACGTTATCTTTATACTTTTGAAAGTTGACAGCAGTTCTTTTTTTTTGCATTCACTTAGTATACAAAACATTCGTAGCAGCAATTTATTCAAATGTAATTGAATTGAAGTTTGTTACTCTGTATATATAACAGAATTTCTATGTACCGATGTGTAAGCAGTGTAGAGTAGGCCTATAGTGTGCATACAATGATTTGTATTGGTGCTTGTATTACATTCTCTCTCTCTCTGTCTAGTTACTGCCCTGCCTACACATCCCACAGTACCAAACATGATGGTGTGAAAAGGTTTATGCTGAACCGGAAATTTGTCTTGGGCTTTCACCCCAGCTGCAGCCACACATAAAACATCAGTGACAAACAAAAATACATAACAGAGTTATGTATTACTATTTTTGTTAATTGCATATAATACCAGCCTGAGGGCGAGAAGCGACCTCGCCCAGGTCCATATATGGCACAGGTCATATATGGAGTGTGTCTTGAGTGTTTGATGAGGTCAGATCAACATATGGAATGTCAGAACAGGTCAGCTCCATATATGGAGATCTAAGGGTGGCAGCGGTGGCAGTGTCTTGAGTGTACAATGTACATGGTTTGATGAGGACCCAGGTAGGGCCGGGCCTTCATTTTCGGGGCTGTTGAGAACTCTAGTTTTCGCCGACTATACCTCTGAGTTCATGATCCTTTTAAAATCTCTCATCGTCCATTTTTGTACCTTGCTAGAAGTTGCTACCCATTGCAATTTCTGTCTCATAGAAGCAATGCTACATAAAGATCTAGCTTACACATGAGACATAACACACATTTAAAGATGCACTGGCTGACTGCTGTTCACTAAGAATAAGATTGTAAAGGCTTTGTGTATACAAACTAGTAGTACCGGTATACTAATATTATGGCTCTGAAAGATATCAGCCCTTCACTTACTGTTTTTTTATTGGGTGAAGGCAAATTAACATGCTAGATGACCCCAATCAATTATCATTAGTATTAATGTCCATTCATATGAACCCGTTTTATAATATATACCTAGTATATCTTGTTATACATTACTATTAACACAGTCTGTGGAGCATGTCACCCTAACATTTCGCCACGAACAATTTTAGTGATAAAGAAACCCCTTTGAATCTTGAGATGATTTGCCATCTCTCAAATGTAAAATTTGTTTTAACTGAGTGCAGCATTATACATACGCAGAAACCCCAGAATGATAACACAAATAAATGAATTGACCCTATATCTTTGTTTCCATCTTATTGTATCGCAGTATAAGTAAATTTAATATTTAGATCACATTAAATCTGACAGTCATCTGACAATGACAAGAGGCATTTACATGTTATGAAGAGCCCTAAACTGGGCTGTACACGACAAGAGGCTGATTTTACAAACATCACACAGACAAGGAGATAACCATTAGGATACAGGATTAAATTTACAGGGCATAGAGCAAGTGATGGATTTGCCACAGTCCAGCAAAGCAATTGGCAAGATGTTGATCCAGGGGGAAAAAAGAAGAAGTGTTCTATTAAATCAATGTCAATAAATAAGGTGTCTTTGTGCCTGGCTGAGAATAGTGTAATATGTTGTACCGTGGAATGAGAAGTCCAAAGCTGTGTGAAACATACTATGTACAGTATGTTGTTAAACCACGTTATAATCAGACTAAACTATTTTCAATTCCAAAAAAAGAAATGATAGACTAATGAAAATAATAAATCAATATGCAATCAATATATGAAAACAAATTAAAATAAATTGAACACAAACGATTTTATACGGTGGCTGACCTGCCTCCAGCAAATGGAATCTTGGAATGGAATGTGTATTGCTTTGTTTTAGTGCTGTGATCAAGTGTTAACCTGAATCATTTAAGGCACAGAGAAGAAATGGCCTGAAAATTACAGATCTAATTGAAAACAATATTAAAAATAAAAAGCATTTCTTTAAAAAAAGGAAAAAACAATACTGAAAACTTAACAAAGGAGCGAGTTGATCTATAGTTGATTGGAGAACAGATGGAAAGGACGGACGGGTAGCCAGTGGAATGAACAGACTTCTTGGGCCTTCTATAGGATCGTCATCCTATAAACCCATTCGGATACTCTGAATAATCTGGAAGATGGCTGTGGAGAGAGGGAACAAAAGATGGATGGGCTGTCACGAAGATGACATTTTACTTGACGATTAATTGTCACACAAATAAATGGGATAACGTTTTAATTGTTTTTGGCATTGAACATGCGGAGATTATTCTATTCTATTAGGCTTTTAGGCTTCATAAACAAGAATTGCACAGGGCAGATATGCCAAATAACTTAAATAGAAAGAAATTACAGATTTAATTAAAAGGGTGTTGATCTACAACCGCATAACGCATGATTTGTGTACATATAGATCTGTAATTTCCACTATTTTGGGGGAAATGTATTTGAGCCCCTCCTACAGTATGTCCAGATTTGAGTGTGTGTGCAAACACAAACTTTGTCCTACACAAACATTAAATTCCATTGACAATGAATGGACAATTTTGAGTGTTCGTGTAAACACAAACATTGTGTAACACAAACATTGAAGATGAAGGTGAGGACGCAAATTCTGATTGGCCGGAATGAGATGATGTACGATGATAAGAGTGCCCCTCACTTCACACGGGTGTGATTTTTCAACATAGAAACAATTATGAGATTATATGGAAAACAAATCACACCCATGTGATCACTTTTGTCTTCAATGTTTGTGTCTACACAAAACCCCAAAAGGCTGGGCATTGTGATCAGACGATTATGTAAGTATGAGTGACATGCCTAAAGATGGAGATTGGACAGTTCAACAAATCCAAACTCCATAAATAAAGCATATCTGCCACTTTAAAGGTATATTCAGTGATTTCACTTAATTCAAATATCACTTATTTCTTTGTTTTGTTGTGATAATCCTCCCTACTATAGAGTGTGCTGGCCATATAAGGAGTTCCTCCCTGTCCCCAGTTAACCCCTGGGGGTCAAAAAACCTTAGGTTTCGTTTTTGACTCTCTATCCTGATTGGACGAAAGGCTGGGTCCCACAGCCAAAAACGAAACCTAAGGTTTTTTGGGTGAAATCACTGAATATACCTTTAATTGAAGTGTGCTAAAATCTACTGATTTCCAATTCAATTAGAATAGTTTCACCACTGTATGGTAGAATAGAAACAATATCGTTAACCCATTCTGAACGGGAACCCCTTTTGGTGGTAGCATTATGTTATAATATAGCTATTGAAAAATAGCAGATCTACAAGCTCATAGCACGCCACTCGGTGGCGCGCTATGAGCTTGTAGAGCTGCTATTTTTGAAAAGACATTTTTGTAGAAGACATTTTTAGAATCTGATCCCAGTCCAAAATGGGTTAAAAAAATGTGGAAATAAGCAGACAGCAAAAAAGTAAAAACATCACGACAGACGGACAGAGCTTCAAATACATCATTTCTAGTCCACAGACATGCTTGTCAAAGACCATACAAAATTGTCAACAAGGAATTTCCAGATCAGTACATTCTATTATCAAATCTGAACCCACAATCCTCTCTATAACTTATTTTGTGGTCTCAGTCTGATTCTGTATAGGCATACTGCTGCCAGACCACAGTGACCATACGGTACATTGTCTACTCTGGGCCAATGTGACCCAGAGCAGCAACCATGGACACACAGTCACATACACAGCAAAGTGCTTACTGTAGTATTACTACCAAGTATATTTAAAAAAAGAAAATGCATCTTACACCATCGTACATTCATTACCTCAACATAATTACACAACTAAAAATGAAATGCAGGCTACTTTGCTGTTAACAATAAATGCAAATGTCAAAAACAAAAATCGAGTTGGGATGAGTCACCCCTAAATGACAAAACTGAAAACAAATAAGATACAATCAAAGAGACAATATGAGTATCTCAAACAGGCAAGATGGCTGCCAACACTGATCCAAATGTGGATGTCCTTATGTAGACTTTGCTGAGGTGGGCAAACATGTTGGACAATGCAAACACACGTGTACAGAACCACCTTGCTTGGAAAAAGATTAGGCCTACCAACATAGGAAAGAATAACATTCAGCAGCACATGAGACTCTGTTCCTCAAGTCTTTAAACCCTAACTACAGTAGATGGGGAAGAGAAAATGCTGCCAAACACATTGCCAAAATATGTAATCAGAAGGTCCTAGCAATTAGCAAATATAAAAATACAACTGTTTGTGGCCATGCTGTGTTTGTGACATGAGTTGCTGAGTTGGCTGGCCATGGAAATGTCAGGAGATAAGGTGCTCTCATCTAATCATGTTGTGTTCTTGACAAGGGCAGCGCTGCAGATAAACTCAAAATACCTGTGTGAATGCCAACATCTGATGTTTTGGTCAGTCTCAAAAACGGTTTTAAGAAATTGAGCAAGCTAGTGGAAATAACTGTGGAAGTAAAGTAATGCTACGCCTCCTACCTAGGCTACCTCTAATCTCTTTTTCGATCCTTAATTCTGTCAAAGATCAATCCTCAGTTACAGTTGAGTTTTTCTCACCAATACACAACTATCACAAGTAAGCCTGGGACAGAGGCTACAACTATCATATAGCAGTCTAGCTCTGGT
Organism: Protomyctophum parallelum; assembly: GCF_964188405.1. Classification (NCBI taxonomy): domain Eukaryota; kingdom Metazoa; phylum Chordata; class Actinopteri; order Myctophiformes; family Myctophidae; genus Protomyctophum; species Protomyctophum parallelum. Next base: position 26,354,966 of record NC_139709.1, on the reverse strand, counting down.
CCATAGCCTTCTACGATTCTGCCCTGCAGTATAAGGCTATGGGACTTTCGGTTTTAAATCTCAAATCGAAATCAGACCAGCCTCTCGTCTTTAGCGTAAATAAAAAGAACGTTTTTGCTACTCACCAAAACAAAGGCGGGTTGTGTCATTAAAAAGCCTACTTTCCTTAGTGGATGCACTCTGAGCGCCCCACCACACATATAAACGGTACTTTTTGGCCAGAAAGGGATTTTTTTTCACCGGAGGAAAAATATTCTCTATGAGGCAATTCTCTGGGCAATATCGGTAGAGGGCACAGCAGAGTAACTAAAAAAAAAATTTGGCCAAAAAGTACTGTTTATATGTGTGGTGGGGGGCTCAGAGTGCGTCCACTAAGGAAAGTAGGCTTTCTATTGACACAACCCGTCTTTGTATTGTGAATGGTGAGTAGGTCAAACGCTCGTGAGATTTCCACTAAAGAGGAGAGGCTGGTCTGATTTCGATTTGAGATTTAAAACCGAAAGTCCCATAGCCTTATACTGCAGGGCAGAATCGTAGAAGGCTATGGAGCAGAGCTAATAGCAGTCTATCACTGCATGAGAAGCAACTGTACTTGCATATTCGTTTGTCACATTATGGCACCCCTAAAGGCACCAACTCACTATTTTCTTTGTGCATGATTGAGTTGCATCAACAGTCACAGTAAATAGAATTATTTGAAGTGTGTTGAGTTGAAGTGAACAAAAAGATTTTACTACGTTTTTACTGTACACTCACCTGAGCCACAAACAACAAAAATGAACAGGGCCAGAAGCCAGGGTCCCACGGCCACTTTGTCATCCTGAGTGGTTCTCTGCAACGCACGCACGCGCACACACACGCACGCACACACACACACACACACACACACACACACACACACACACACACACACACACACACACACACCATTAAAACGTAGGCCTGGCTTACTACATAGTACTACTATCATTATAAATCAATTACATACATACAGTATCATATGGACATATAGAATGCGGAAAGATGCAGCTGAGATATTTACATCTTATCTTGATGGCCAAGTTGATAAACACACCAGACATACATAAACAGTGTGTCAACATATCTTGCTGGCCAACTGCACAAATCAAGTTCCTACTAAATCATATAGCAGGTTCAAGGAGAAAAACAGACACCGGTTCTTGAATGAACAGTTTAGTACCGTCATATTATATTTATTATTTATATCAGATAAAAAAAAAGAAAGCACAAGGACGTGGTCTGATATAAACGTTACCGTGGATTTGACGACGTTGCCTCTTTGTGTGATGTTTTTGCTGTGTTTCTCGTTGGCCATGCGGATCCTCTGCTTGGCGACCATCTTTCAATACAGTTGTTTTTCTTTATATCTGGAAAAATAAACGACTCGGTACCTGTAAGGGGCTTCTTTGCTTTAGTTTAAAAGTAAAGCACACAGATAGACAGGAGGAAAAGCAACGCGTTACTAATGCTACGTATACATCTGCGACCCCGCCCACACCGGAAGAATTCTTTTTTTTCCCTTTAACTAAAAAAACTTTATTCAAAACCGTTCAAGACAAAAGACAAGGTGTAGACAAAACAATGAAAAACATTTAAAACATGCAATTACATTAACACCATAGATTATTACAAGCAGACCCCCCACTATAATTACAAGACAGTGTTACAACTGATGCGGTAAAATTAAAAGACCCTATTTTCCAGATTTTCCAGACCAAACAATATATAGTCTATTGCACCTATTTTGTTCATATTTGTAGCCTATTGGTCTATTTAGGCGCTGCACATGAATTGTTTGATGCAACATGATTGCATTGCACACTGTTTTCTTTCTCCATCCTTCATCCAATTCAATAGCGGTCGGTGATTGGCTTGTTGGTTGTCGTGGTAACTGCTGAACTCAACGTTGATGAATACACATATGGAGGAGACTTCATTTTCTAAATGAATAATGAAGAATATATAAATTGTAATACTTGACTAAACAAGATAGTCTGATATGAGACCATATGAACCGGTATAAATGCTTAGATGCGGTTGATACCAACTTCCAATGACAGAGGTTGTAACACTTTTGTGATCAGAAAATACAGAACGACAGAACTGTGGTACCGGTATCTGTATTTGTTTATGGCACACATACACTTTCACTGATACACTCATTCCATGCATTACCACTAACAATAATGTGATGATGTAAGCAGACAAATGTGACTTTGGAACATGGTGTTGTATATTGGCATGAATTATTTTACTTAAACTGGGTACAGTACACTATACTTTTAATTAATATAAAAGTATTTGTATTAATACGAAAGTATTTTGTAATAATACAAAAGTATTTGTTGTGTCACATTATGGACAACATGAAGATTAGAAAGTATTTTTTGGACACTACTCCATATGTCTACATGTCTTCTTCATTATCACTGTAGGCCTACTATCATTTTTGCACAACCTCTTTTCAGAGCCACACACACTTTCTTTCAATATTTAGTTTCATATGATCAATGGGGCCGAACTACTTATATGTAACCCCGTTGTATTGATTACACATTGTATTGATAGTTTTTCTACTACAAATGCCTGCTTAAGTTTTAATGTTTTGATGTTTGTTTATATTGCATTGTTTGCTGTCTTGTTTTCTTTTAACCTACAGCACTTTGGTTGACCTGGTCATGATAAATGTGCTATATAAATAAAGTTGAGTTGAGTTGAGTTCTCAACAGTAATATCAAAGTGCATTATAGTAGTAATGGATGAATTCATGACAGAGGTGCAGCAGGGCATACTTGTCGAGAGTAGACGTCACTGATTGGCTGTGTACATTTGGTTGATCTTCCAGAATATTTATTATAACAGGACATTTAAGATAATAATAAGTTAAAACAGAAGAATAAGAGATTAAAATGAAAGCACACAAGATATAGATAGGTCTTCCTATTTGATTTAAAAGAACAAGGAGGTTGTAGAGTCCTGATATATGGTGCTTAAAAACTGAATGTTACTTCTCATTGGTTATGGTCAATACAGCAGGAAAAGGCCCCGGATGGCATTTACACACGAACACTATGGATGGTAGGCCTACTTCATGTCACATGGGAGGACAACATCGTAGCCTTCTATGGGGACATCCTGCAGGGTCACAGTGCACAGCTGCGTGGACAACGTGCACCACCTACGTGGACACAAACTGCTGATACCCCAGACCCCAATGCTGGATGGGAGGGAGGGGAGGATTATCAGTTAAGAATCAAGGTTCAGAAAGCAGACCTGTCCCAGACGACCGGAAACCATGGATGGTTCATGATGTAGCGCAAGATCATATTACAACCATTCAATGCTTTATATAACCCAACATTAGATTTAAATTCCTTGACAGACAGGGAGCCAATGTAAAGAGCAGAGTATTGATATGAGCCACTTTCCTTTTTAGGGAGACCTGTAAAGACACTGTTAGTAGTCAAAGTCTTCTGAAAATGGCAGTAGTTGGCCATCAAGAAGATGCTTGCTGCTGGCTGACAGTACTGTAATAGGCCTATACACGGATTTCTCCTGCTGGCAGTTGACACCATCACATCCAGAGATTGCCGGCAAGAATGGTCAGCAGAGGGCAACAATGCTGCGTCGACCCATATATAACATATGTCAATCCTGGGGTTTTCCAGCAGCCGCTGGCCAAAGGGTGAGCTACTAAAATATACTCCACTAACAGCCTCCGAGGCTCCGATTCTATGGGAAGCTACTGCTCAAAGTGCCTGGCACAAAGTATGCCATTGCTAGTGCTGATGATCCCAGGGCCAGGGGCCTCTGCCCAGATTAACACGACTGCTTTGGAGCAATGATTCGGCTGGCCTGCATTGCAGAATGAAGCCATGGAATAAATGTCTCCCAGGACAAGGAGAGAGAAAGAAAGGTTATGGACAGAACTGCATTTTCTGACTTAACATGCAGTTAACCTGCAATCTCGAGTCTTCCGTCCCTGTCCCGACCATAGTGGCTTTGAGATTGGGAGGTCAGGGGTTCAATACCTGGCATTGATATAGTCTTACCAAAGACACACAACACATGTTGTTTTATTGCGAATGTAAGTCTCAGTTTACTATGAAAACCTGCATTTCATGTCAGGCAGTCAGTCAGTCAGTCCATCACGCCTCGTGACACGCTCCATACTGTATATGGCCATCTCCATACATATATGGTGTAGGCCTATATGAAGATGACACTGACCTCATCTAACCCTAGGTGGAATCCTGGATAGCCATACATGGAGAAGACTGGATCATCACCTAGATCTGCATATATGGAGCCGGCCAGCAACTCTACATCTGACCTCAAGGACACCAGATTAATAGTTTAACTCTTGCTTCTTAACTGTGCCGTATTAAGAAGCTCTGTTGTTTAAGCGTAACCTTGTTACTGGTGTTTTATAACGTATTATTCATCATTTGGATTTTATTTAATGTGTGCTAAATTGAAGGGATGATAGCACCCCTATATTATTGCAGGGCAATACTTGTACATCAAGCTGCCTTAAGGCTACGTTCCAACAGTCTGCAACTGCATGTTCACCTGTACAGCCCATAATGCCCTTAATACAGGCCTCCACCTGGGCTTTGACTGCTCAGGCCTGCGTAAGAGTGGGTGGAGGATGAAACAGCTGAAGAAGAGACAGAGGCTGGCTCCAGTTTCACCTGCCAGTCATGAAAGGTACCGAGGAGGCAGTTACATGAGTGAGCCCTGTGAGCTTAAAGTGTGGTTTGGAAGAATAGTATAGAGCACGCCGGTAACCATGGTAACATTTCTAAATTGTTGTTTGTCAAGGGGACCTCTGTGCATGAGTGTGGACCTCCAGGGGTTCTTGAAATCTAATTAGTCAGATAAATAGACGGAAGGAGACCAATGACTGCATGCAGCTATTTTCTCAGGGCAGTAAATGGTGCTGCCTGAAGAAGAGCTATCATATAATTGAGTTGAAACGCGTTGAGTAGTTTTGAGCCAATCGTTCGTTCATTTGCCCAAACAAAAAGTTGTAATAAAGCTGTTTAGTGGTCTCTCTCTCTATTGTTTTTTTCCGGCCTCACGTTGATTAATGTAATTGTAATTCAATCCACCTTTATTGCAATATAGAAAATGCTAAGAACGACTGTTCTAATAATATAAAAATGATCTCCTACTTCTCATATGCAATGTACACACTTAAATTTCTTCAATTTAATTTCAAGCTGAATATCTTTGCATATCAGGGTCCATGGACAATATTATCTCAAAGGGAGATCCAATGTCCATGAAAGTAGGCCTACATTTTTGCTAGGTCACATGATATCATTTGAAAAGTAAAGAAGCAGACCCAATTCACGATGTCTCAAGTTTGAAAACTACAACTTTTTATTCAGATGTGAATGTTTCACAAGGAACTTCTTCAGTCATAAAATGTCAGTCACAAAAATACATTCAACTTCATTCAACTTGTCTTATACTATTCATATACCTGTATAGTAGTAGCCTATACGTCCTGACTCTTGTCATGTTGCCCCGTTGCCAGCAGAGAGCGCCCTTGCACTTGAACTTTACAATTGATTCCATAGTTACCGGTATTCCAAAACTGTGTCAACGCTTTACCCCATGGGCACATTTGAGCCGACAGCCGCGGACAGAAGAAGCTGTTTTTTACGTAATTTCCGAGTTTTTAGACAGCTGGTGGATGGAAAAGAAGCTCTACCCCGGGCCCCGTGGCTGACTGCCGCAACGGACAGATTCCTGGAAACGCTCACATCCGCGGGGGTAGAGCTTCTTTTCCATCCACCAGCTGTCTAAAAAGCCGGAAAGACGTCGGGCGTCAGCTTCCTTTGGCCGCGCCTGTCGGCTCAAATGTGCCCACTGCGCCACGGTGTTAACGCGTGTGGCGAGTTCAGACACAGGTCACACAGCCACATACAGCATTATGGTAGCCTGCTGCAAGTGGGCAGCCTACTGTCGCATTTCAAAACAGAAATGTTAATAATTCATGCGTTAATTTTGTTGGCCTATACGCCGTGGGGGGTGGCACCCAAGTTACAAAACGGCGTAATTTGGCTATTTGTTAAATTAAGATAGCCTACATGGCAGAAATGTGGCCCATGTGGGTTTCGAGTGTTAGAAAACGCTGAATTGTATTCACTGTCTCACACTCACCGCCAAAAACTAAAACATGTCTATAATATTTCCATAAATCGTCATACAATCCGTGAAAATACGTTTCCATCGTCGGTGCGCCGCTTTTGCATAAAACGATGTCCAGCTCAGCCCGAGATAAGAAGCAGGCAGCTGACGACCTGAGGTAAAATGCAGTTCAACCGTCTATGTGGATAGACTCTCTCTCTCTCTCTTACTGCACATGTGGATAAATGCCCCCCCCCCCTCTCTCCCCCCCTTTAGAGTCCTTTAACTACACATGTGGATAGACCCCCCCCCTCTCTCTCTCTCTCTTTCTCCTTACCATTGAGAAGCATGCTGGTGAATGATCTCTCCAAGTCCCTCTTGTGTTGCGTGTCAGGGACAGTTGCGTGCGAAGGGCACGTGAGGTCAATGCGACCAATCCGCCACCTGAAATACACTACTCTGTCCGCCTATAAAACACCCAACCCGGCATCTTTTACCAATGGCTCCGACTTTATCCAAGAAAACCTAGATTAAAAACAAACCCTTACTGTTATGTAGGCTACTTATTTACTCTGTAAACCTATACTTCAAAACTGGACAGTGGACACTGTCTGCAACACGTTTCGGTGAGTCAATATATTCGCCTAATTATAGCCTATCTAAGTATATTGTATTGAGTGGCCACTTAATTGCTTACACTGCTGTTTTATTTACTGTCTCTCCATTGTCTCTTCCCCACTGCCAATCAAGGCACCCATGCAATAATTAAATCTGGTGTATTTGAATGGTTTCTATGATTTATTATGATATATGTACTAGGCTATACGTGTGCGAGCTTAGTTTAATAATATTTATGACTTTAATTACTTATTTTTTCCCCCCATCTATCCATGTATGTTCAGATGATGATTCCACCAGGAGAGTGTCTCTACGCTGGCCGGAAGAGGAGGAAACCTGTCCAAAAACAGTTGAGTTTATTGCTTTTACTCTTGCTAAACATTTTATTGTTAACTGCCTCTTGAAAGTATGGTAGGCCTACCTTAATTCTGTAGAATTGTCGATTTTGTGTTTCGTTTCGAGTTGCTAACAAGCAGTACACAACTTTTGTTAAAACTTTGTGTATGTTCATGAGCTGTCACCTGTTGGTTGTTACAGTAGCAGTAGGTAATTCGCATCCTCCGATCCTTATATTGACACCAATGTACACTAACAGAGTTGCACTTGCAGCTGGTTTGCACATACACAAACCTGTATTATTTATGATACCAGCTGTAGAGAAACTATTGACAACATATATGTTCACTGATGAGAAGATGAGCCAAGAAGGAGAGAGAAAGGACATGGAAATTGTTTGGACATTTACAAAACAGACCCAAAAATATGCAGACAACATAAAAATCATACTCTTGGGAGTGAGAATGAATCCATTACATATACCAGCTAACACCAGCTGCCAGAAACCTCATTTATACCTATAATCATACTTTTTATGTTTTTTTATTTTCATAACTGTATGTCATAATAATAATAATAATAATAATAAATAAATATATAAGGGATTTATATAGTATTAGTACTCAAGTAGGCTACTCAAAAATGCTTTACATGTGTTGGGGCCAGGAGAGAGAACATAAAAAAGGACAACTTTATTAGGAAGAAAATAAAGAAGAAAAAATAAGAATTAAAAGCAATAAAACAGTAAAGTTAAAATCAAGTCAACTTGGAAAGGCTATAGTCTAAACAGGAGGGTTTTCATCATCATATGCAAGCATTGCACATAAGTAGTGAAAATAGCAGATCTACAAGATCTTCGCTGCGTTGTGAGCTTGTAGATTGGCTATCTTTTACAATTTTATATTTTAAAAACTATATAGGCTATATATATATATAATAAAAAAGGGAATGGTTTCAGACTGGTTTCCACCCAACAACAGCAATATGCATAAGAACATAATATATATAATAATTATCTTAATGTTTTAAAATTAATATTTTAAAACATTAAAACATTAGTTAAATATTGAATTAAAACAATAAAGAATTATGGCTACTCATTTAGAATTTACTGACATGCAAACTTATTCTGCCAAGTACCAAAATAATCTTTTCCGATTAATTCAAATTTCCTTGAAAGGTTCAAATTAAATATGTTTAGTTACTATTTTTTTAACAACCACAAATTCAACAATGTTATTCTACTACTTTGCATTCTTTAGCCAATACTTTCATGACCGGCGGAGTCTCTAGTGTCAAATGATTGCCTCAGTAATGCGACAAAAACAAAAGAATCTCCATGAATTCAAGGCTTCATGGGGTGTGTAATTATTATAAAAAATATTTTTTGGGGTGAACAACTCCTTTAAAATGTTTCTTTGCTGGCTGTGTCACATGCCTTCTAACTGTCAAGGACCCCCACATGAATGTGTATTTAGCTACAGACATCTAAAATATTCTGTGCAAGGGACCCCCATACAAAGTTTTTGTTGTTAAAATATTCAGAATTATTAAAACATCTTCAACATTTTTCAAGAAAACACATCTACAAGCTCGTTTCAAATAGCAAATGATAGATAGGGTTAAAGTGGTTAAACAGAATTTTATTGCTAACTTGGAACCAACTAACAAGAACCTCTGGGCGTCCCTGGACCCCACTTTGAGAACCAGTACCCTAATTGATGTCATATGTATGTTTTATTTTTATTTATTTTGATTGCATCATAGCAGAGACTGGGTTTCAAATCCCAGTTAGGACATAAAAGTTATAGATTGCACAGATGCACAGATTTGTGTGTTTGATGTGTGTGATGATTTGATTGGCTGATGTATGATGATGTATGATGATAAGAGTGACCCTCACTTCACACAAGTGTGATTCTTTCCATCTAATATGTTTAGACTGTACAGCAGAGGTGCAGGAACGAGAGAGTGCTTCGACTGTGACACAAGTCACAAGCCTCATTTGTACATAGTTGGTTGATTTGTCAGGTTGTGTGTACATTGTACATGTAAAATCAATGAAGAATCACTCAGATTCAATGTTTTCTTTGTTTTCTTCCTTTTAACACTATAATAAATTTGCATGGTTCTTTATTGATTTTCTGTCACCATTGTAAAGGAGGAATCTTCAAATATGCCCCCAAGGGTTAAAAGGTGCAATTAATTTGCACAAATTGTACATGAAACATCTTTTGCAAGTGAGACCTGGCCAAGACAGGGTCAAAGCAGTAGGCCTACATCAAATTACAAAATGATAAGAAAGAGTGCAACAAACGTTTGTGGTGAAAAAGCTAATTTTTCCAAGTGTCAACTTAGAACATTTTACATATTCTGTAAAAAATAAACTCCTCAGTCCTCAGTATTAATTAATTTATTTGTAACTCTGGGGGGTTATATGATTTTCTCATATTAGATGTGAGCACTGGTTTCCACTGAAAGTTTCAGGCTCCTTCATGCCTGTTAGCTTAGCAGTGAAGTTATATTTTATAGTTCTTACTAGTTTGTCCTGATCTCTCTCTCTCTGTCTGTCCCACCCCCCTCTCCACCCCAGGAAGACTTCGGCATCCATTGTGAAGACCAATCCGTCCAAACGGCACAGGGACCGTCTCAACGCAGAGCTTGACCGTCTGGCCAGTCTGCTGCCCTTCACCCCAGATGTGATCGCCAAGCTGGACAAGCTGTCTGTCCTCCGCCTCGCTGTTTCCTACCTCCGTGTCAAGAGCTTCTTCCAAGGTGGGCAGTGCCAGTGACATACTGTAAAATCAGAGTGTACAAATGTACTTGTTTGAACCCCAGCATCGCTATTCCTATTCTGGGGGGAACATTTGCCTGATTGACAGCTTTGTATGACTGAACTTTATAATAAAAGGTCTGGTCATGTCATGAACCTTTCAGGAACGGTCAAGAAAGTACAGTTGCAACTCATGTCCATTTAGTGAGTTAGTTTATTTTTATTTCGGTCATTTAGAAACAAAACAAAATGGTTGTTGAGCAATTTACAGTAGCCTACTTAGTCAACATTGTGACTATTTTAGCCGAAAAGGTATGGGCTGAAGCAGAAAGCTTATTTTGCCCACATATTTACATAATTAAAAAAAGAATATATATATAATATAAATATAATCACAGTAGCATATGAAACGCACAATTGAAAAGAAATGATCATGAAGCTACAGTAAAATACAACTAAAAACCATTAAAAATCATTTCAGAGCAAACTAAAAACATAAAGCAAAACAACATTCTGGTATGCATTCGTTTTTCCAGACATAACAGTTTATATATATTTTGTGTACTTAATATTATGATACTATACATGTTTATTATTATTTCGCTTTCGCCTTTTATTTTATATATTTTATGGAGGGACAGACAGTAGGCTGACAGGAAATGGGGAGAGAGATGGGGGGAAGACATGCAGTAAAGGCCATCGGGATCGGGAGTCGAACCCGCGGCACACTGCCAGACTGGATTACCAGCCAAGGTGCCTGGACCGCTGAGCCATGGCCCAGGCCACTATATATGTTTATTACATGGCTTGGTTGAAAGCTTGATTCTGATTGGTCATTCACTGAATTCAGCAGTGAGTTATATCTTGATAATGACCGTTCCGCTCTATAACAGACCGCTGCCTAATCAAACCCTCTGAGCACCAGCTGCGCGGCTGCGCCCCGTTTGATTTACTGCTGTTTCCAACATGACAGCCATGTAAACACACACTGTGACACACAATGTTATTTACATCTAAACATTGCTCTCAAAAATATATTTGAAAACATTTGAGCGAAAAATAGACGAAGCAGTACCCGAAAATGGATTCTATTTGCACTGCAGCTGGGCAGACGCAGCCAGCGCAAACTTATGGAATACTTTTTGTGTTGTTTTGAGTCAATTTATTAATTTATGTTAGGTAGCCATGTAATAAGCGGGATAATATCTGGCTAGGTGGTCATTGTCGGGAGATAATTCACCGTTAAACTCCCTGAAGGTGCAGCTTGGATGTGATTTATTATGAGCCTTGTATAATATTGCAGTGGAGTTGAGGTTGACTAAATCTTGTAGTTTCAGTGTACCTGTATCACTTAGGATTTTACTGTGCAGCTGACACGAGGACAGTGTCATGCGTGCGTGTGTGCGTGCGTGCGTGCATGTTGTTATTGCGAACGCAGTGAGCCACTTACTATGACAGCAGGGGCTGAGTGTCTGTGTGTGTGTGTGTCACGCTGTGTGGTGTCACGCTGTTACACCACCGGCCCGCCACCAGAGGGCGCAGCTGTGGCACGCACGCACGCACGCACACACACACACACACACACACACACACACACAGGGCGCAGCTGTAGCACACACACACACAACCACACACACACGAGCTGCGTTCGCTTCACGCGTTTGCGCGTCTTACTTGTACCTACTAAATTGAACTTGGTGTGTTTGCAACAGGCTGTTGAATTGCAAGCAAATGTCCACATACAAACTGGAACTTGTTTATTCAGTGACGCCAGATGGGGGAGCTTGCAAGTCACGGTTGGAGGAGACAGTGGAACAAACCAATCACCTGGCATTGTTGGCCCATTGCTAACAACAAGAAATGAGAACATTTTGACTAGTTTGGCTGGCTAGTCTTTGGACATGATGATAATCGAGACCAAATTCAGTGCTTCATTTTGGTCACAAACCAGTCATTTTGTTACGTGTGAACATGCTAAATTCAAATCCATTTTTACAGGGGCCTTTAATGTGGCCATGTTGTGTTTGATTGAGTGGTGGTGGTGGTGCTCGGTTGTTGTGGGCGGTTTTGGCAGTTTGGTGTGTGTTGTAACATTTTGTAACAGTTTGACTGAGTGCTTGTGCCAGTCAAAAAAGTCTCAAATTATAGGCCTCACAAACAGGTTTAAGTAAGTCAGTCAAACAGCATGCAACAGCAGGATGCATTGATTCATTCAATAAGAATACTACAACATAATAATGTACAAAATATTACAATATATGCTATAAATTACAAGCTTGGGATAAAACACACAACAATCAAGCTTGAATGTCAGAACAAATGTATTGGAAGAGTCAAATAATAAGCAGTATAGGTTTGTGTGGGTATCAGTGATTGTAAGGGTCCATTCCATATTTATATTTAAACAAAATGATTACCAGAACACATGCATGTGCGTGAGTGGATGTGTGCATGTATGTGTTCGTTTGGATGTAATCTCTCACACTGAAATCCCTGAGCATTGTGAGATGAAATCATTGTATTGTCTCTCCACTTTTTATAAGTGCATAGTGAACCAGAAAATTGTATTAATACATGGCTGCAGTATTGTACACGCATGTATGCAAACAAAAACTATGCAGTCAACATATTGCAAACAATGCACCAAGACACCCCCACTCTCCAGCCACACCCCATTGTGTCTTACCCTCTTGCTGCCCTCAATTTCCTCTCTCTACTGTCCTGTCTAAATAAATGGGCGAAAGGATTCCACATGCATGCCGGTTTAATGACGCACACACTCACGCACGCACACACACCACATGTGCACACACCACATGCGTACGTAGACAATATATTCTGTTCTGTTCATGCACATCAAGCTTTCATTCTGAGGCGATGGCAAGCTTCAGTCAGTTTGACCAAAATAAGGACATAAAACATGAGACTTGATACATGGGACTTGTCCCTAGAGATGATGTGACCTTACCTCTGTCCATGATGGAAATGTATGTATGATGGATAAATGTACATACAGAACATGACTGGGCCATGGCCAGGCTCAACTAGAAACAGATGACATTCAGCGGTTCAATTAATCTACTGGCTGGCCATATTGGCTGTCATTTTGCACCGACTGAGAAGGTTTAGCAATAAAAGCGATTGATGGTTCAAGGTGATTTTCTCAGTTAGAAGATTTCTATGCAAACACATCATTAGAATGTTGTGTTTTTGACGTCAAAAACCGTACTCAGAAAACGAAAGACATCAGGGACGCAAGACGTATTCAATTCTTTAAACAGTATCGGTATAAGATATGTATATTTTTGGCAGGATTCAACTCCAAGCCAGCAAAGAGTGGAGTGTCCGGTTTAACAATCTAGCTAACTGTTTATTAGGGACTTTACAGGGAAAGGCTGCACAGAATGATATGACCGTCGAAAAGGTCAGCAATGGTCATTACTCTACATTACCTAATAATAACTGTAAATACTGGGGGTAATTGGTCAAGTTCAAAGATCACAACAGTAATTTATTTTGGCTATAATTCAGTAAAAGTCCAATTGAATTGAAATAGAACAAAACAGAGATAACTCAACTTATCACCTAGGAGAAAAGCTGGAGCTCACCCAGTGTGTCTTCTGTTTGAAGGGGACTATGATCTGTGGACACTTGTTCTCTCTCTTCACATGTCTCACTGGTCATTACCCACTGGTGTGTGTCATTTCTTGTCTAGTCTCTGCCTGGTAATTGTACAGATTGGGCTGTCACCATATAACAGAGGCCTAAAGTAACTGACCTGCTACAGCAGACAGCTTAGGCGTCTGCTATGACGCTCAACAGGAACAGAGCTGAGAGAACACAGCGTGTGTGTGTCTGTCTGCCTGTGAAATCCACCGCATGAGCTCTTTGTTGACCTTAACACTATTGTTAAGGTCTTGTCTTACACAATTACATTGGCGTTAAGAGGGCTGAGTGTGCATGTGTGTAGTGAGCATGTTTGTGCCAGTGTAAATGTGAAGCGACATCCCATTATGCCTGGTTTAATTCAATATTTGGTGCGTCCGTGCTTGCCTTGAATGCAATTGCATGCGTGCATATGCGCATGTGTGTGAACATGCACGTGTAACTGGTGAACTAAATGAAATAACCAAGTAAGCAAGTATATTTAAAGTGACGTTTCTGTTGAAGAGTGACGTGCATGGAGCACCAAAGTGAGACTTTAGCATTATCACGCCCCTGGTTCAATAGGCAGTGTACAAGAAGTACACTGCCTCAAGTGCACACTGTCTCAAGTCCTCACAAACAAAAGACATAATCCAGTTGCAATTTTCATTTCAAGAATAGGTTTGTGTCACACTATCCATGAAAATCAAGAAAGATGATCCATGAAAGGCAAGAAAGAAAAATATTCCCCATGCAATTTCATGAAGAAAAAACTCTAGTCCACTCTCTGATATAATGTATGACAAGATTTGTTCTTTATCCACAGCTGTACTCCATGAAGTATATTCCCCATTGATCTCATCTTTGTTTTGTTTACTGTAGTGTAGGGCAATGGCAACACAGTCACAGATGTTCAAATATCACGTGGTAACATTCTGCATGTTTAGATATTACACATACATTTAAGTAAACCCCGGTTTCCTTGTTATTGCCTATGAAAGTGTTTATATGTGAGGAGATATTGTTTTTTACAGGAGCAATCGTGGAGTTTCTATTCAGACACAATTGCAATACTCACCTTGTTAAGCAATTACACTGATTTATACTCACAAGCTACTCTCAATCGTTGTGAACTTGTTGATATGCTATTTTTGGTACGCAACACTGGCACGCAACCAGTATAATAACTCTGGCATTAGATAGCACTCTGCATGACCCTGCCAGATGGGAGAGAGACATAGTGTAGATAGAAGGAGAGAGAGAAAGAGCAAGCGAGTGATGGGCGAACATGTCAACCATAGAATTCAATAATGTGTGAGTCAAACGCTGTCAAGCCTGAACGAGTCCAAATCGCCTGTAACTCGTTTATCTCATTTCCACAGCTACTGCCAAATCTGGCTACAGACAAATCAGTTGTACAGTAGTTAGACGTGTTTCAAGCGTTTGGAAAAATGTGGACGAGTATTTGAATCATTTATTCATACGCGTAGCACTAATATGCTTCTTGGGAGGCCAGATCACAAGTGGACAGCTCTAAACACTGGTCTGCACATGCATTGAGGATGTAGTGAGCAATCACCCAGACCACATTCGGGGATGGTCAGGGGATGCATGTGACCACAATCATTGTGGATGCAAATGCGTCCTCTGGTTCCCGACTGCATTGATTGAATATCCCCTGTGTCATCTTCTTAAACCACTTAAACCATTTAAATACTTTGTTGACTGGAGTCTCGCAGGGGTCTATACCAGGCAGGGACACTCCTTTTTTGCCGAAATCTCCAGTGGTGTAAAGCAGGGGTTCTCAACCCGTGGGTCGCGACCCCTCAGGGGGTCGCCAAATAATTTTGTGGGCTCCCCAAATTATTTAAAAAAACAAAAAAAAACTGAATGGCTGGAAAATGGAAATGAAGAGTTTACATGGTACACATAGTACATGCATACACCTTCCCTAATTATATTATATCTGGTTTCAGTATTTATTTATGATGTATTGTCTCTATTATTAAGTCTCTGTTATTGTAGCAGTCAATTTATATTGGGGGTCGGGAGGGGGCGGGGCGGGGGTCCAGAGACATTGCCAAAACATTTCCGGGGTCCCCCGCCAAAAACGTTGAGAACCCCTGGTGTAAAGTAACTTGTACATTCACTCAAGTATTGTACTTAAGTATGTGTTTGGGACTTTTTTACATTACTGGAGTGTTTCCAATTTTCAATGCTTTTACTTCTACTCCACTACATATCAGAGGAAAATATTTATAAACAATTATTTGGGAAACGTGTGAAATGGGACATTCTGCAAAATGACTTAAATGAGAGTAATATTTTAATGCAAATACTTTTTTACTTTTACTCAACTTCACAAGGAGCATAGGTCTGTGCACTAACTGGTTCAACCACAAGGCACATAGATGTTTTTCAGTACCGCGCACACAACACATTGACATCTCAATTGAGCTAAAACAGGACAATAAAATAGAAAAAAATGAAAGAAAACACACATTTACATGTAAAACATATATAAATAGAGCCAATAAAAAACATCAAAGCAAAACACATCTCGAATGTGTGATGAAATGTTTTAGTTTTGGCTTTTGGTGGTGTATTTTAAAGAGTGCTTGCGTGCGTGCAAGGCACATACTTGCATGCGTGTGCACAGCAGTGTGCCCATGCACACGCATGCGGCTGCATGTTTATGTGTAAGAAAAAGCTATCTTCTTTCTAATGAATCCAAACATCTGCATTACTTCATGCCTGACAACCCTATGATATCACATGTGCATCTCCAAGCAGCCGATGAATAAAACATAAAGCTGTCCATAGAGTGCATAGGTCGCAGTCTCATATTTCACACAATGCTCGAGCTTAAAAGGCACCCACGTGAACACAATGTAAATGCATATATTATGTATTTGCTCAGGCTTACTATGTCCTCGTAGAGTGTTGGTATTTTGACCAGGGGGGATGTTGCTGTATAGAGTCAGACAGAGGAGAAAACGATTACTCGTCACGCTATAGCGTGAGGTAGGGATGACCCCAATATGTCATCCTACAGGCTGAGGGGCACTGTGCTTGGTCTTTTGGCTCTGTGATTATAACCCCAGCCATTTGGCAACAAGACATGCTTTTGTCCTGAAGCCGGGATTCTGAATATAGGATTCTTAATGTGCATCGGTACTTATGTACTGGGATGCACGGAAGATCGATGCACCATAATAATAACATTTGATTGTTCTGAAAATATAATCAAAATAAACCATCTACAAGCTCAGAACGTGCATCATGACATGTTGTGACTTTATAGATCTGCTATTTTTGAAAACTTTAAAAAATGTACATTATAGTAAAAAATTATGTTTCTTACGTCTTTGGATATTTTCATCTATATGCCCAAACATGCCAAAAATAGCAACACCAGGTTGAAAGTGGTTAAGGAGTGATTTTTTAGCTTAATGCAAACATTATGAATGCGTGACTTCCAACAAAGACACATTTTCCCAATTTAATGTCTTGGCCTCATTCGTTTTTGTCAGTCAAGAAACTAGTGCAGTTAAATCCTCAGTGTCTATTTGTACATTCTCAGAGTTAAATGAAAACAGGATTGTCCTGTGAATCATTTGAATGTTCAACTATTCCAGATATCTTCACTTAGGTTTACAATAATTAGGTTTCACTATTGCATTTGCATGCATGTGAGTTTGTCAACAATATATTTTGCCTAACATTGTGATAGCTGCTATATGACATAGGATTGTTACTGCAGATTAACAGTAGGAAGAAGAGTTATACAGCTATATATTGCACAAAGTAGCACTTGAGTACTGTACAGAGAATACATAAAATTGACTGCATATTTGTTTATTTGCATAAACTGCTTTGTGAGCTTGTAGAGTTTAGGGATAAGGGGTTTAGTGGTGATGAAATTGGAGCCCACAGTGTTCAAGTATCAATAGTGGATGTGGATATAAAATGGAATGTGAATTCATGTTCAGTGCGCTGAATGTTATCAGGATATGGCTGGCTGGTCATTAACACAGCTCTTGTCAACAAACTGTCTTTCATGCCAACTTAAAGCCCTTGCTGATTTCCAAAGACCCATGATCCCATGATTGTATTGAACACACGCACGCATGTACGTACGTACGTACGTACGTACGTACGCACGCATGTACGTGCACGCACGCACGCACACGCACGCACGCACACACACACACACACACGCAAACAGACCAAACCTTTGACACGCAGCTAAATAATTACAATGTAGTGGCCCTCATTGATTCCAACATGTTCAGTTACATGCACACGCACATGTTACACACACACACACACACACACACACACACACACACACACACACATGCATGCACACACACACACACACACACACACACACACACACACACACACACACACACAAAATAACCTGCGTCCCAATGGATCCAATGTGGTTATTATTTAGTCAATTCATTCATTCAATATTTATAAAACCCAGAGACACACTTAACCACTTTCACTTTAAATAATTTCAATCATAGCATAAATAGCAGCTTATATAGATTGACTCCTTTTTCTACTTTTGTGGGAAACTGTAATGCGACAAAGTATAGGACATTAATTTAACCCATTCTGGACGGGAACCCCTTTTGGTGTTTTAAGCATTATGTTATACTTTAGCTATTGAAAAATAGGAGATCTACAAGCTCATATAGCGCGGCACCGAGTGCCGCGATACGAGCTTGTAGATCTGCTATTTTAGAAAATGTGGTGCAATCCTTGAATACCGGTATATATTCTTTCAGAGTAACGTTTTTTTTTTTTTTTTTTTAAGATTTTTTTTTTTGCGGCTTACGCCTTTTATTGATTTTTTGAAGGGACAGACAGTAGGCTGACAGGAAACGGGAGAGAGATGGGGGGATGACATGCAGTAAAGGCCGTGTCGGGTCCGGGAGTCGAACCCGCGGCACACTGCGACTGGATTACCAGTCCGGTGCCCAGACCGTTACGCTACGGCCTGGGCCCAGAGTAACGTTTTTAACTCAAATCTTTGCTTCTGGGGGTTCCCTGGAACAACATATTTTCAGATGGGGGTCGGCAGCCAATATATAAAATGTTTTGGGGGTCCTTGACATGAAATAGTTTGAGCACCACTGATATAGAAACAGGCTTTTCAGAAAACTGTTAGGATTTAGAAGACATTTGTAGAATCATCCTCAGGTCTAATGGTTTAAGGGGTAGGAAAACATACAAAGATTAAAAATACAAGGTTCCTGAGTGACAGCAACGATATGCAGGCATGGGCGCAAATATGAATAAGCACATACAGTAGGCATTCGTCCTGTGTGGGACGGCGCCATATGTCTGTCTGAGACCACACCTCACTTCCACACCATGGACAAAGCAACCAAGTGCCGTCGCTACCTATACGCACAATGGTCAGCCACGTCCTGTATAGCGAACTTAAAAATGTGCTTTCTTCAACTTTATCAAATCAGCAAAACTCCGGCATTCCCACCATGAGATGAGATGAAATAGAATTACAGTATGATGATGCTTGCAGTTAGAAGAAACTGAGCATCTTCTTCAGTACATTTACAGCCCCACCTGCACCTTCAGTGAGGGACATGTAGGGGATGCAGAACCCAGTATTTGCACAGTTATGTTCATAATGTACCATATTTATGTACAGTAACAGCATTTTACTCATAATGTGAACACTGTGTGCAATGATTACTATTGGAGAGCGTTAACATTTTGACAATAAATGTTCAGTTTCAACCAAAACATTATCGCTTACATTACAGAACCTTTAAGAAACACTGCTATAAATGATCTCTGTATGAACTTTTGGTTGATACAAAAGGGCCACAAGGAGCCCTTTGTGTCCCTTTGTGCTAGGGGTAGAAGTACGGGGATCGTGTGATCAGGTATTAGGCTGTCTTTGTCAGAGCATCAGCGTCTGTCCGTGTTTAATAAGATAACGTCGTTTTGGGAGGATTGCATGAATTAGTTAATCTCACAGCTCAGAGATGCCGTGTTGCCGTGGAGAGAGAATAATTGAAATGAAAGACAAACAAAACAAATAGAAGAGAAGAGACGCAAAAGAGAAAGACGAACAGAGAAAGTGCTTGAAAAAGAAGAGTTTGAGAAAAATAAGCATGGAATCCATGACACGCTACAACCAACTCTCAAAAAGTTTGGAGCGACCCACAGACAATGGCTTACACTAGTCTGCCTGTGTAACTGCAACCAGCTGATTCAGAATGAAAGAAACTTGAACCACAAACGGACCTTTCTAACCTCCTCTATGATTGTCCGCTGTGTGTGTGTGTGTGTGTGTGTGTTTGTGTGTTTACATGTGCAATGTGCCTTTAACAAGGCTATGTTTGGTAGCGTGTATAGCGACAGTACAGTGAGCGAGCGGCTTGCGTGACTCAAACAGACTGAGATTCTGACCTCAGAGATGCCATGAAAACGATCTGCCGATTACAGCGAGGAAACACAGGGGACCTGGCAGGCAAAAATGAGCCTGTGGCAAGGGGGAGAGGATACTAGAGCAGATGAGAGGAGAGGATGAGAGTGGGAGAAGATCAGATCACAAGAAATCTAAGGTGAGGTAGGAGAGGAGAGGAGAGGAGAGGAGAGGAGAGGAGAGGAGAGGAGAGGAGAGGAGAGGAGAGGAGAGGAGAGGAGAGGAGAGGAGAGGAGAGGAGAGGAGAGGAGAGGAGAGGAGAGGAGAGGAGAGGAGAGGAGAGGAGAGGAGAGGACGAGGGAAAGCATTCTCTAAATTGTGGTGGAAGTTAATGTTAAAGTAGATACACATAATTTATTCCGGTCAGGGTTCAATTCAAGTATCCATCATTTAATCAACCAAGAAAAGCAATTTAACTTAAGTATTATCTATATAATTCACCACATCATCCCAATTGACGAGCAGTTAAACAGAAACACAAACAGTCATTTTGTCAGGGAATGGGAAGGACATTGACAGTGTAATCCAGAACAAGCCGACATAATGCCTCCTTTCAAGAACTGGTGAAAAATAAGCACCACTCAATCTCAGAGTGTCAATCCGATCATGCACTGGCTCAGGAGGTAGAGCAGCAGTAGATTCAGTGCTTGTTCAAGGACACTTGTCCTGGGCAGGCACATGATTGGAACCTGCAGACCTACTGTACAGTTAGACATCAGTTTCTCTGCCTATAGCTAAATAACACCTAGGGTTTTCTGTCAGTTCATGGTGGCAGATGATGGCAGCTGTCCATCAATACGTATGTGCTTTCAAGGTCAAAGTCAAACTTGACAAGTCAAAGAGTGTGTGTGTGTGTTTGTGTGTGTGTGTGTGTGTGTGTGTGTGTGTGTGTGTGTGTGTGTGTGTGTGTGTGTGTGTGTGTGTGTGTGTGTGCGTGCGCGCGTACATGCATGTGTGAGTTTAGTTTACCATCTTGTAGGTTGTGATGAATGTGATAAGAGGTCAAATGGGAGGAAACCTTTCCCAGAGCTTATCAGTTTTAATGCTAAAGGTTAGGGTTGGGTGGAAAACATACCTTGACATGTCACATTATGTGATGACGGTTTCTGTATTAGTATTCCTCACTACCAGAATCAGATTTGAGCACAGATCCTCATTGCAGTTTATGTTAATCAAATATTTAGAGTTAATGTTAAATCATTTCTGTTAAGTCGTTCCAGGCATCAGACAAGACTACAATAAAATATCAATAAAAGAAAAAACATCTGGGGGGAAGAAACTGAAAAGGATGGATGCCATGGCCCAGAATGGAATCATATCAACACCAACTAGGCCACTAAAAAGATGGGGAAACATTTCAGTATTCCATTGTCCATTTCTGTTTCCACTAAAGGTTACATTTTTGACACATACGCTTAATAAATATAATGATATAAATATAATTACCATATAATGAAAGGCAGGTTTAAAGTTAACATTTCAGTGCATGCATCATCTGTCCTCCTGCCTGTCTCTGTCTAGTCTGTGTGTACTCATCTTTTTGTAGAAATCTGCCTCTATTGTGTAAATTTTTGCAGTGTGTGTGTGTGTGTGTGTGTGTGTGTGTGTGCGTGTTTTTGAGGGGGGGACAGAAAGTGGGTTTGACAGTTGAAAAACTGCTCGGGCGAGGCATGCAGTAGGCTTTTAACCTGAAGTGTTCAGGCCTCATTGACCCTGTCACAACCATTGGCGGAACTGGACCCCCCCCCCCCCCCCCCCACACACACACACACACACACACACACACACACACACACACACACAGTGTCATCTTGCTAATGAGACTCCAATTTCCTACGTCATAGACGGATATTCTCCCCATGCAACCAACGCGTGCGCGCACACACACACACACACACACACACACACACACACACACACACACACACACACCTCTGCATAGAAGTTCCAGCAATGCATAGGTGGAATGATTTGTTCTGCATGCATTTGGAGACCTTTCTTCGACTTTATCAAATTAGCTTTGGCTAACACATTTACAGAAATATCGATCATCTGTCTCTAGTTAGTACAGACATAGAAATACAAAGAGACGTGGCGAAAGATAACACGCAATAATACTGTAGTTGAACTTTCAGTGAAAACAGGAAACATATGATGAAAAATACAAGTTTGGGAGCTTGTAGATCTGTTTGATTTGTATATCATTACTGTCGGGCAGTAACCTCACATCTCCACATTTCAACTTTCTCCGTTTTCTTTCCGTAAAATTATGATAATCACAAGAGTGATTATGAAAACTAGTGAAACTACCACAACACGTGATGCAACACTTTGTGAGCTCGTAGATTGTCCATTTTCACTATTCTAAAATTCAAGATTTCCACCCGAAGGCAACGATATATAGTTTAAGTGATTAACTGTAACATAAGACAAACGGATGGTTGGGGAATAGACACAGTCAAACACAAGGCTTGAAGGCTTCTATTGTTTGTTGGAGTTGGAAGTCACTGTGTCAGCGACCTGCGGCCTGTCATACAGCCAAGTTGTGGACTTTGGTCCCTGCAAACTGTCCCTCTTTTATCTCTCTATTCATTCACAAACTCTTTCTCTATACCCTCATTCTATTCTCTCTTTCCTTTCTTCCTTTAGTCTGACCTCAGCCCTCTCTTCTAGCGTGTTAATAATACTTAATGTGGTCTGGTAAAAATTAAGTAAAGATTCTTTTTTTTTATGGTGTGTGAATGCCCCGCTATGTATGTAAGTTCCGTGCCTGAGTTGGACCTATTAGTTCGGCATTGGCCTCTTTGCAGGGTCTCATGTGATGTCAGACAGGACTCAGGAGCACGAGAGAGGTTGGTGGGAGAGAGCTACCCTGTTGCCCCAACTGGCGACCTGTAGCATTGGGTCATTGGTCTGTCAATTAAGGGTAGATCACCACAGAATAGAGCTCTATTGTGCGTTTCAAATGCAGCTGCCTCACAAAGCCACAAGAGTGATCTCATGAGTTTCATTTAAAAATGAGATATTTGGTGTCTGATAACTGGAAACAGCCACTGCCATAACAATCGCACTAGTATTATGTTTGGTGTTATCTGAGGGCTTTCACTGTTGTGTGGATGTAAGGATATGTTGGCAATTATATTTGACTTTTATGTATTTTATGCCACATAATCATTTAACCCTGGATTCAAATGTGGTAATCCAATCTCTGGGGAGCATGGAAGTACACAGCAAATTCCATGGCTGCTTGAGGCTAAAAGCGAATGTCAGTGTTTGCTTCAATTGTTCATTTTCCATTTAGTACATCATCTCATATCTCTGATGTTTTAGTATGTGCTGTAAAAAGGTTATCGTATTATATTATATTTTTGTATTATATTATATAGTTTTTCTAAACTCTGATTACCGTGTTGAGATTTAAGAGAGAGAGAGAGAGAGAGAGAGAGAGAGAGAGAGACACTTGAGAACTGAGCTTATGAGTCACGCAAGTTGGACTTCAAACCTTCCCTCCTCCTCCTAGCGGGAGCAGGTGTATCCTACATGCGTGATCACTGCTGTGGGTGGATTGTATGTATACTGTATGTGTGTATGTGTGTGTGACATGTGTGCAATGAAACTCCCAGCCCCTCCCCCCCTCCACTCCCCTCCAGGGTTGCGTGATGAACATCTAGCATTTGTGAGTTCGCCAGAGGGAGGGCGGGTTGGTTGGATGTATGGATGGATGGATGGATTGAAATGAAACAGCATGGATATGTAGATAGACAGCCATCAGAATAAATGCTGGTAGATGGATGAATGGATATATTGATAGATACAAAAATAAGGATCAATGGATGGATACATATTCAATTCGAAGTTAGAGGTTTGAAGCCCCATTCTCCAAATGCAGCAGCATATAATAAGATAATTAATGGATTAATAACATAATCTAAGCACCACAACGGATGAGAGATGGCCATATATAGGTGTACATGTGGAGGGTTGGATCGATAGAGGAAGAGAGAGAGAGGGGTTGGCCTGGGTGGTATTCGCGTATTCGTCAGAGAGAAATGGCGTGCCTCTGGGCTCTGCTGTATATGTTTCTGCTACCATCAGAGAGGGAGAGAACAAAGGGGAGGAGACATGAAGGAAGGGTTGAAGAGAGGCAGGAGAGGAAGAGGCCTCAAGAAGGTGAGAAGAAGAGAAGAGAAAAGAAGAGAGGAGAAATTAAGTGTGTTGACCACATGATGGCCCTTGTGGCTCCAAAACATTCATTGATAAATATGTGGTTGGAATCTATAGCAGGAATAACTCAATAACTAAAAAAAGGTACAAAAGAAAAAGCTTCATATGAAACCATCGTGATATTCACTATCCTGTTCAAATTACCGCCAGTAATCATCAGGTAGAAATACAATTATGAAATGTGTCATTTGTGTCAGTCATGCTGACACAGGCACAGGACTGTATTGGCCTTAGGGTTACAAAATGACACCTGCAAAAGCATCTGCTCTGCGTTGTATTATTGTTTTAAATGGAGACCAGTTTCATGCACATGTGTTCCACGTGTCTTTGTTGGCTCTGGTGCAAGTATATGATGCATTTGTGCGTGCGTGCGTGTACTGCATGTGTGTGTGCGTGTGCGGGGCGGTGCAGTGAAATCCTCACTTTTACACTATCATAGTTAAATTAACCGAGGATTTTACTGTGTACATAATTATGCTTTCCAGTGTTTACTGTATCTATGTGCGTGCTGCGTGGCACGCGTGTGTGTGTCTGTTTGTGTGTGCGTGACTGCCTGCTGTCCTGCTACAAATTGTCTTACGCTAATTTCCTATAACTCTAGTCTACACTACACTATGTGCTTTCTATGAAGCAGCGCCAGTAGCCCGCTGCGATAATCCCTGACTGTTGATTGGCCGCTGCCCTCCCACCAGTCAGCAGTCAGCATGGGGTGCGTGACCGGAGAGAATTTGTTGGCATGATTTTCAAAAGCAGGATCACTCCCTGCAGCTCACACACCCCTGGAGCTGCAGCACTCACATCATCACATGCTGGAGTGTGCGTGCGTGCGTGCGTACACATTGGTTTGTGCATGGCGTGTACATGGCTGCTTTAAAAAATATATCTGTGTGTGTGTGACCACAGCAATCACACGTTTCTCCACTCCCATATGCAATGTTATTGATATGGCCACACAGAATCGTGGGCTAAACATGAGTGTTTTTCTCTGTTTTGGATGCATTTCAAATATGCATTAGCCATGGCAAATGTATACAGGGCTGGCTGTTATATGAGCAATGCAATCGGTGAACCACATGTACTGTACGTTGCACGCCATGTCGTGACATCACGCATTTGTTATCACTTCTTCCTCGTCACTCCCATTGGTGCTGTCAGGTGGAAACCTTGTACATTTTTGCTGTCTGACACATTTTTGAAACATGAAAACTTGAAAATGGTTGTCAATAATGACCAACTAGGCCCAGGCCGTAGCGTAACGGTCTGGGCACCGGACTGGTAATCCAGTCGCAGTGTGCCGCGGGTTCGACTCCCGGACCCGACACGGCCTTTACTGCATGTCATCCCCCCATCTCTCTCCCGTTTCCTGTCAGCCTACTGTCTGTCCCTTCAAAAAAAAATCAATAAAAGGCGTAAGCCGCAAAAAAAATATCTTAAAAAAAAAAAAGGTTTAAAGTAATTATGTCTGTCTGTATGTCTTATATTTATCCATTAAAAGGCATGATTAAATGATAACGACATTGGTTGACAACATGACAGGTTCAGTAAGAAGACACTAATGGGTTTTACAGTATATGGTCCCAGTTTAAAACCAATTAGAGTACAATAAATAGAAGTTTTTCTGTGCTGCACTCTTCACTCACAATATTTGACTCATGTTATTGTGTTGGCCTAATGTGGTACAGCAGTCCACTTTGCACGCTATCAGATATTCATGCAGTGTGAACACTATTTTAACTTCCTACTCACTTTCTCTCTCTCTCTCTCTCTCTCCCCCCATACTGTCTTACTATATTCAGCCATCCAGGAAAAGCCCTGTAGAAGGTCATCACCACAGCCAACTCCACCCCCAGCCCAGGCCCACCTTCATCCCCAGAAGGCCTGCACCTCCCTGGGTTCCACCGTGGTTGAGAGTGACCTTCTGCTGGAGGTAATCATCAC
Source organism: Protomyctophum parallelum (assembly GCF_964188405.1). Taxonomy (NCBI): domain Eukaryota; kingdom Metazoa; phylum Chordata; class Actinopteri; order Myctophiformes; family Myctophidae; genus Protomyctophum; species Protomyctophum parallelum. The sequence continues at coordinate 26,328,798 of NC_139709.1, read as the reverse complement.
CCAGTGGTTTCTAGAGACCAGTTTTGAATCTTGGAATTTTCAGTCCCAAATAGAACCGGAAAACAAATGCTATAGGGCATAGCAGTCTTTCGCGCCACCGATCGAAAGCCCATTCATTTTTCCAATAGAGATTTCCGGAAATATTTATATACATGTTTTTTTTAAGCCTGCAACCAAGCCATCCAGGCTCTTGGTGAATCATGACCATACGACATTTGATTCTGTGATTTATTAAATATATTATCATCATACAATTCAATAGCCTGGATGGCTGGGTTCCAGGCTTAAAATATGGCATATAAATATTTTCAGAAATCTTTACGGAAAAAAAGAATGGGCTTTTGATCACCACTGCTGTGCCCTATTGGGTGGAGGGTCTTCGTTCAGTAGAACCTTCTTTGGAGCAAAATGGAGCATAATTTACCACTGACCATTTAAATGTGAGTTTAACAACACCCTGGTGTCCCCTCTCTGCCAGTCACTGACAGGCTTCGCTTTGGTGATCAGCAGTGAAGGATTCATCTTCTATGCCTCCTCTTCCATCGTTGAATACCTAGGTTTCCATCAGGTAACTTCCACTGATATTCTGTTGGCCTACTGTGTGTATGTGTATTCTATATGGTTACTGTATCTATGTCATTCCAGTTCTGCCAGAGAACAAACCCATTTGCACGTGACAGCAGCAGGATTGAACCTTGTGAAGTGCCCCTGAGTGAGGCGTTAAATGAGCGAGTGGCCGCACTGAGCATGCAGAGCGAAGCCCACCGCTGCCGACTCAGCACCGCTCAGTTCCATGTTGATAGGCACAGAACAGTAAATAATACACTCTCAGTTATGATGTACTTTAAATGACAAAAATATCTAGGATTGAGTCGTCATGATCCGCATCTATAGAAAGAAGAAATATAGTTTGGGTTTTTTTCCCCCCGTTTCCAGCAATGTTTTTCAACATGTTCTCTGGTGACCAGGCTCTTGAATGAAAAGTATATGTGGTTGACCAAGTCGAGAGATGAAAAAAAAGGCCAATGGAATGTGTGTGTGTGTGTGTGTGTGCTTGCGTATACAGTACAGTACAGTTCTGAAATCCTGGAAACAATAGTTCTCAAATTCTTTCATGGAAGACAGAGCTAAAGTACCAGGTCATAAACCAAGCGTGTCTTTTTTTCTCAGTGGCACTGAGGAGGAGCCTTTGAGGAGAAGCCTTTGCGTGTCTGCAGACACGGATATTATCGGGAGGGTGAATATTTGAGTGTGTGTGTGTGTGGGGGTGGGTGTTCGGGAAGGGAGGGGGAGTTAAAGACTTGGAGATGGAAAAAAGGGAGGGTGTGGAACGAGGAGAGGAATTACGAGTGTTGGCTCTGGGGTTGCCTGCTTTTTCATCAGCGGAGAATGTCTGCCGTCATGCGAGCAGCTCTAGAGTCACGCGAAGCACACAGAGAGAGAGAGAGGAGGGGTGGGGGGGAGTAATTGAGATAGAAAGGGAAAAATAAGGATGAAAATACAAAAGGGGGGAAAGGGACACACACACACACACACACACACAAAGTCCCTGCCCTCCCCTGGCTGTGTTGTCCATCTCAAGTGCCATAGTTCTCACTCTACCCGTCTGGCCCTGACACTTGTGGTGTGTCCGTTAGTGTAGTTTGCTTGTAGTGAAGTGGAGCGTGGTGCAGGTTAAGTGGAGAGGTCATCGCTCCTGACACACACACAATAAAGACTCCCTGATGTTAACACTTAATAGGGTCAAGACCCTCCATCCTGGCTATGTCACTGTGTTTGCCCACTCATGCACACACACGCACGAACACACACACACGCACGCGCGCACGCACGCACGCACTCACTCTCTCTTACTCAGTTTCTCACTACGAGCTCAGTGGTCTTGAATTTAGAGTGTCCGCCCTAAGATTGGGATGTCAGGGTTCGATCCCTGGCCGGTTCATACCAAAGACTCCCTGACTGGCACACAGCATCACGGGTACTAGCGTCATGTCCAGGTGGTATACTATACTGTATTGTTCATCAAGCTGCTTTACGCTAAGGAAACTGGAGATAGGCTCCTGCCCTATGGGCCTCAGGGCTCTGTAAGGCCTACTTACTGTACGTACTCTGTTACTCAAACAGATGTAATGAACCAGATTGAGTTTTAGTCTCTACCGCTCTCTATTTCTCAGACAGATGTGATGCACCAGAATGTGTTTGACTACATCCATGTGGAGGAGAGACAGGAGTTCAAACGTCAGCTCCACTGGTCCATGTGTCCCCCTCCTGAGACTACCACCTCCCATCAACAAGCTGCCAACCCAGACTCTGCTGTATCCAGCACCATAGGTGAGGCGCTACATTCCACACAGTCAAGTTCAATTACATCGCTTTACAACAATCAAACACATCACACAAACTAAAAGCAGGTGGCTCATACATACTCCAGTTTTAGGTGATAAGTTATCACCTTCATAATGAGTTGAGGCCATCATACTCGCGGTGATGTCCTTAAGCATTGACCCCGCCTCCCTCTGGTTCAGATGCAAAACCCGCGTGCCTGCAAAACCGCCCACCCAACTTCTAGACCAATCAGTGAATGGGGTGATAGCTCCAGAGTGAAAGGACTTGTCTGACAGTAACATAATGTTGTAGTTTTCGAACCCTTAAAAAACTACACCGCGGTGATAAGCTATCACCTCAAACTGGAGTATGAATGCAGCTTAAAGGCTCATACATAGTCTACACTACACTACAACATGACGTCACGAGCCGCGGTGAAGAGCAAACCACCGCCACCACTCCAGCCCTTCTCTCTGTTTTTACTCACCACCGCTCAATGTTATTTCAGCTCCGGTGGTCAGCTCACCACCGGAGCGGTGGTCACCTCACCAACGAATATCCAGACTATGAATAGGCCTTAAGGGTTCAGCACCATGGAGAGCAATCATTTTGGAACACACTATTTTCATGAGCAATCCCTGACAGAGTTAACGTTAGTGGGGATGAATCACTCACTGGTCTCTATCTGACTGATCCTGCTCATAATCAGGCTAGTTCGTTGACAATGAGTCAATGCACTCAAGCTCACTCACTGTTGACAAGTTATTGATGATGATAGCTTCAATTGACTTTTTTGCCTCAATGGAGGCAATTCAATGTGTTGTGTATGTACTGCATCTTATGTGTGTTGTAGGTGATGACTTTGTGGCGGGCAGTCTATTCAGTGCTCAGGAGATGGATGGTGTTCCGTCAGAGCTGGTTCCATTCCTATCTCGCTGTTTCATTGCTCGTGTCCGCTGCCTCCTGGACAGCACCTCAGGATTTCTGGTGAGTCACGTGTTCCTCTGCCTGTACTCTCCTATATTTACTATCCCATGTTGGGACATAGGAAGGGTTTATTGAGATAGAAAATAGTAAGAAAAAGCTAGTGCCTGTGTGTGTATACAGGCGCATGCCCAATGCCCATGCGTGTGCATTTATATGATGTGTAATCATCGAGGGATAATGGTGCCTTCAGTTTATACGTTACATTAAACATTTTGGTCCTTTAGATTAATTTAATAAGTGCCATGAACTGTACACAATCATGCAGCTCAAACATAAAGCAGAATAGTACAAACTGCAAGATCTAAAATCATGCATGAAATTGATGAAAGTCATACTTTCATTACTAAAACATCTTAACTGTTTAATGTCACTCTCCTATTGTTCTCTCCTATTGTTCAATTGTGAGGCCGGAAGATCCCTGCCAGCCTACGCAAAACAACACGCTTCAAAGAGTTTTACACGAGCTGGTGGTGAGAGTGAGAGAGAGAACTCTCAACACAGAATGCCCTGGGAACTGTTATGTCAGATATTCACATGTCACAATAAACCAAAAGGATTCAGGTTTAAAATCTGTAAAGTTATCATTTAAAAAGGCGGTCACTGTGCTATGTTTTTAAAACCACTAAAGCATTGTCCTTCAGTGAAGCTGTTAAAGTATCACTACCTTGTGTAGATATAGTTACTCCTCACTAATGCTCATTTCTGTCCACTTCTGTCTCAAAGGTTTGATGTGGAATGTTCTGGAACCTTACTTTACTTAGTTATCATGCTGAAATAGAAGCCATTGTTGTTAAAAAATAAAATAAAAAGTTTGAACTCTTGTTTGAAATGACCACCAATGATGTCTGAGCTAAAGAGTGATTTGACAGACATGGTGCCATCTTATAAAGAGAATTCGTAAGGACTTATATGAAGATAAGGTGGGAAATGGTTGAGGTGCTCCTCCTTTAACTGCTGCATTATTCCTGCTGCTCCAGAGTATGCAGTTCCAGGGCAGGCTCAAGTTTCTTCAGGGCCAAAAGAAGAAGACAGAGTCAGGAGTGCAGGTGCCCCCCCAGTTGGCACTGTTCTGTGTGGCAGTGCCACTCATGGTGCCCTCAATCACCGATCTGAAGCTCAAGGGAATGGCTGTCCGCAGCAAGACCAAGGGAGGAATTGTAGCCACACTGGAACATAGGTGAATATAATATTGTAGTACATATTATATTATAGTATAGTATTAGTATATTTTCAAGTTATAATAATAAAATAAAGAGACTCAAGTCTCTATGAACGGGTATGGATAAGTTCTTCAAAAAATATTCCATTACCATTACTATTTACGGTACCTTATAAAAATGTAATGTGTACCATGATCTGTGTAATGTTATGAGCAACTGGGCAATGTCTGATTGGTCCTATATTCATTCCCGTAGCGACAAGAAGCTCCGCGCCTCCCGGGGATCATGTGACAGTGGCGACTTCCTTCTTTTCAACTGGACGAGCTCGGTTCCGGCCCGAGGTGACCCATGTCACCACTACACCCCCTGGACTCCACTCTCTAAAGATCCTGCCCTGCGTTACTGCAATGATGGATTCTATCCACAGGATGAACCCCTCAACTTCTGCTTATCTTCCACGGGCGGTGTGCCCAAAACTTCAGGCGGCCTCCTGGAACATCCCCATCCTTGGGACTCTCAACGGGGACAGGCAGGTTCAGCTCGGAAGCACCCAGCAGGGGCTGGCTACCTGTCGGGTAAACAGGGCAAGTACACCCATTCCCACATGGGAAAAGATTTCAGTGGGTATAGACAGGAAGGGGGTAAAGTGTATGAAGGTCCTCCCAGCGATGTGGAGAGCTACTTTGAAGATGCAGGTGTGATGAAGGCAGATGGCAAGTACATATCTGGTCTAGACTGCTGTAATGGCTTGACGCTACCTGGGAGCGCCATTAAGACTGAACAAGACTCAGACTCTGAGACTACAGGTGGGAGCCTGTATACTATCGGACACAACGGGGCATGGGAGAAACATCGTTATGCTACATCCATGTATGCAGAGCACTACCCCTGCCACGACGTCAAAATGGAGACAGACCACTACAACCATTACAACAACTGCCACAGAAACAAAGGGGAAAATGGAGGCGGGGCCAGCCTCAGTCCTTCTCCAATCAATGGACACCAGAAATACTTGTATGCCGCTGCTGCCGCAAGCAGACTACCCAAGTCTGGAGGAGAAAGTTGCCTTACCCATGGATATGAGAACAGCAACATGGACCATAAAGCCTATAATAATGGAAGCATGAATCAGGCAGAGAAACAACTGGACTATGAGTTCAGAGGCCAAAACCTGGTCCAGGCAATAAAGAGGGAACCCTTGGACTCTCCATCATGGTCAGACACCAACAGTCAGGACATTGGACAGTTGCACAGAGGCATGTTGGTGCCCAACTGTGGTTTAAACACATTAGCGCATAAATCAAACCCATATACCTACATGCAGTAGGTGAACAGGAACATTCGATGATTTGTATGATTTCTTTGTGACACTCATGTGTCGACACTGGTGATATCCACTTCTGACCAACTTGTCCTGAGCTGATGAGAGTAGCAAGTATTCACTGAAGTTATAATGTTCTGGTTTAGCGTGAGGAGCTGGGTGGAATGGGGGGATACAAGTACATGATTGGCAGAATGCTCAGTTGTCAACATTTTGGCATAGGATTCTGCTTTAAATTGTGTAAAATTGCCTTTAGATAATTTCAGACCAGGGTAAAATATATACGGTAGGAGAAAGTTCAACTTCCATGTTTGAATGTCATTTTTGTCACTGGTCATCTGGCGTAAGGGATTTTTAGATATCAGTTCCCTACAATGGAGGTGTCCGTCTGGAGACCAGAGCAGGAAACAGGCTCATGCATATTAAAGTATGGCGTTTTTCTCGCCTGCTTGTCTGCAATGCTGATATGAATCGTCCAGAACTTTTGTCAATCTGGAACAGAGTTTCATTATACAACTGATCAATTACTGTACACTGACTTAAAATGGTTTGGTGGAAAAGCAAATTTGTTGCAGTCTGTTTTATTAAAAGTTTATAACAGCTTTTTAAAGTAAAGTTACTGGTACTGGTATAAATTACAAGTGCGGGTGCATGAGTGAATGTGTCGGGTAATGAATTCAAAAGACAGCAGTTGAACAGTGGTGCATTGTGTCCATCTCCTTGACTGGTCTCAGTGGTTTTGTCTCTTGCTATGAGAAGCAGTGAGTCTTGTATGAGGCCATTGCATCCTATCCCGTCTAAAAAGCCCTTAAGAATAATGTCACCTTCACTCGATGGCGATGCAGTTAAATTGTGCTCACATGTTTTGGTTTCGTGTATATTTTAAATTCATTTATCTGCTATTTTGCTCAAGGTTTATGGTGTAAGCCAGCCAGCATCATGTATTTCCCACTGGGTCTGTACTGTTTGTTACTAATAATACTAATTAAGCACATAAGATAATAAGATTGCAATAATATTTGACATTTCTTGGGTTTCTACATTTTGTGTCAAGACATTTCATTGCGGGAATGCATTCTGATCTCTTGGAAGAATATAATAAGAAATATGGATGTACCAAATCATATAAAAGTAAAATGTTAGAAAACAGGTATTTTCTTTCTTTCGTTCTAGAACTACACTGTATATACAGTACATTTCTACCAATGTTTGTATAACGTTATTATTTTAGCATTGTTTAGAATTGTTTCAACTGGATTAGGTGGATTGTACGGTATTATATATTTTATCATCCTTAATAATTCAGTTTGTGTTTTTGTATTGATGACCAAGAAGAATGAAGTGGAACATTGATTTGAATCACTTCTTTGTGCTCAATATCGTCTTCACCCCACTTTCCTTAACCTTGTTTGCATACATGAGAGAAATGTTTTATTTTAATATCACTTTAGTCACTAGTTATTTACAAATAAAATGTTGAGTTTGCCTGACAATTTTCTTTACATTAATTAGTTGTCTAACAAATTTGTCAATGTCATTTTAATTACTATTTTGATCTACTGAGTGTGTGAGAAACAGAAAGGAGGAAAAATGCAAATACAGGAAATCAAGGAAGAAGCAGTTTACCTACCCTACAGTTGACTTCTCTCCATCAAAGAAATCCAGCAATTTCTCTCAGTTGTTTGTTTGCCTCCAAATTTGTTTTGTTATACACACACACACACACACACACACACACACACACACACACACACACACACACACACACACACACACACACACACACACACACACTTTGAGAGGACATAAATAGTGCAAAGGGGCCCGCCAAATCTACTACAAAGTAAACATGCAATACCACTACAGAAATACTGCAATCCAATAAACAATAAATACAGAAATAACTAAAATGTACAATAAAGATCCACAAATATCTAGCATAATGACCTTGTGGAACATCTGGGTAATCAGCCACTGAATGCACTTAGCAGCCAGGTAGCAGGCTAGTTATTATAACTCATTAATTACCATTTGTAAAGGCCTATTCATACTCCAGTTTTAGGCTTTTAATGGTACAGTAGGCCTATTACACTTGTATTGTTCAATATTACGATACGATACGACATTACTGTCAGCTTGCACTGAAATTTGTTTTGCGTCCATGACATCACAGTTGAAGTTACAGACAAGACAGACACAATACATTACAAAAAGATACATTACAGGACACATATCACAGAAACAGACATGAACAAGAACATATCCTCTGGTTTACTGATTTTGGTTTAAAAGCAGAACAGACTGGTGTACAAAAGTGTTCTTTAGCCTGTTTTTCTTAGATTTAGGGACTCTAAACCGCCTCATGGAGGGCAACAGTTGATATTATTCATGTAAGGGGTCAGAGGAGATACTCTTCTTAATATAGTAGTCCTGGAAAACAATATGCACATTATGACAAATCTGAGAATCCCATCGTCAAATATTCGGGAAAACAGCGACCCCTGTTGTTCCTCGAGGCAACAGTCTGTCTTGAGAGACTACATTATGACTACTAAAGTTTCATAGAGGCAACCAATCAAATATGTGCTGGATCTTACAATAAATGCACCACCTTTATAATAAATGCACCACGTCTTTGTACATGTGTGTGTAACTGTGTATGTACGTACGTCTGTAATCCAGGTAACTCGAGAACAAATTTGACTAGTTCCACACCACCACAGTGCATTGCCCGGCCTTGAGTCGGTGGGATACACGATTGTCCAGAACCGCCACAAAAGGCTCAGGTCAGGCTCTGCCAGTGGGCCTAATGAGCTTAAGTCCCCTCACCTGTATACTGGCCAGCTCCTGCCTTAGCCAATTGATTGCCATGGCAACCCCACACCTGCCATTTGATTACTTAGTCAGTCCACTTTTCACAGTCAGTTTGCTCAGACAGACCGCCACAATATGTGTGCCTTGAAGGACAGCTGACTGTCAGGGACAACCCCCAGGCCAGGCACCCAGTTGGAACAGAAGCCACCAGGGAGTTGTGGATGGAAATGGTGAGATCCCCCATTTGGCAATGCGGGCAGGACTTACCTGGGAAGAAGAGTTAGTACGGTCTGCATTGAAGTCTCCTTGAGGTGGTGAAGAGATAACCGCTTTAAGATAGCAGCCAGGCAGGCAGTGACGTGCTCTTCAACCTGGGTGGCAGAGGGAGAAAAGGAGAAAAACATTTGAGGGTTGAGGGTAAGGACTCGGAGGGGGGTGAAATTATGACAGGCGGTTGCTGTCAAAATATGTCAAGACACTCGTGCTTTCTAAGGTGTGATTTGGGGCCTTGAGGGCCTTAGGATGAATACAAAAGTAATATCTTAATAGCCTACTGTCCAATACTTCGTTAGGGAGGGGGGGTGAAAAACAATAACTGAAAAACAGTTACTGCCGTCAAAATATGACCCCCCCAGTCAAAAAACACCTGAATGTGATGAATACAAAACTAATATCAACATCTTAATACTTATTTAGGGAGGGGGGTGAAATTATGACAGGCAGTTACTGGCAGTCAAAAAACACTTAAAGGACAGCTGGGGCCTTATAAGATGAATACGAAAAGTAATATCAACATCTTAATACTGTCCAATACTTAGATAGGGAGGGGGTGAAATTATGACAGACATGCAGTTACTGCCAAATATGACCCCCCAGTCAAAAAACGATTAAATACTGATTTGGGGCCCTAATGAATACAAGAGTAGGCCTACAGTTAAAAAGATTGAACTCAAGAAAGGCAGCTAAGGTTTCCATTTGGAGTCCTATGTACTCAATTTATTCTGCATACTCAAATAATAAATAATATATAATTATTCATTTGCCTACTTATTTATTACATTTATTTCATTATCAACATTTAGCCTCGTGATGTCCTTACAGTAGTCAGCTGCTGGTGGGTGGGGCGTTGTGGTCGCGCACCAGGAACTGTGTGCAGTGGAAGCTGTCAGCAAACGGAACACAAGAAAATAAGTAACACGTACACTATCGATTTACACGTTCTGGGCGTTTATTGTTATACCAGGTAAGAATAGTACTTTCTCGGTTCGTTCGTCCACCGAAAGTATGCATGGCACTGATGGCAGTACATGCGTCTACTCTACTCTAAAGTCTCCGTACGTGTCATTTTACCAGCTTGTTGTTAGCTTAGCTCGCTAACGTTTAAAGTCAGAAGGATATGACTATGTTACTGTACAGCAGATTTTTACGAAGGACTCAGTCTGCCCAGCTGCTATTTGTTGTTCCAGTAACCAGTGCTGTCCTATAATATTGTCGTGTCATACGTACATGTACAATATGAAGATGGGGTGACCACTAGCTAGCATGTAGCATTAACTTGCTAGCTGTGTTGCTGATTAATGTTATGTCAGTTTAACAAAAACCCATATAAACTGTCGTAGCAACTCATCTTAGGCTATATAGGTTACTGTAATTCTCCTACCATATGACCTATTGTAACTGCTCCTAAACCATCTTCATCTGGTGCAGAAATAAGACAACGTCCCAACTGATATCACGAGGGTTTTTATTTATCCCAAGCGACAACGTGAAAAACTGCAAAGAAATCACATAATTTTTAACCACAATGAATTATTACCACATGAAATTATGAACGCCCTTGTCAGTCAGTCATGCTGTCCTTTTAAATGACTAAGAATTGTCCATATTCTCACAATGAAATGTCCACATGTCACAAACAAATACACGATACAATGGCAATTAACTTTTACAGACACAAAACAAAACAACTGGGAACATACCGTACTATGCGCCTTCTGCACATACTTTTAGAGGGAGGGCAGAACTTTTAGGAGTTCAGTTAAGTTCTTGTTCTTTTTTATATTATTTTCTTTCTTATCTTTTGTGGAGACTCTCTGACATGAAAGAGCTCCTCTCTTCACCTCTGCTGTTTGTTGTTGTTCTGCCCAAAACATGCCCAAACCCAACAGGTGATTGAAATGAGGTGATTAGCTGCTTAGGTGAGCCTAATTCAACCTGCCCATGAAACAGACCACAAATACAGAGCACAGTAGATGGCACTATCTCACCATGCATTTACCACACAAATACCAAAATATACAGTTTGTTGCCCAAAACAAAAATACCATATGCATTTTCAGAAAAATAAGCTAAATAAAATATTACAGCATACCCATAACTGGGACAGCTACACCTATGGCCCTTTTTAAGTGTTAAGAGACCACATTGTTACAGATGGCGATGAAGATGCATTCCCTAAGTGAGGATTCATTCCATAAGTGTGTTGCTTTGTCTTTTTTTAATGCATGTGTGGCTGCACACTCCAAGATAAATTCCATTCAATGTTTCATTGGAAATGTGAAATTATTATTATTACTTACATTAAATCTGAAATTTGCAAAGTAATGTTGGGTTGCTTACACCATAAACCTTGAGCAAAATAACAGATGCATGACTGTAGCCAATGCTTCTAGAGAGGGCAAAAGTATTATGTGCTGCATATGCGGATACCACCGACAGTGTGTTCTGCGTTTGAATCCTGAGTTACTGACTCTTTCCCAGTATCCTGTCTCCCTTCACTGTGCTATTGAATAAAGACAGAAAATACCCCTTCCCCCTCCACACACACACACACACACACACACACACACACACACACACACACACATCAAAAGAGGTATCAAGCTCTTTGCCCTCATAGCTAGATTTCTAAAGCACAACTATTTGCAAATAAAAACATAATTTATTTGCTGGGGAAAATGACCATGTGGTTTGCCTCTGTAACTGGAGGTTTGTGTGTTATTGACTTGCCCAACAGTCATTGTCTGACTGCTGTAGAGTGTCACAGACTGCCATGGAGGAGACGAACCGGGAGGCGGTTGCTACGGCAGTGCAGCGTGTGGCAGGGATGCTCCAGCGATCAGACCAGCTGGACAAGGTGGAGCAGTACAGACGGAGAGAGGCCCGCAAGAAGGCATCAGTGGAAGCAAGGCTCAAGGTGACGTATCCCTCGTTTGTAATATGTTGTCGGTATAATATTTAACACATTATTTTAATGATGTGGATACACGTCTTCCTTTTTATTGGTATCAAACCATATAAAAAAAAATTGCCTTTCCTTCTTCAGCGATCCTAGACCGTTTTCGTGCATGCGCACTGCCGTTCACTTCCTTGTTTACAGGCTGGCAAAAGTTGCTCATAACTCTAAATCTAAGGCGCTCTCCATGGTTTGATCATAACGCTGATGTTCTGTGGTCATTTCTGACTTCAGCAAGCACCTCGTTTTGGAATATTAATGCTTCTACAGTGTGTTTGTTTTACTGCCCTTGGTTAGTTCTTTATACTAGTATTCATCCTGATTCTGAAATGAAATTGACCTTCTTATGAACAATTAGGCTGGCAGGCTGCAGTGTTTACTTAGTTTTTAATTAAATGCTCTGGAAAGTGTGAACTGTGTTATATCCCCATAGACCATAACTACAGTTCTAGTCTTTGTTTTAGTCAATGAAGTTCAACAGTTCTCATTTGGTACAGCCAGTAACCCAGTCATCTTTTCTTGGTTGCCAATACCGTGTAGGCAGCTATCCAGTCCCAGCTAGATGGAGTTCGCACTGGACTCACACAGCTGCACAACGCCCTGGTGGATGTTAAAGACATCCAGATTTCCCTGGCGGCCGTCAACAGTGACTGGAGGCAGAGCATCAACACCATAGAAAACTTGAAAGACGTGAAGGACGCGGTGGTCCAACACAGTCAGCTAGCGTCTGCTGTTGAGAACCTTAAAAACATCTTCTCAGGTATATGACATTTAAAGAGTGTATACTGTATGTCTAAAATGAGGTTGCTGCGCCTGTGACCTACTGCCTTCTGTTTGTGCATACATCTTACATTGTGACAATATATTTCTCTTGAATCTCTCTCTATTGAATATTTTTGCTTAAGTTTCCACTTGCTATCTGCATTTCTCTCTGCCCCTGGCTATTTCTATCCCCCTTCACACACAAATACTCAATCTCTCTGTTACCATCACATTCTCACTAATTTGTCCTCTAGCAGTATACAGCGTGCAGGCGTATTGTTCTATCTTATTATTGATGCGCTCACATTCTCAAAATGTGTCTCTCCAGTACCAGAGATAGTGGAGGACACCAAACAGCTGATAGAGGAGGGTGAGCTGCTGCAGGCCCACCGTAAACTGATGGACCTGGAGTGTTCCCGTGATGACCTGATGTATGAGCAGTACCGTATGGACAGCAAGAACACCAGCGACATGAACCTCATCCGCAACTACTTTGAAGATGTAAGTTCACCTAGGATGGACAATAAATGACTTATTTTCTATCGATTATCCACACCATGGAACCTTGAATTCATGGTGATTTATTAGTTTTTGTCGCATTCCTAAGCCAATAATTTGATGATGCAGTTTAACTCAATTAAGACCAGGAACGCAGTATTACGTTAATTTCTCCTCCTCCCGCCTGTGCCAGAACGTAATATTACGTCTTTCTTTAATCTAATTTAATCCGTTATTATTTTTTTCTCATTTTTTTACAGCCTCCACACGGATCTGAGAATTTGGCTGAGAATTTAGCTCCAATATGGACGGCTATCATATCTGGGGCAGGGAAGTGTGTTTTGTAAGCTCATAGCGTGGATTTCTTTGGCACTGGCGCCACGTTGTGGGTTAAAGTGGTAGGGCATGGCCCGGGTGGCTGTTGTAGCTGTATGGGCACCTTGGCTGGTAATCCAGTCTGGCAGTGTGCCGCGGTTCGACTCCCGATCCCGACGGCCTTTACTGCGTGTCACCCCCCATCTCTCTCCCCATTTGCTGTTGTCAGCCTACTTTCAGCCTTCTTTATCAATAAAAAGAAGGCAAAAAAAAAAAATCTTTAAAGTGGTAGGGCACAAAGTGTTAATATGAAGCAGTGTATCCGGTAAGAGACTCAAAGAGTCTCCTTTGAGGATTCACTGCTGCCTGGTTATCAAATTATTGCCTTAGGAATGCGACAAACGAAGAAAAAAAAAAGCAAAATGTCACTCCATACCTGTCACTCCATACCTACCCTGTCTACTGGCATTATATATATATATAGATCTACAAGCTCATATATATATATATATATATATATATATATATATATATATATATATATATATATATTTGAACAAATGTAATATTCACGTACTGTAATCAACTGTAGTCTTAACTGAATAGAGCAAGGTGTGCTGATGAATTTTCATAATTTAATGCATTTTCTCCTAGGTGCAGTCATTGTCTGATGAACTAGCTAAGCAGTTGTGGATGGTGCTCCAGCGTGCCATGGTAACGGTTCGCCGTGACCCCACCATGCTGGTCTCTGTGGTGCGGATCATCGAGCGCGAGGAGAAGATCGACCGACGCATGCTGGACCGCAAGAAGCAGACGGGCTTCATCCCACCGGGACGACCTAAACAATGGAAGGAGAAGATGTTTGAGGTAATAGGATGAGGATGGAGGGATGACGTCGTATATGACAGTTATGGTCTTATTCCAGATATGCTGTATAATGTTTTTCTAACCAAAGTGATAACATGGGAACTGTAATGAATAGTCATATGATAAATACAAATAAGCCATTGCAAACTGATTTTTGCAATGGCTGCTACGGATTTTAGGACTACAAACCATAGAATTACCAAGAGCAGCAACTAACCCATTGTTTAAAATACAGAGCTGAATATAAATACTAAATAATAATGCCACACACACACACACACACCCACCCAATCACACTCTTTTTAGGTGTTGGAGGGCACTGTTAGCACCCGCATCGAGGGGACCCAGTCTGTGACACGGGAGTCTGATAAGATGTGGCTCGTTCGGCTCTTGGAGATAACCCGGAAGTATGTTCTGGACGACCTCGTCGTTGTCAAGAACCTCATGGTGCAGTGCTTTCCCCCACACTACAACACCTTCCAAAGGTACAGTAACACCATGGAATCTGCTTTGATGTCATGTCATAACACGCATAATACGATTTCTGTCTGTCTTATCTATGAATCTCTTGATCTATCTGTCTTATATAATAATATATTTCTTTCTTTCTTTCTCTAGTTAGTAGTTATAGTGATTCTATCATTACATAATGTATTGTAGTAATATATATTTGCACACATTTGGTTGTAAAAACAAACTTTGTAAAGTCTCTAAAAATAACTGTGAAACAAATAACGAAGGGGATGATTATCATAATTGTTAAATGTTAATACATTTTTATAATCGAGATTGTGTGTGTGTGCATTTTTTCCAGGTTTTTCTGTCTATACCATGAAGCTGTGTCAATTCGTGTCCAAGAACTGGCATCTGAAGACTTGGAGGCCAATGAAATCGTTTCCATGCTCACCTGGGTCCTTAACACATATAAGAGGTACAAGTCTAAACTGCAGTGCCACAAATAAGTCCTACATACATTGTATGAAAAGGGAGAAGCTAAATGCTGGCTGCTTTGGTCACAGCATGGAGTGTGTGTGTGCGTGCATGGCATGTACACGAACAGGGGTGTGCACTGTGCATGTACTACTCTTATCTATATTTCCTGCAGCTATCATTTTCTCCCTAAGCCTTCACCACACCAGTTCCATGCATGAGACAAAAGGAAGGAAGTCTCTACTGTCTCTTCTTATATGGGCATGCCTCGTAAATCAATTAAATCAATATTAAAAGCTTAACCCTGCTCTCTCTCTCTCACACACACACACACACACACACACACACACACACACACACACACACACACACAGTCACAGTCACACACACAGTTTCAGCACGCAATGTGTACTGTAATAGTGATGTGCTGTCATTGGATTAGTCACACTGTTTAAATCGCATGCTACTCCTAACCTTTCTTGCTGGGGGCATGCGTGTGTTTTTGTGAGTATGTGTGTTCACACATCGCGTGCAGTTGCAGGGATTGAGAAGATTAATGCACAGCTCCCTATGGGCTTTTAAAACACAAAGAGACACACACACACACAGACACGTACACATACAGATTCTGGCTGTATGTGGTACCATCATGGGAATTGCATACTGTACATGACTGTTGAAATTGATAAAACGGAAATAAGAAGATTGTATGGAATTAAAACGGGGATGCTAGTAAAATGTATCCACCTGCTATGTATTCATAAAATTATTTGCTGATATGGACTAAATGTATATTTTCCCCCATACTTTCTTTGAATGGTCATTACTACTATACAAATTTTGCATTTTATAAATTATTTATGAGTTAAGGGTTGGGGAATAGGTACTGTAATACAAATATCTGTGACTGTGCGTCAGTGAGGAGATGATGGGCCACCCAGAGCTGCATGCAGAGTGTGACGTCAACCTGCTGGAGCCCCTGTTGCCGCAGGAAGTTGTGGATCAGCTCCTCAGTAAATATGTTCAGACGTTTACCGTGAGTAGGATGCGCACACACACACACACACACACACACGCCAATGAAGAGACATGGGCTGAGAGTGATATGACTTCAAAAATGTAAAACTATTTATATAAAATAGCAGATCTACAAGCTCAAAACTCATGTGTTGTATAACAGAATAACCGATTTAGTTTATTTAAAAACAAATCTTGTGTCGATTCATTGATATACAGTATAAGAAATGTTTTAAAAATAAGTACCGCCCCCCAAGAAACCTGATTCTCAATTAAGCAATTAACCTACACGAGCCAGATTAAGTTGGCTATTGGTTCATAAATATCGGTTTCAAAATATTCTCAATTTGGACCTAGTTCATATTAATTGTGCGTACGATACACAGCCTTCAGTGTGTCTTAAGTGTGTCCATGGGTGCAGTCTAATATAACAGGCTGGCTGCGGAAGGCCCTGGAGACGGACAAGAAGGACTGGCAGAAAGAAACGGAGCCTGAGGCTGACCAAGACGGATACTACCAGACCACTCTGCCTGCTATAGTCTTCCAGGTAACGCATACATAGTGTACTAATACGCTACTAATGCGGTTTTACTTTTTAATTTTTTTTACCTTTGTGGTATTTTGTGTATTATGATGTTTGTATGTATTGCACTTCCTCCCTCTCCCTCTTCCCTCAGATGTTTGAACAGAATCTGCAGGTGGCAGCTCAAATAGATGAGAATTTTAAAGAGCAGGTTCTGAAGCTCTGTCTCAAACAGATGAGCAGTTTCCTCGTCAGGTACATTTTTCATGAATCTTTTTACTTTTCATATCACTTCTTTCAAAACTGTGTGTGTGTATTGTGTTAATTATTTTCATCATCAATTAATCCCGTTAATTGATGATGAAAATCATGTTAACTGGCCATTCTATTGCTATTGCAATCGTTCAATTTATTTACCCTGCACTCAAAACTAAAATACATTTCAATTTCACAATATGGAACATAGGAAAGGGGAGGCAAGGCAATTTCAACAAGGCAATTCAATTTGCTTTGCATAAACAATTAAGCAAAGAAGGGAAACGCATTATAGGACATTTGAATATAGTAAAAATGAACGAGGGGAAAAAAAGATGCATCCGCGTATTCAGGACAAAAATAAAGAAGTAAAAATAAAACAGAAAAATACGAGCGTAAAATGATAGTGCAGAATAATAATTTTGCTTAAAATGCGTTAAACTTGTAGAAGAGATTCGGTGTTCAAGGAAAAAAGGGAGTGGGCCAAGGATGGACCCCTGGGGACCCCGGTCAGGGTCATAGGGTTTAGGGGCTTAAATTAATAATATAATTGTTGAGTTTTCTCCCTCGGCAGGTACAGGGAAGAAGCCATTGTCTACAAAGAGGACCACCTGAGAGACAGACAACAGCCTCAGTGTTATGTTCAGTACATGATCGCCATAATCAACAACTGTCAAACGTTCAAGTAAGGAACTTGGACATTGAAAATTGTTTGCTATACCAGTATTTTAGAATACTTTACTCATTATGCATGTTAGTGTGATCAATATGGCAGCATGAACAGCATGTTTGTTTTTGACTGCGCTCAGCACAAGTTTGTGCACAGATAATAGTTATTTGTGGGGAACTTCCAGTAATGAAAATTGTAGACTTTCAAAAGCCAGATGGAAAGAATCAACATGACAATAGAGAGTGTAATTCACTCTCTATTGTACATTTCTATTGGCTACTGATAAGATAGTAAATATTGAACAAGACTGGGATTCATATATTGAGGACTTTCATCACACTAGTTGGTTGTCTCTTTTCATTGGCCCACCTTTTTGAGGGGCGCTAGCCCCTCCTATGCCCAGCTTTGAGTGTTTGTGTAAACACAAACATTGCACTGCTGTGTGTCAAACCACCTAGAAATGTGGTTCAAATCAGACTTGCACAGATCAGTTTTCATGTGGACTTTCTGCCGTTAGACTTGATAAAAAAAACAATCTGATTTTTGGCTGCAAGTCTGAACATAGCATGTGTCTTCTTCAGAGAGTCCATCAACAGCCTGAAGAGGAAGTACTCCCGTACTTCATCAGAGCTCAGCGACGTTGACGCAGCCATTGAGAAGACGCTCAACGAGGTTGCCAAGGAGGGATGCCAGTTCCTATTGGATGAAGTCTTCCTAGACCTAGACGTAAGACCGGCTTTGTTTAGACAAAATGTATTTCTGCATCGCCTTTATCGGCTATGTCCACAGACCGACTCTTTTTGTACTCTAGTACACATGCACTGAGCGAGACGCCAGCACCCCATTACTCATTTTACATTAAACATTTTAGGTATTTTGCTGACTCTCCCGTGTCTTGCTCCAAGTGCGGCCCATAGTATAAGCGTCAGTTCCTTCCTAGTACTGTGTTAATACAAGCAACACATTCTTACCGCTTTTATATGACACCATTCTACAACAAAGATGTACTGGTTAAGTACAGTACTAGTACAAAAGAAATGTTGTCAGACACTGAATAAAATATATTTTCTTCGAATGTTGCCCGGCCCCTCCCCCAGCACCACCTAAATGACCTGCTGACCAGAAAGTGGCTGATGGGCTCCCATGCTGTGGACACCATCTGTGTGACAGTAGAGGACTACTTCAATGACTTCAACAAAATTAAGAAACCCTACAACCTGGTAAGGAGCATCGTCCATTCACAGTAAAAATAAAGAACTCTGAAGGTGATTGATACAGTACACAAATACGATCTAAGTGCATTGTTTGTTTTTACTGTAGGGGTTCTCAATCTGTTTTACACAGGAGATTTAATTTGTGCCTCAATGGAACTCAAAAACACTGCACTCGGTAGTTAAAGGCTTCACGCTAGAGGGCTTAATGCAGTCATTCTCAAACATTTTCATGTACAGCAGACCCTCATCTGTACCAGGGCCCCCAATAATTTGTGTTTCTCAAAATAAAAATCTAAAAGAGCTGGGTGTACTAGCCGATTCAAATAGATGGAAGTATAAATTATGGTAAAGTGGTTTCATTGATTTTGATTTTGATTTTATTCGTAGGAGATGACGAGTGAAGCCCATCGCAGGGTGGTGGTGGAATACATCAAGGCTGTGATGGCGAAGAGGATCATGTTTAAGAACGCAGACGAGAGGAGGGAGGGAGCCGAGAGGATGATCAAAGAGGCGGAACAGTTCAAGTTCCTTTTCAGGAAACTCACCGCCGTAAGTATACATCTAGGCTGCACATTGTGTGTGGGTGTGTGTGTGTGTGTGTGTGTGTGTATTTTTAGAGCAAGTAATAGTATACAAGATGAATCCAGCATATGAACAATGTGTACTTGTTGTGTTACTTGGGGTTCAGGGAGAAGACACAGATCGTCTTTGTGACGCCATAGCTGCCATAGCCGAAGTCTTCAAGCTGACTGACCCAACTCTGTTGTATCTAGAGGTCTCCACGTTGGTGTCCAAATATCCCGATATCAGGTACACGCGCACATAATGAAGCTGCTTTGAAAATATCATAAACAAAATATTCAATGTTCAAGCAGCATCTATAACACCATATTAAATGACACGTGTCATGGCAGGGCATCAAACAGACAGTCTTTCCCACTTTAAACGGCAAATTATATTAATATTAATATTATATTAATATTTCATGCAGATACTTTCACCCACAAGGTGTTGTTGCCATACAAGATTTGGCCTCGCACCGCTCAGTTGTGATTAGATTTTCATTCATCACCAGAGGCATTTTTTTTCTTTTTGGAAATGCAGGTTCCAGACTAATATCTACCCAGTGATATTAGTCTGGCCATGCCAGGCTTTTTGTTTTTCACACTGCTTTGAGGCGTTTTTGACTCAAAATATGATGCTTTATCTTTGAAGGGAATATAAAGCGCAACATCTTTACTTTACTTGAATTGCACATATTTATGAACACGTTATACAAAAGCAAGTTGAAGATTCAATGTAAATATGGCTGCGTTAGCACATATTTATGAACACGTTATACAAAAGCAAGTTGAAGATTCAATGTAAATATGGCTGCATTAGCAAGAAGCATGCAACGTTTCATCCATGGTCCGTAACACATAACAATAAGGCTCTTCCCAACTCTTCTTGTGTCCACAGGGAAGAACACATTGTGGCTCTGTTGGCAGTGCGTGGTGACGCTAGTCGGGACATGCGTCAGATGATCATAGAGACATTGAGTCAGAATAAACCAGCTTATACCAGTGCCATGCAGCCCATCTTCAAAGACATCACCGTGGCGCCCATGAATATTAGCTCCATGGCGAGCGCGACGGCAAAGCTGCTCAAGTAGACGTCACCAGGCATAACCTGGGATTATAGATTGGTTTCCCCATCGTCCCCCAGTTGAATTAAGGGAAGACCTTTACCGTAAGGAACACCAAATACACAGGACACCATGGGAGCTGTGTGAAGGATTGATCATAACTAAATAAAAGTTCTGAACAAATGTCTTGGACAGAATAATAACATGACTGATGCACTGAGTGAGTCCCCTGAATGTTTGGATGAT
This sequence comes from Protomyctophum parallelum, assembly GCF_964188405.1. NCBI lineage: Eukaryota > Metazoa > Chordata > Actinopteri > Myctophiformes > Myctophidae > Protomyctophum > Protomyctophum parallelum. The sequence continues at coordinate 26,308,032 of NC_139709.1, read as the reverse complement.
GAGTAGCTCAAGTGGAATGCTAGGTACTCTCCAAGCCTTTTAGCCTTAATCTGGTCTGTCCGTTTTCTAAAGTAGGCAAAGTCATTTTAATTAGAATATGAGTTGGAAAATATGAGAGAGAGAGAATTTTCCAGTCATATTTCTGAAAAATGAATTGAGTGGCCTGGTGGATTTAAACTTCATAACTGTCACGTAATGTTTGTTCCCTTCACGAGTGAAAATGTTAGCACGACCACATGTGCTATCCTGAATCTGATTTAGAATCCATTTGGCTACATGGAACTGTTTGTTAGTAGATAGATCTGTCACGCACACACACATGCTCCTAATGCCTTGTATTGTAACTTTTAGTTATTAGGGAAAGATATTTTCATTGTTAATGTTGATCATTTGGGGATCATCGTTGGATTTTTTTTTCCTTCTGTCCTATTTCTATCTTGCCATGTGATTGCTGGTTGGCAGATGATGCCGTGTAAATAATCTTGCACCTTGCAAAACAATAAATAAACCACATATTATTTAGTGCTTCTGTTATTGTGAAGTTACATATTACTAAACTAAGTTAACCACTGTTGTTAGGAAGCTTTACTGTATTAAAACCTTACACCTTAACAAAATCTAAGTATTTGGACTTTGGACTAAAATTAACAAAGTTTCACTCAATGAGTGACTATTATAAAAGCTCTTTTGGCTATTAAAATAAATAAATTAAATAGGCCTGTTAAGATTCATGAAAGGGGGGGGGTAGTGTTATTGGGGATAAAATGAGGGGCATTAATCTTTTTCAGCATGAAAAACGTGTTTCCCATCATGCATTTACTGTACCTAGACAAAGAGCTGAAAACCACAAAGCATCCCACCATCCCTATAAGTGTGTCTGCGGTTGCATTTCACTTTCACCCTGTTGGCTTCCCTCTAAATGTTTGATTAGGCTGTGTGACTCAGGATGTGAGTGAAGACGGCATCACGCAAATACTGTACTATGTACTAACACAATCCATTATATATGTACTGTACACACACACACAGTCCATCCAGACGATCATACTCAGGATGATCATATAGATGTAAAGTTAAACAGACACAAACACTGTGGAAGCCACTGATGCAGAGTGACAGCTGGGACTGGGAGGGGTGGTCTTAAAGTGCCAGTAATCCCACAGCAGAATTGCGTGACTATTCATAATTATACAGGTCCTTCTCCCATTGGCTTACTGCCACCACTGATCGCTATGATTGGAGGAAACGGTTCTCTTTGTTTCATACTAGGTTTTGACCTAATGACTCCCACTTGAACCCTAGTGCAGTGATAGGTTACTTTCTTAGTTAGTGTGGTTGCCCGAATGGGCAACCAGACTCTTGTAACTGTGACACTTTATTATTTCACTGGAGTAGTCTTTATTTTGACGCTTTATACCTCCCACACTGTACGCTGTACGCACTTGAGCCATATGTCAAATTGACCGAAAAAATCGGGAATCGTGTGCTTGTATTTTGTTAAGAGAAATGTTGTATAGTTTAATTGATATGAATTTATTAGTGAATTAAATTTCCCCATTGACATGAATGGGAAAAGGCAAAAATTCACATTCAAGTATTCGTTCCTCGGAGACTGTAATCACTATAGTTACAAAACTTTTAGGGATAATTCAACATTATCCCTAAAATTATTTAACCCTAAAATGTTATCGGTCGGCCTCATGGTGGCGCTATAACAGCCCACTTTACCTTTTGGCTTATAACTCTTGAACCGTAGGTCGTAAAATCAAAATTATTTTTTCCCTGGATTCCTTGGGTCATGACGCATCTCCCCATATAGGCCACGCCCATTTCCGCCATGATAGATTTTCCGCCATTTTGAATTTTGTCCAAAACACACTTTTTGCTTTTCCTCCTACAGATTTTGTCCAAATCTCACAGAAATCGGCACACGTGATCTCTGGACCCATCCAATTAAAACTGAACTGCAGAATTTTTAAAGTGCGTATCGTTCGGCCGTAATCGTCTTCCGAAGTTAGTAGGAGGGGCCTATATCACAAAAAATGCCATAAATCACGAACGGAATGTCCAATCCATCCCACATTTCAATCACATGTCCGGGGTGGTTCAATCAACCAAGTTCTAAAAGCAATTCCATTTTCATCCATAGGGGGCGCCGCAAATGCGAGAAATGTAACCGTTTGTCGCAAAAACATGAATTTCGGGGGTTAAATCCCCTCCGAATTACTTACGCATGATCTAAGGCGTGACTTGAAATTGTAATTGGCTGGCAATACTAGTGGGAGGGGCATATGTAAGCCACTGCGGCAACCACACTCTGCAATTTTTTTAAATTGCGAATTTTCTAGTTTGTGATGCCTTTGACAGATGTTTGTAGAAGTCGTTCAGTTATTGTTACATCATTTTGTAATTAACCTCTTAAGTCCTACATAATATATACACTTAGTCGCACAACAATGTTCAATTGTAAAAATGGCTGATCTACAAACTCACAACACAGCATTGTGAGGCTGTTTTTGAACATTTGTAAAGGATAATTTCACATGTTTCAAGTGATTAAAGGATGGATGGCTTTGCCGGCATTTAATGTGAATCACCACCAGCCCAGGTGAAATGTAGGCTATGCATAGTTCTTGTGAGGCTGGAATCTATTTTACAGTATGGCTCTAGATGCGGAACATAGAAATGTTATGTCAGATTTTCACATTCAGAACCGTGTTAATCAGACCAGTGTGTGTCCATGTGGAAACCTCGTATGAATCTGATCTCAGGTCAGAATGGGTTAATCAGACCAGTGTGTGTCCATGTGGAAACCTCGTATGAATCTGATCTCAGGTCAGAATGGGTTAAATACTACTGAAGTTTCACTTGTAAGTTTGGGTAAGAAACTGTTTTTTTTTTGTTTGTTTTTATCAGCTTGCAGAGACTTTTTGTCTAATCACGTGGTCTGGTTCTTTATTTTCTTTACTTTATACGATAAAGCGTCCAGTACAGGAGTTATGTACAATTTGTCAATTTGCAGGTATTTAGAACAAAATTAGACTCAAAATCTATACATGCTGCAAGTGCTCCGTCTTCCAATAAATAAGGTTTATCAAGTAGAAATACATGTTTGGTTATGGTGACATACATTTTGTGCGTTGTACATTTACATGACATTGGCAGTTATAAATAAAATTGATATAAATTAACATGTTTTGAGTACTGAGTTATTTCACCGAGCTGGTTCAGTTCAGGTGAAGAAGTTTAAATGGTTTAATGTTTGAAATTATGTTAATTAATTTATTATTAGCCAAATTTGTTTGATACATATCAAGTAGTGTCTAATGGGGGTCTAATGGGGGCTCAACAAATGTGGATTTGGGAACAACTGCAGACTGCAGTACAGTATTAAGTTATTAACAGATCCCTGATTGATCTAAAAACGAATCCACAAATCACCAACAACACAGCAATAAGGCATTGAAACGTTTCCTTTGGAAAGTCAGAAAGTGACGTGCAAAATAAAAAATAAAATCTGCCAATTTATACACACTATGTTACAAGTATACCGACAGTAGGATACCGTGTCTTTTAGGGGCGTTTCTGTGGTCAAGATAGGGCTTTTTTTTGGTAGGCTACTGTAGCCTACCTGTCAGTTCTGCTGCTGGAGTCGGGTCTTCATGTAGGCTATAGCCTATGTGGTCTTCAATGTATAGCCTATGTGGCGTGAACACTAAATCCAGGCTAAAATCGCGAGATAGTCAGCAAGTCATTAATTACAGAAGTATTTCACACACCTTTGATTCGCTGTAATAAAGGAACTAAAAGGTGATGAAGCAGAGGGAAACACAAAAGTGAGTTGGCAGCGCCACAGCCCAGCGACACCCACGTTGTGGCCAGAAATGTCACTCCGTTTGTAAGCTAAAGGATCCCACATAATGTAGGTTTGTAATAATGTAGTTTTTTGATGAATTGAACAATGTGGACTTTTGATGAATTGAACAATGTGGACCCTCTTAAACAAGTGTAATGCTTAATTGGGTCGTCCACTCACAGTTAACAGTCTTTGTATTGAGTTTGTGCTTGAAATGTACTGTAATTCTACAAACTATTAATAAAATATTTAAATCAATCAATCAAACCAGAGCTAGACTACACCATGATATATTATTAGGAGTACAATAACTTGGCATTGTGAATAAAAAGGTATTAGCCACAGTGGGGTTGCAGTGTAATGTAATGCTGAAGGTTTAATCACAGGGCTGTCTGCTTTATGTATTATGATTAAACGTGCATTCTGGTATATTGTGAATCAATGATTGAGAAAAACATCAAAGGGGTTTGAACCCGTGAAGTTCTATAAAGTTGTATTAAGAAGTCGGGCGTCTAGACCACTAGACCACTGAGGACGCTGCCAGGAAAGGGACTCATGTCTGTATTGTATATTTGATGTTTTTCTGCGTAAGCCTCGAATGGCGGAACAGCTGTCACGACGAAGGAGACCGGGCGAACCGATTACTTGCGCGCTCTGCTTGCGCAAGTAATAATGGACCGTCCTTGACATGAAAAAGCTTTGAAAACTACTGCCTTACATCAGTGGTTCCAGGGGGTCCCTAGCTAAATGATAGTTATACTTACAGACCCATAAGGGTCCATTTTGTTCCTGAGAGTGTACAAATGGAACCAAATTGAACCATTTCGTTCCATTTGTACACTCTAAATGTCCCTAGACTAATAATGCATTTCAAACTGGGGGTCCTTGAAATTAAATGGGTTGAGAATCTCTGCTAGAGCCGTAAAAATCTTCTCTTATGGGGGTCCCTGGCATATCTTTTCAAATGGGGGTCCGTGGGGCTAATTAGTGTCAATTTGGGGGTCCTTGACATGAAAAAGCGTTGAAAACCCACTGCCTCACAACATCATCCCGTGACGCTGTCCCAAGCAGAGTGTAGAGTAGCGACACGCTTTGATCTCACCGCAAAGCGGGTGCCTATGGGCTATAGTTCCAAACATTGCTCCTATGGCTGGAACTATCCCATTGAGATAGAATTCCGCATTCCATTGTTACAATGGGAGTCAACGCTAGTGTCGCCAGTCTCTCACTACATTACTCTGGCCCCAAGGTGCCGGACATGCGCCACGGCGGTCGTCACGGCGTGGAGCACCTGAGGGAGACGGCCGACGACACCATGTTCCGCTGGCTGGCCATGTCCTACGCCCACAGCCACCTGACCATGACCGAGACCTACCGCACCTCCTGCCAGACCGACGACCTCACCGGGGGGCAGGGCATCATCAACAGAGCCGGATGGAAACCTGTGGTGGGAAGTGAGTTTGTTTGTTTTTGGCTTTTTTACACCTTTTTCCTCCCTCCCTCCTCGTTATGCCCTCGTTGGTTCCCTCAACAATTTTTTTAAAATATATTTGGTGCTTTTTTTCCTTTATTGATAATCACAGAAACGGGGAGGGAGATGGGGAGGGGGGGGGTAGACAGTAGACACACAGCAAAGTTTGTCAGGATCGGGACTCGAACCCACGACACACTGTCACACTTAATTAACAGCCAAGGTGCCTGGACCGCTAAGCCAGCCCAGGCCACCTCAACAAAATATTTGAGGGGCGCTAGCTTTGAGTGTTTGTGCAAACACAAACATGACTGATAATATTGCTCAGATAGGATGAACCGATTAGTGCATTCCTAAACCAAAACCCTCCTCTATGCTTGTCTATATAACGGTCATGATCCACTCCAGGTATGAATGACTTCAGCTACCTGCACACCAACTGCTTCGAGCTGTCCATCTTCGTGGGTTGTGACAAGTTCCCTCATGAGAGTGAGCTGCCTCTGGAGTGGGAAAACAACCGGGAGTCCCTGTTGCCTTCATAGAGCAGGTAAGAGACTACCACTGTTACCATTAGAACCAGGTAAGAGACTACCACTGTTACCATTAGAACCAGGTAAGAGACTACCACTGTTACCATTAGAACCAGGTAAGAGACTACCACTGTTACCATTAGAACCAGGTAAGAGACTACCACTGTTACCATTAGAACCAGGTAAGAGACTACCACTGTTACCATTAGAACCAGGTAAGAGACTACCACTGTTACCATTAGAACCAGGTAAGAGACTACCACTGTTACCATTAGAACCAGGTAAGAGACTACCACTGTTACCATTAGAACCAGGTAAGAGACTACCACTGTTACCATTAGAACCAGGTAAGAGACTACCACTGTTACCATTAGAACCATGTAAGAGACTACCACTGTTACCATTAGAACCAGGGGTTCTCAAAGTGGGCTCCAGGGTCCTTGAGTTGAGGCGGTTCCAAGGGGGTCCGAAAATAACAGATTTACAAGCTAACAGTGTGTTGCTATGTGCCCCATTGTGAGCTTGTAGATCTGCAATTTTTTTAATAATCTGGAAAAAGAATTACAAGAACATTGGATTATATTTTAAAAACACAAATCTTGTATGTTGGGGTGCCTCCCTGGCACAACAACATATTTAGGAGTCCGCTGCCAAATACACATAAATTTTGGGGTCCTTGACATGACAATAAATGTATTTTGTCTTAACCACTTGAAACTTGTATTATAAATAGCCGATCGACAAGCTTGTCGATCGACTATTTTCAGCGAAGATATTTAATGTAGGCCTATAGCGAAAACAGAAAATACAACCATATACTGTGTAATATAGGTTTTATTCTGCTCGCTGTGTGATCTCTAAAGGGTTGTGTCCTTTGCCCAGGTGCATCGTGGGATAAAGGGTACAGTGAAAGACATGGAGGGGAATCCAATAGCAAACGCCACCGTGTCAGTGGAGGGGATCAAACATGATGTCAAAACTGGTATGTGCTCCATAACCATAACACAATAAGTTGGACCTTCCTTTTCATCCGACAGAGTGTGTTGGCATCATGGACAATATTGCTTCATACAGAATGAAATCATTTCGATCAGAGATTCATATTCTTAACTAAATACATGTAATCCTCCTTTAGTTTTACACGTGCCTCAAAACATTTAATCTGAATATTACTTTTGACATTTGGCACAAAGTGCTTCTGCCTGGTTTATTTTTGGTAAATTTTCCAACCAGATGGAAACAATGGGACTAACTGTTTACTTGCTGATAATTTCCTCTTTATCTAAACATCAAAAGGTTTAAACGATCAGACTGAATTGGAATAAACAATCATGTAGGCAATATTAGTTTGGGTCCAAAATTCAGCATGCAACCAAGTATAAAATAACTTAAACCGGATCTCTTGTCCACTAGTCCTTCCCTAACATTTACTCAGTCATTATAGCTTCATTTTCATTTAGTTTTTTATTCAGTTTTCGCCAGTGAAATAAGGTAGTCGACGAACATTTTTACGTCATAGTATTAGTCGACGAAACGTACAACACTGGAACACACCCTATACATTTCTGCGTCTGTGCCCTTCTTCTCCGTGTGTTCATCCAGCTGCCGGCGGTGATTACTGGCGCCTGCTGAACCCCGGGGAGTACCGGGTGACGGCCAAGGCTGACGGCCACACCCCTCAGACCCGGCTGTGCATGGTGGGCTACGACAGCGGAGCCACCAAGTGCGGCTTCCACCTGGCCAAGTCCAACTGGGACCGCATCAAGCAGATCATGGCGCTCCATGGAAAGAGACCCATCCGACTCGTGCCCAAAGCGACCGCCACTACAACGACAACAACAACAACGACGACGACGACGACAACGAGTGCACGAGGCGCCGGTGGTGGCGGTGGCGCGGCGAGACGGACCGAAGGAGGCGAGGAAGACGGGACGGCGGTTGACTCGCAGTCACACAACGCAGAGCGCCTCCGGAGGCTCCGGCAGATGCGCCTGCGCCGGCTCCGCCTTCAGAAAGCACGACAGTCCTCCACGACGACAACGACGGAAGCCACAACGACGACAACGACGATGGCGGCGCCCACGACGACAGCACCTGCGCCCGAGAGTACAACTTCCTGGTACGACTCGTGGTTTCCTGTGGATAGCTACGAGTCGGAGCCCACGCAGCAGTACCTGGAGATCGGCATGGATGATGACATGATTGATTACTAAAGCTAAAATAAATCTACACGTATACTCGGGTCGTATTGGCGGTGCCGTGAGCTGAAAATAGCCGATCTACATACATACTGTACGTCCAACGCCAGCAGCTGTAGAGTAATGCTTATTATGCTCCGACTCACCTTATAGATCGGCCAAAAATAGCCGATCTATAAGGTGCTTGTGGAGCGGCAATCTTTAGCGCACGATATGGGCATGCGTTGGAGTAGCTCTGGTCCATAGCCCTAATGCCCTTTGCTGCGTTGCATTACGGCTATGTGACTTGCCCTCGCAGGAAACTCGCTAGAGTAACTCAAATTATTTTTCTTGTGCATTGTGTACGTGTGGTGGGGGGCTCCGAGTGCGTCCACTAAGGGAAGTAAGCTTTCTAATAACACAAGCCGCCTTTGTATTGGTGAGTATAGGTAAAACGTTCTTTTTATTTTCGCAAGCAGAGGAGGAGAGGCTGGTCTGCATTTCATACGAGGGCAGGAAGACAAGAGTCACATTGCCTTAGTTAATGCAACGGCAGCAAAGGGCATTAGGGCTATGGACCAGAGCTAGCGGCGGAGCATAATTGAAGCATTACTCCACATCTGTGTTGTTAAAATGATAGAAGCTTCCTAGCCAGTCAGGATAAATCTGCCACTGTGCCGCATAACAGCTGCAATCAATCATACAACGATCGTCACACATGCTTAGGTCATTAGTGTCATATGTGCTTTATTTTATTTTGAAAAGTTGGGTCTGTTTATATACCGGTACTCTTTTTTTATATTTGTATTTAAAGGGCTTTTTTTTCTCTGTGTGGAACGTTTTGTTTTTTAAATATCTTTCTAATGCCGATGATCTGATATGACTTAAATTGTATCTGCTGAGCAGAAACAAACACAGCAAGACAAATGTAATTGAATCTACGTTCAATAAAGCTGTTGAATGATAAAAGGGAAAATATCAGTTATAATGCTCGCTATTAATGTCATTATTCGCACAGAATCACAGATGATAAAACATGTTAAACATTCTTAAAGTGGTATAATGCGGTGTAATGTTTTCTGTCAGAAAGAAAGTGTGTGTATGTCGTGTGTGCGTGCGTGCGTGCGCGCGTGATCCAGTGTAGTTTATTTTATTATCACCAACAATAAAATGCACTTATTTATAATAAATAACTGACCAATTAACCAACCAATTAAAACTGACATTGCCGCAGACATTTTAAAGCCCCATTTGCAATATTGAATCAAAAAGTAGGCTTTGCTGCCACGTTGTGGTAATAACTGTCAATTGCAGAATTCAAAATGACATCAGTTTGTGACAAAACTAGTGGGATGGATATCCGTGGATAGGCTCCTGAGGAGGAGGATTCTAAAAACGACTTATAAATCCTAAAGCCTTGTTTATACTTCACTGTGCAACGGTCCTATGCTGGAAAATAGCAGATATGCAAACTCACAGCACATCTCATTCAAGACACTGAACTTGCAGATCTGCCATTTTTGAACACACTATAAAGTTAACCATTTATCATGCTGCTCTACGTGGCACTGTGCATTCTGTGACATTAAACCAAATGGCATTTTCCACTCTATGACACTACTGTTCTACATTTTTGTCTAATAAAATAGGCTATTAATTTAATCAATCAAACTGCATTAACTAACAGAGATACTACTAACCAAGCTATCCATGTCAACATGCTCTATAGGAGTCTCAATAACAGGTATAAGTAACGTTTAATGTTTAGTAATGTTTAATGTAGCAGAAGAGGCCATTCATTGAACAGAGTTTTGCACAATTTTAACATCCCAGATCGATTGAAATATGAATCTACTGTGCTGTGCTACACCATGATATATTAAGAGTACAATAACATTCCATTGTGAATAAAAACGTATTAACCACAGTGTAATGCTAAAGGTTTCATCACAGGGCTGTCTGCTTCATGTAATATCATTAAAAGTGTTGTTGGTGACAGTTATATGAGTTGGAAGCATTAAGACCCATTTTAACCCTCAATGGCTTCCTTTCTGACAAATAACGTTATTGTAAAAAAAAAAAAAAAAAGATTCACGCGTTCATATGTAGCTATTTTGCATTAGAAGCGGATGGGACCAAGGGACCCGGATGTAACGTAAGAGGACTACAATAGATTCGCGGTTAAATCTCGCGGGCGTGGCCTCACACCGGAAGGAAGTGCCGCCGCCCTCAAATACGGAAGAGACGCGTGGAGGTAGGTTTGGTCAGTGTTTGTTTGGAACGTGCCACGTCACCATCGCGGGTCCGTCTTCGGAGCAAGTAAGTGATTAAATGTTATTTAATACTTAACGCTGTTGTTGTTTGTGTGTTCAAACGTCTATCACTTGAAGTTACTTGTTATGATGTTTATAAATGATGTTTGTACGAAACTGTAAAACAGTGTTTCAGTAGCCGAATGGTTAGTGTCGAAGGTTTATAAACAACTATGCCCGGCCTCAATGTTTACTAACCGTCGACAGTACCCACTCGACTACCGAAACACGGCTTTAAAGAGTAGTATTTACATATCTAAACACAACAAGTAACTTCAAAAGTGATAACATGTTTGAGCCACGGACCACCATTTCACATTAATAGACTCACAATGGTGGTCAGTGGCTCAAATGGGTCTGAGAGACTAGATGGCCTCAAATGTTGGTCCGTGGCTCAAACGCTGAATAAATAATCGACTAGAGGTGAGAAGAGTATTGTCTGGTAGGTAAAAGGACAAACATTCTGTGAAAATTGGCACGAAGCAACAAACATTCTTTGAAATTGGTGGGAAACGATCCCGGGCACTCATGTTAACAAAGCTCAGTCACTAACCACTATCGCTATGCTACAATCAGCATTATATAATCCAAGGATCAAAAGTAGCAATCTTCTACATTCTCTAATTGTGTGGTTTTTTGGAAATTAAGCAGATGCTTAACAACAATTGAACTATTGAGAGTGTAAATATCTACTATTGGGGTCAATTTGGTTACCTAAATTAAATTGCTCTGTATTGTGACAGTAATCATTGCTATAGAGTGTGTGTTCAGTAACAGTGTTAAATAGCTCTATAGTGTGACAGTAATCATTGCTATAGTGTGTGTTCAGTAACAGTGTTAAATAGCTCTATAGTGTGACAGTAATCATTGCTATAGTGTGTGTTCAGTAACAGTGTTAAATAGCTCTATAGTGTGACAGTAATCATTGCTATAGTGTGTGTTCAGTAACAGTGTTAAATAGCTCTATAGTGTGACAGTAATCATTGCTATAGTGTGTGTTCAGTAACAGTGTTAAATAGCTCTATAGTGTGACAGTAATCATTGCTATAGTGTGTTCAGTAACAGTGTTAAATAGCTCTATATTGTGACAAAATCATTGCTATAGTGTTTGTTCAGTAACAGAGGTCTCCCGGTCTCTCCAGTTTTTTGTTAAACACAGTCCCATAGTCACAGTACCTCCCATTCACTCCCACTCAGTCCCATTCACTCCCATTCAGTCACATAGTAACAGTACATCCCATTCAGTCCCATTCACTCCCATAGTATCAGTCCCATAGTAACAATACCTCCCATTCACTCCCATCCACTCCCATGCACTCCCATAGTATCAGTCCCATAGTAACAGTACCTCCCTTTCACTCCCATTCAGTCCCATAGTATCAGTAACTCCCATTATCTTGCAACACAGCAGCCAAGTATATGCAGAACACGTATACACGCATTTGACATAACACAAACAACAAGACAGTTTACATACATAAAGACATGAAGACAAGAGCAATATCCACCGCTTTGATTATCCTGTGGCTACTACAACTCCTGATTAAACCCTTTTCTATTTATTAAAGAGCTGGAGAGACAGGAATATTCCTGTTACTGAACACACACTATAGCAATTATTACTGTCACAATAACTTTGTACTTTTGCTACTGATGTTTGTGTGCAACATTTGAGCTGGTGTCAAGTCACCTTAATTCAAGTGATAGATTATATACAGGGGCATGCCATATGGTCTACCTGCACAGCCTTTGTGATTACTGGTAGATCACGATGTACCTTTTGGGCACCCCTGCAATACAGGATTCCTGTCCAGATTTTTTTTTTATTAAATATAGAGGGTTTAAGTGTAGGGTTTGTCATGTTGGTGTTCTCTATAACTTTTCGTCCTGGGCATGACGTTAAACTGTCCAGTGTAACTCCAAGTTACATGGGGTGGGTATGGTTTGAGAGTTTGTGATGCTCAGTTCTTTTTTTGCGTCTCGGTTCCTCAGGTGGAAGCTGCATAGTTGGGTTTTTGATGGGTTGGGTTTCAAGTGGCTGGTCGTTTGTTTAGATATTGAAAAGGAGGGGGGCGAGCGCGCTACCTTGTGGGAGGCCGTTCTTTTCGGCTTTCCATTTACTCCTCTGGTCATTTAACTGAACATATAAGCGCCTGTTGTTGAGGAGGCTTTTCCTGACCATTGTGCGGTGTTGGACAGTGTCGTAGGCAGCAGAGAGATCTCTGAATGCTGCTCCAGTTATTTGTTTCCCCTCAAACCCATCCTCAATGTGTTGGGTGAGGTTGAGCTCTGTCCAGCACAGGAGCGGCTGGGACGGAAACCAGCTTGGTCTTTAGTCAGCTTGGTATCTATGAGTGGCAACAAGGCGTTGGAGTAGCAGCTTCTCATATAGCCTTGTAGGTGATGCAGAGGGAAATGGGTCGGTAGCTCTTTGTGGATAATGGGTCTATGCCAGGTTTAGGGATTGCAACCACGTTGGCCTTTTCCCAGACAGAAGGGATGGTTTTCTGTGCTATGCATGTGTTCAGCATCCCCACAAGCCAGGTCTTTGCGTTGGGTCCCAGGTGCTGTAACATTTCTGCCAGTAGGTCATCAATCCCTGCTGCTTTTCCGGGTTTCAACTTTCCCATTGCAGTTTCAAGTTCTTCTAGGTCGAAGGGTTTGGTTTGAGGGCTGGCTGATTGTGGTTGGTCTGATATCACTGTGCGATGGTATTCTCCTGTGGGTCGGTGGCGGTCTTGGTCACAACTGGTGGCCAACAGTTGTAACCAACACCGCCACCGACCCACATAGAATACCATCGCACAGTGGTATCAGACCAACCACAATCAGCCAGCCCTCAAACCAAACCCTTCGACTTAGAAGAACGTGAAACTGCAATGGGAAAGTTGAAACCCGGAAAAGCAGCAGGGATTGATGGCATACTGGCAGAAATGATACAGCACCTGGGACCTATCGCAAGGACCTGGCTTGTGGGGATGCTGAACACATGCATAGCACAGAAAACCATCCCTTCTGTTTGGAAAAAGGCTGGAGTAGTTGCAATCCCTAAACCTGGCAAAGACCCATTATCCCCGAAGAGCTACCGACCCATTTCCCTCCTCTGCATCACCTACAAGCTCTATGAGAGGCACTACAATTTCTGAACAGACTATATTTACATCAATATGTCTGGGTCCCCACCTACTCACTCAGGGTTGACGTGTCACACCTGCAGTGATGGGAGGGGCACCAAAATGTGGTATTTTGATTGTTTAATGGGGGCACTCCCTTAGTATAAAAGTGTATGTTTTGTGTACACATGACCTGATGAAGATCAAATGGATCGAAACGCTGTCAGTATTTCAACAAAGAACGTCTTTCTTATACCTGTGGTGTGCGGGCTCCATCCAATACCTACACCAGTTGTGATGCAACAGAGTTTGCTGTGACCGTTGTGAATTATGGGTGGTGTGGTTTTTGCCAAGACGGTGGATTGTGGCCCATGCCTTCCTGCTGTTATTTGACATGTTGGTGTTCTCTATATCTTTTCGTCCTGGGCATGACGTTAAACTGTTCCGTTCGAGAGGACCAGCGACCCTCGAATGTAAACGGCCACGAAAGGAAATTATGTGTGTGTGAGGTGTTCTCTATAGGTTGGGTTTCAGGTGGTTGTATTGTAGTAGCTTGACATTTCTTGGAGGGCACTTTCAAGGACAGACTCAATCTTCTGGAAGTCTGCTTGTTGGGTCGTAATGCAGAGGTTGTCGGCGTAGATGAAACGCTGGCATTAGGCATTGGGTAGTGGCTGGTCGTTTGTGTAGATATTGAAAAGGAGGGGGGCGAGCACGCTACCTTGTTGGAGGCCGTTCTTTTCGGCTTTCCATTTACTCCTCTGGTCATTTAACTGGACATAGAAGCGCCTGTTGTTGAGGAGGCTTTTCCTGACCATTGTGCGGTGTTGGACAGTGTCGTAGGCAGCAGAGAGATCTCTGAATGCTGCTCCAGTTATTTGTTTCCCCTCAAACCCATCCTCAATGTGTTGGGTGAGGTTGAGCTCTGTCCAGCACAGGAGCGGCTGGGACGGAAACCAGCTTGGTCTTTAGTCAGCTTGGTATCTATGAGTGGCAACAAGGCGTTGGAGTAGCAGCTTCTCATATAGCCTTGTAGGTGATGCAGAGGGAAATGGGTCGGTAGCTCTTTGTGGATAATGGGTCTATGCCAGGTTTAGGGATTGCAACCACGTTGGCCTTTTCCCAGACAGAAGGGATGGTTTTCTGTGCTATGCATGTGTTCAGCATCCCCACAAGCCAGGTCTTTGCGTTGGGTCCCAGGTGCTGTAACATTTCTGCCAGTAGGTCATCAATCCCTGCTGCTTTTCCGGGTTTCAACTTTCCCATTGCAGTTTCAAGTTCTTCTAGGTCGAAGGGTTTGGTTTGAGGGCTGGCTGATTGTGGTTGGTCTGATATCACTGTGCGATGGTATTCTCCTGTGGGTCGGTGGCGGTCTTGGTCACAACTGGTGGCCAACAGTTGTAACCAACACCGCCACCGACCCACATAGAATACCATCGCACAGTGGTATCAGACCAACCACAATCAGCCAGCCCTCAAACCAAACCCTTCGACTTAGAAGAACGTGAAACTGCAATGGGAAAGTTGAAACCCGGAAAAGCAGCAGGGATTGATGGCATACTGGCAGAAATGATACAGCACCTGGGACCTATCGCAAGGACCTGGCTTGTGGGGATGCTGAACACATGCATAGCACAGAAAACCATCCCTTCTGTTTGGAAAAAGGCTGGAGTAGTTGCAATCCCTAAACCTGGCAAAGACCCATTATCCCCGAAGAGCTACCGACCCATTTCCCTCCTCTGCATCACCTACAAGCTCTATGAGAGGCACTACAATTTCTGAACAGACTATATTTACATCAATATGTCTGGGTCCCCACCTACTCACTCAGGGTTGACGTGTCACACCTGCAGTGATGGGAGGGGCACCAAAATGTGGTATTTTGATTGTTTAATGGGGGCACTCCCTTAGTATAAAAGTGTATGTTTTGTGTACACATGACCTGATGAAGATCAAATGGATCGAAACGCTGTCAGTATTTCAACAAAGAACGTCTTTCTTATACCTGTGGTGTGCGGGCTCCATCCAATACCTACACCAGTTGTGATGCAACAGAGTTTGCTGTGACCGTTGTGAATTATGGGTGGTGTGGTTTTTGCCAAGACGGTGGATTGTGGCCCATGCCTTCCTGCTGTTATTTGACATGTTGGTGTTCTCTATATCTTTTCGTCCTGGGCATGACGTTAAACTGTTCCGTTCGAGAGGACCAGCGACCCTCGAATGTAAACGGCCACGAAAGGAAATTATGTGTGTGTGAGGTGTTCTCTATAGGTTGGGTTTCAGGTGGTTGTATTGTAGTAGCTTGACATTTCTTGGAGGGCACTTTCAAGGACAGACTCAATCTTCTGGAAGTCTGCTTGTTGGGTCGTAATGCAGAGGTTGTCGGCGTAGATGAAACGCTGGCAATAGGCATTGGGTAGTGGCTGGTCGTTTGTGTAGATATTGAAAAGGAGGGGGGCGAGCACGCTACCTTGTTGGAGGCCGTTCTTTTGGGCTTTCCATTTACTCCTCTGGTCATTTAACTGGACATAGAAGCGCCTGTTGTTGAGGAGGCTTTTCCTGACCATTGTGCGGTGTTGGACAGTGTCGTAGGCAGCAGAGAGATCTCTGAATGCTGCTCCAGTTATTTGTTTCCCCTCAAACCCATCCTCAATGTGTTGGGTGAGGTTGAGCTCTGTCCAGCACAGGAGCGGCTGGGACGGAAACCAGCTTGGTCTTTAGTCAGCTTGGTATCTATGAGTGGCAACAAGGCGTTGGAGTAGCAGCTTCTCATATAGCCTTGTAGGTGATGCAGAGGGAAATGGGTCGGTAGCTCTTTGTGGATAATGGGTCTTTGCCAGGTTTAGGGATTGCAACCACTTTGGCCTTTTCCCAGACAGAAGGGATGGTTTTCTGTGCTATGCATGTGTTCAGCATCCCCACAAGCCAGGTCTTTGCGTTGGGTCCCAGGTGCTGTAACATTTCTGCCAGTAGGTCATCAATCCCTGCTGCTTTTCCGGGTTTCAACTTTCCCATTGCAGTTTCAAGTTCTTCTAGGTCGAAGGGTTTGGTTTGAGGGCTGGCTGATTGTGGTTGGTCTGATACCACTGTGCGATGGTATTCTCCTGTGGGTCGGTGGCGGTCTTGGTCACAACTGGTGGCCAACAGTTGTAACCAACACCGCCACCGACCCACATAGAATACCATCGCACAGTGGTATCAGACCAACCACAATCAGCCAGCCCTCAAACCAAACCCTTCGACTTAGAAGAACGTGAAACTGCAATGGGAAAGTTGAAACCCGGAAAAGCAGCAGGGATTGATGGCATACTGGCAGAAATGATACAGCACCTGGGACCTATCGCAAGGACCTGGCTTGTGGGGATGCTGAACACTTGCATAGCACAGAAAACCATCCCTTCTGTTTGGAAAAAGGCTGGAGTAGTTGCAATCCCTAAACCTGGCAAAGACCCATTATCCCCGAAGAGCTACCGACCCATTTCCCTCCTCTGCATCACCTACAAGCTCTATGAGAGGCACTACAATTTCTGAACAGACTATATTTACATCAATATGTCTGGGTCCCCACCTACTCACTCAGGGTTGACGTGTCACACCTGCAGTGATGGGAGGGGCACCAAAATGTGGTATTTTGATTGTTTAATGGGGGCACTCCCTTAGTATAAAAGTGTATGTTTTGTGTACACATGACCTGATGAAGATCAAATGGATCGAAACGCTGTCAGTATTTCAACAAAGAACGTCTTTCTTATACCTGTGGTGTGCGGGCTCCATCCAATACCTACACCAGTTGTGATGCAACAGAGTTTGCTGTGACCGTTGTGAATTATGGGTGGTGTGGTTTTTGCCAAGACGGTGGATTGTGGCCCATGCCTTCCTGCTGTTATTTGACATGTTGGTGTTCTCTATATCTTTTCGTCCTGGGCATGACGTTAAACTGTTCCGTTCGAGAGGACCAGCGACCCTCGAATGTAAACGGCCACGAAAGGAAATTATGTGTGTGTGAGGTGTTCTCTATAGGTTGGGTTTCAGGTGGTTGTATTGTAGTAGCTTGACATTTCTTGGAGGGCACTTTCAAGGACAGACTCAATCTTCTGGAAGTCTGCTTGTTGGGTCGTAATGCAGAGGTTGTCGGCGTAGATGAAACGCTGGCATTAGGCATTGGGTAGTGGCTGGTCGTTTGTGTAGATATTGAAAAGGAGGGGGGCGAGCACACTACCTTGTTGGAGGCCGTTCTTTTGGGCTTTCTATTTACTCCTCTGGTCATTTAACTGGACATAGAAGCGCCTGTTGTTGAGGAGGCTTTTCCTGACCATTGTGCGGTGTTGGACAGTGTCGTAGGCAGCAGAGAGATCTCTGAATGCTGCTCCAGTTATTTGTTTCCCCTCAAACCCATCCTCAATGTGTTGGGTGAGGTTGAGCTCTGTCCAGCACAGGAGCGGCTGGGACGGAAACCAGCTTGGTCTTTAGTCAGCTTGGTATCTATGAGTGGCAACAAGGCGTTGGAGTAGCAGCTTCTCATATAGCCTTGTAGGTGATGCAGAGGGAAATGGGTCGGTAGCTCTTTGTGGATAATGGGTCTTTGCCAGGTTTAGGGATTGCAACCACTTTGGCCTTTTTCCAGACAGAAGGGATGGTTTTCTGTGCTATGCATGTGTTCAGCATCCCCACAAGCCAGGTCTTTGCGTTGGGTCCCAGGTGCTGTAACATTTCTGCCAGTAGGTCATCAATCCCTGCTGCTTTTCCGGGTTTCAACTTTCCCATTGCAGTTTCAAGTTCTTCTAGGTCGAAGGGTTTGGTTTGAGGGCTGGCTGATTGTGGTTGGTCTGATACCACTGTGCGATGGTATTCTCCTGTGGGTCGGTGGCGGTCTTGGTCACAACTGGTGGCCAACAGTTGTAACCAACACCGCCACCGACCCACATAGAATACCATCGCACAGTGGTATCAGACCAACCACAATCAGCCAGCCCTCAAACCAAACCCTTCGACTTAGAAGAACGTGAAACTGCAATGGGAAAGTTGAAACCCGGAAAAGCAGCAGGGATTGATGGCATACTGGCAGAAATGATACAGCACCTGGGACCTATCGCAAGGACCTGGCTTGTGGGGATGCTGAACACATGCATAGCACAGAAAGCCATCCCTTCTGTTTGGAAAAAGGCTGGAGTAGTTGCAATCCCTAAACCTGGCAAAGACCCATTATCCCCGAAGAGCTACCGACCCATTTCCCTCCTCTGCATCACGTCTTTCTTATACCTGTGGTGTGCGGGCTCCATTCAATACCTACACCAGTTGTGATGCAACAGAGTTTGCTGTGACCGTTGTGAATTATGGGTGGTGTGGTCTTTGCCAAGACGGTGGATTGTGGCCCATGCCTTCCTGCTGTTATTTGTCATTATGGTGTTCTCTATATCTTTTCGTCCTGGGCATGACGTTAAACTGTTCCGTTCGAGAGGACCGGCGACCCTCGAATGTAAACGGCCACGAAAGGAAACTGTGTGTGTGAGGTGTTCTCTATCATTTCATTCCAGACTTCACTGTCTATCTCCTGTGTTTTCCATTCATCTTGAGCGTTACACAGTCGTCTGATGTGCGGGGGGAGGTGCCGGCTAGCGCATAAAGGCACGGACGGGACAGGTGTTGTCTTGACCCATCCCGTGATGATGCGACAGGTGTCATTTAGGGCTGTGTCTACCAATTTGGTGTGACGTGATCGGCTCCAGCTTGAGCAGGCATACTCTGCTGTAGAGAAAGACAGGGCCATGGCAGTTGCACGGATTGTTTGTGGGTCTGCGCCCCACTTGGGAGTTCACTAGTTTTCACAGGATGTTATTGTGGGTGTTGACCGTGGCTTTTGTGTTCTCCATGTGTTTTTTTGAAGAAGAGTGTCCTGTCCAGTGTAACTCCAAGATACATGGGGTGGGTATGGTTGGAGAGTTTGTGACCATCCCAAGTGACGCTCAGTTCTTTTCTCGCGTCTCGGTTCCTCAGGTGGAAGCTGCATAGTTGGGTTTGTGTGTCTTTCTTTTTCTGTCTTTCTTTCTTAGGACGGAGATCAAGGTAGACGCCATAGGAAGGCTCAACACTAGCCGATGCCCCTAGAGATCCATCCCAAAGCTTCCCTCAGGGAGCACAGCAAGCCAGCTAGCCAGCAAGCCTGCCCAGTCAGCCAACGCAGCCAGTCAGCTCCGCCAGTCAGCCAGTGTAGAAAGTCAGGCTGCCAAGCCAGAGCATATCAGCCCTTGCAGCCAGCCATTGCAGCCATACCAGCCTTGCTCAGTCAGCTCAGCCAGGCCTCTCTTGAGGCCTGGCTCTCTGTCTGCCTGGCCCGGTCTGCCCTGCCCTGCCTTGCAGCAACAGAACCAGCCTTTCTGGAAAGCCAGCCAGCTCAGAATGCGAGCTGAGCAAGCCAGTGCAGCAGCAAGCCCAGACTAGGTTACCGCAGCCTTACTGTGCAGCCACAGCCACTCAGTCTAGACCAGCAGGAGCTGGCCAGGCTCCAACCCTTGCAGCGCAGCCTTAGGCCGGACAGTCCCCCTGCCTGCACTTTGTTGCCTTCCTGGCCTGTCTGCCTGCCTAGGCGCCTCGGTCTTCCTGTCTGTCTGCCTTGGCCTGCCAGTCTGAAACTGGTTTAGACTAACTGCGTGCTTGCCAGCTGCGCTGGCTTGCTGAGCTCGTATTCTGAGCTGGCTGGCTTGCCAGCAAGGCTGGTTCTGTTGCTGCAAGGCAGGGCGGGGCAGACCGGGCCAGGCAGACAGAGAGGCCTGGCTGAGCTGACTGAGCAAGGCTGGTATGGCTACAATGGTTGACTGCAAGGGCTGATGTGCGCTGGCTTGGCAGCCTGACTTTCTACACTGGCTGACTGGCGGAGCTGGCTGGCTGCGTTGGCTGACTGGGCGGGCTTGCTGGCTAGCTGGCTTGCTGGACTCCCTGAGGGAAGCTTTGGGATGGATCTCTAGGGGCATCGGCTTGTGTTGAGCCTTCCAACGGCGTCTACCTTGATCTTCGTCCTAAGAAAGAAAGACAGAAAAAGAAACACACACACAAACTCAACTATGCAGCTTCCACATGAGGAAGGCAGGCAGGCACGCAGGCAGGCACAAGCTGCCTGGGTGCTTGCTTCGCCCTCCAGTTGCTGCTCCAGTTATTTGTTTTCCCTCAAACCCATCCTCAATGTGTTGGGTGAGGTTGAGCTCTGTCCAGCACAGGACGGGACGGAAACCAGCTTGGTCTTTAGTCAGCTTGGTGTCTATGAGTGGTATGAGGCGTTGGAGTAGCAGCCTCTATCTTGTAGGTGATGCAGAGGAGGGAAATGGGTCGGTAGCTCTTTGAGGATGATGGGTCTTTGCCAGGTTTGGGGATTGCAAGCAACCACTTTGACCTTTCTCCAGACAGAAGGGATGGTTTTCTGTGCCATGCATGTGTTCAGCATCCCCACGAGCCAGGTCTTTGCGTTAGGTTCCAGGTGCTGTATAATTTCTGCCAGTATGTCATCAATCCCTGCTGCTTTTCCGGGTTTCGAGTTCTTCTAGGTCGAATGGTTTGGTTTGAGGGCTGGCTGATTGTGGTTGGTCTGATACCACTGTGCGATGGTATTCTCCTGTGGGTCGGCGGCGGTGTTGGTTACGACTGTTGGCCACCAGTTGTGATGCAACAGAGTTTGCTGTGACCGTTGTGAATTATGGGTGGCTCCCTGAGGTCCTTGATCGCCATTGGGTCCAACAGTGGTCATTGAAGCGTGCACACACACATGCACACATGCACCTACACACGCACAGGCGCACATGCGTATGCACACCTGGACCTTTAAATGAACAACAACACAAAAACTAAGGCACTGGTGTCGGACTTCTGGTTTACCGGAACGGGGTTCAACTCCCTGCAGTGCCCTGCTCAATGTGTTGTATTTCATTCATTGGTCCATGGTCTCAGGTCATTGAGCGGCGCGCTATAGTGCGCGATTCTTCATCATTGTTGAGGATTTTTTAAAGGTGAAAATCAAGGAAAAGCAAAAGGCTATAGTCCATGGTCACGGACCGCATACTGGTCAAGGTAATTTATACTGGTGAAGATCATTTACTAGTCTTATAAAGGTCATTTATACTGGTCAAGGTCATTTACTAGTCTCATGAAGGTCATGTATACTGGTCACAGTCATATACTGGTCACGGTCATTTCTACTGGTGAAGGTAATTTATACTGGTCAAGGTCATTTGTACTTGTCAAGGTCATTTATACTGGTCAAGGTCATTTACTAGTCTTATTGAAGGTAATTTATACTGCTCAGGGTCATTGATATTGGTCAAGGTCATTAAGTGGCACGCTATAGTGCACGATTCTTCATCATTGTTGAGGATTTGAAAAAAGGTTAAATCGCAGAAAAGCGAAAGGCTAAAGTCCATTGTCACGGAGGGCATACTATAGTATGTTGTTTTTCTATTTTTGGTGGTGTGCGGGCTCCATCCAATAACTACACCAGTTGTGATGCAATAGAGTTTGCTGTGACCGTTGTGAATTATGGGTGGTGTGGTCTTTGCCAAGACGGTGGATTGTGGCCCATGCCTTCCTGCTGTTATTTGTCATGTTGGTGTTCTCTATATCTTTTCGTCCTGGGCATGACGTTAAACTGTTCCGTTCGAGAGGACCGGCAACCCTCGAATCTAAACAGCCATGAAAGGAAACTATGTGTGTGTGAGGTGTTCTCTATCATTTAATTCCAGACTTTCCTTCGTTCATTCCCAACTTCACTGTCTATCTCCTGTGTTCTCCATTCATCTTGAGCGATACACAGTTGTCTGATGTGCGGGGGGAGGTGCCGGCTAGTGCATAAAGGCACGGGACAGGTGTTGTCTTGACGCATCCCGTGTTGATGCGACAGGTGTCATTTAGGGCTGTGTCGACCAATTTGGTGTGACGTGATCGGCTCTAGCTTGAGCAGGCATACTCTGCTGTAGAGAAAGACAGGGCCATGGCAGTTGCACGGATTGTTTGTGGGTCTGCGCCCCTCTTGGAGTTCACTAGTTTTCACACGATGTTATTGTGGGTGTTGACCGTGGCTTTTGTGTTCTCCAGGTGTTTTTTGAAGAAGAGGGTCCTGTCCAGTGTAACTCCAAGATACATGGGGTGGGTATGGTTGGAGAGTTTGTGACCATCCCAAGTGACGCTCAGTTCTTTTTTTGCGTCTCGGTTCCTCAGGTGGAAGCTGCATAGTTGGGTTTGTGTCTTTGTGAAAACCGTGTCTTTCTTTTTCTGTCTTTCTTTCTTAGGACGGAGATCAAGGTAGACGCCGTTGGAAGGCTCAACACAAGCCGATGCCCCTAGAGATCCATCCCAAAGCTTCCCTCAGGGAGCTCAGCAAGCCAGCTAGCCAGCAAGCCTGCCCAGTCAGCGAACGCAGCCAGTCAGCTCCGCCAGTCAGCCAGTGTAGAAAGTCAGGCTGCCAAGCCAGAGCATATCAGCCCTTGCAGTCAGCCACTGCAGCCATACTAGCCTTGCTCAGTCAGCTCAGCCAGGCCTCTCTCGAGGCCTGGCTCTCTGTCTGCCTGGCCCAGTCTGCTCCGCCCTGCCTTGCAGCAACAGAACCAGCCTTTCTGGCAAGCCAGCCAGCTCAGAATGCGAGCTGAGCAAGCCAGAGGTTGGGTGAGGTTGAGCTCTGTCCAGCACAGGAGCGGCCGGGACGGAAACCAGCTTGGTCTTTAGTCAGCTTGGTGTCTATGAGTGGCATGAGGCGTTGGAGTAGCAGCCTCTCTTGTAGGTGATGCAGAGGAGGGAAATGGGTCGGTAGCTCTTTGGGGATTATGGGTCTTTGCCAGGTTTGGGGATTGCAACCACTTTGGCCTTTCTCCAGACAGAAGGGATGGTTTTCTGTGCCATGCATTTATTCAGTATCCCCACGAGCCAGGTCTTTGCGTTAGGTCCCAGGTGCTCAACTTTCCCATTGCAGTTTCGAGTTCTTCTAGGTCGAAGGGTTTGGTTTGAGGGCTGGCTGATTGTGGTTGGTCTGATACCACTGTGCAATGGTATTCTCCTGTGGGTCGGCGGCGGTGTTGGTTATGACTGTTGGCCACCAGTTGTGACGCAACAGAGTTCGCTGTGATCGTTGTGAATTATGGGTGGCTCCCTGAGGTCCTTGATCCCCATGGGGTCCAACAGTGGTCATTGAAGCGTGCACACACGCACGCACACACACATGCACCTACACACGCACGGGCGCACATGTGCATGCACACGCTAACCAAATGTAACTCTGAGAGTGTAACACATGTAACCAAATGGACCCTTACAGCTCTAACTCTGAGAGTATATATGGTGGCCGACGGGCACGTACAGGTCTAGTGTAACCAAATGGACCATTTGGTCCATGTCTGTAAGTCTGAGAGTGTAACACATGTAACCAAATGGACCCTTACAGGTCTGTCATTCTGAGAGTGTAACACATGTAACCAAATAGACCCTTACAGGTCTTTAACTCTGAGAGTGTAACACATGTAACCAAATTGACCCTTACAGGTCCAACACTGGTTATCGAAGCATGTACACACGCACGCACGTGTAACCAAATGGATCCTTACAGATCCAACACTGTTTTTTGTTAATCATCGAATGAAATGTGGGAGGTCGGCAAAAGAGAAAGTTTAAAAAATCAAAGCAAAGGTAATTCGAAAATTTTATTTTTGTGCTTTTGTGTTTCTCTTCTTTATACATTACTTTACTGTTTGAAATGTAAAATTTACATTTCAACGAAAGGACCTGTAAAGGACAACACAAAACCTAAGGCACTGGTGTCGTACTTCTGGTTTACCGGAACGGGGTTCAACTCCCTGCAGTGCCCTGCTCAATGTGTTGTATTTACATGGTTCATTGAACGGGGTTCAACTCCCTGCAGTGCCCTGCTCAATGTGTTGTATTTACATGGTTCATTGAACGGGGTTCAACTCCCTGCAGTGCCCTGCTCAATGTGTTGTATTTACATGGTTCATTGAACGGGGTTCAACTCCCTGCAGTGCCCTGCTCAATGTGTTGTATTTACATGGTTCATTGAACGGGGTTCAACTCCCTGCAGTGCCCTGCTCAATGTGTTGTATTTACATGGTTCATTGAACGGGGTTCAACTCCCTGCAGTGCCCTGCTCAATGTGTTGTATTTACATGGTTCATTGGTCCATGGTCTCAGAGGTCATTAGAGCGGCGCGCTATAGTGCGCGATTCTTCATCATTGTTGAGGATTTTAAAAAAGGTGAAAATCGCGGAAAAGTGAAGGGCTATAGTCTATGGTGTCGGACTGCATACTGGTCAAGGTAATTTATACTGGTCAAGGTAATTTACACTGATCAAGGTCATTTATACTGGTCAAGGTCATTTATACTGATCAAGGTCATTTATACTGGTGAAGGTCATTTATACTGATCAAGGTCATTTATACTGGTGAAGGTCATTTATACATGTCAAGGTCATTAATCCATGGTCTCGGAGGTCATACAATAGTATGTCGTTTTTTTTTCGGAGGATTTGAAAAAAAAAAGGTGAAAATCGCGGAAAAGAGAAAGGCTATAGTCCATGGTCACGGACCGCATACTGGTCAAGGTCATTTATACTGGTCAAGACTGTAATCACTATAGTTACAAAACTTTTAGGGATAATTCAACATTATACCTAAAATTATTTAACCCTAAAATTTCATCGCATCTCCCCATATAGGCCACGCCCATTTCCGCCATGATAGATTTTCCACAATTTTGAATTTTGTCCAAAACACACTTTTTGCTTTTCCTCCTACAGATTTTGTCCAAATCTCACAGAATTCGGCACACGTGATCTCTGGACCCATCCAATTAAAACTGAACTGCAGAATTTTGAAAGTGCGTATCGTTCGGCCGTAATCGTCTTCCGAAGTTAGTAGGAGGGGCCTATATCACAAAAAATGCCATAAATCACGAACGGAATGTCCAATCCATCCCAAATTTGAATCACATGTCCGGGGTGGTTCAATCAACCAAGTTCTAAAAGCAATACCCATAGGGGGCGCTGCAAATGCGAGAAATGTAACCGTTTGTCGCAAAAACATGAATTTCGGGGGTTAAATCCCCTCCGAATTACTTACGCATGATCTAAGGCGTGACTTGAAATTGTAATTGGCTGGCAATACTAGTGGGAGGGGCATATGTAAGCCACTGCGGCAACCACACTCTGCAATTTTTTTAAATTGCGAATTTTCTAGTTGATCCTATCCTCGGTTACCAGTCTTTTTAAAGCTGGAACAAACAATCCATGAATCATTAGAATAAACACTTATGAGAAGTGGTCAGTTGTTGTGGGCACTGGGCAGTGCGAACACTTTTTCAAGTGGGCCCCTGATCCAGAAAAGGTAGAGAACCCCAGTGTCCCAATTCTGGTCATGTCACAAAAACATGCTCACATGGGACTTTGAGATATGAGACATTTGGTGAGGGAGAAAATGAGGGGGGGCAAGAATAGACGCCTGGAGGACCCTGGTCAACGAGGTATGAGGTCCTCTTATCCCTCCCTGATCCTATTATGGACTGAATTATCCATTAACCTTGCCCAAATCTGGACTCGTACTTTATAGATAATGAGATGGCCAATGTCACAGCCTGGTTCTTATCCACATTGTAGCCATGCTGATAAAACAAACAAAATGGCCAAAGAAGAATAAAATCAGCACAGGCTTAATGCCACTGGACATTGCATGTGCTTGTTCATGTCTTCACTTGGTTTGGCTGGGGTTTTAAGCCCACCTTGCAACTCAAGGAGTTGCATTGGTGTGGTTGACCTTTAAACGGTGCTACTGGTGTGGTTTGGGCTTTAGACATATCAGGAACTCGATGCACAGCGCCATCATCTGGTCAAACAAGCACAGGAGTCAGTGAACTGCAAGATTAATAGAATGGCATTGTCATGAGTCGGAATAGGAATATTTTTCATCAGCTTGAATCCCTGAAAATCTAAAAAGATTGATGGATCCAATCCAGAGCGATTTACAGTAGACAGGGAGATACAAGGTAATGCATAGAAATGGTAATCTAGGGTCATGGCTAGGTAAACAAACCAGTCTAAAGTAAAAAAATATATATATCTGTACATTGAAACTATATACTGTACACTATAGGATGCCATGTCTACAAATGTACCTGGCTAGTCTACTTACTGTATAACATGCCATCTAAATGACATTTTAGACTTTGCATAAGACTGCATGGTCATCAAGGCTAGGGCAAGAGTTAAGGTAGAGTCTGAATAAGTGAGTCTTCAGACTTCAGGAAGAGAGAGGAAGTGACTACACTGCCCCAGTTCTTCCACTGCCCCAGCTCGGCTCGAGAAACGTGGAAATGACTCGGAACACCACACATACCAGTATGCCACAAATACATTTATTCACATACTGCATTTTCTACAAGCGACTATGTACATACACATACAAAATTATCCTAGAATACTTTCTGCAAAATGTTACCAATCAGTGTTACACTCAGTCAAAAGTGCTGGTGACAAAAAGCATTCCCATTCATAAAATTGTATTTAGGTGTTAAAACCATGCAGAAACAGATATGAGGTGTAGAAGCAGAAACAATTAATTATCATTCTATTATATAGTTTGGGTTAACAACTAGGAATGGGTCATCTTCTGTGACTCTCTCCTCTCCATCTCCAATCTTCTTCAGCCCCGTCTTCGTCAGTTCAATGATGATGTGGTCCTGAAACATAAGAAAAAAACACTAATTTCACATTTTAAGTTTAATACCATTTAATTTGATGTACTGACTCAATGAATTATTGATTTCTAAAATTCTGATTCTATAATAGACTATTAGCCTTTGATAGGTGCAGCATCATTCAGAACCATGGACAGAGCCTTTATCCATTTTTAGTATTGCCTGTTCCTTGTATCATGTAAAATTAGTGCCAGTGTAAGCTACAGTAAAGGGTGATTTATACAATACTTAATTGCATGCCGGTGTTATGCCATCGAAAATAGCCGATCTACGTGAATGTGATAACTATCTGATTTAAAGTGCGTGATCGGTCATCATAATGTATAGGATGTGCTGCAATTTCTTATTTTTATTCAGTATATTATATTCTTTGACTTTTTCCAGTGGGTTGAGGACACATTTTTGTAAAGCACACAATCTTTACTTATTGAGCTTTCAACATAAAACACTCACGAAATGGATGAGTCTGTGAAGGACTTTTTCTATCATGGACTTCTTGGCGATCAACTCCTCTTCCGAATCAATTTCACCCTCCATCTCCTTCAAGTACCAGTTTATCAGATCACTTTTCTTCAGAGAACCTTCGTCATCCACTGAGGAGGAGGGGGGAAAAGAAACAGCATTTTATTCAAAATCCATTAACAAGCAAATAAATCATGGTCTAAATGCAGCCAGTTCTACAACTACTGCAGTGTCAATACCTTCCCGTTATGGCCGATGCCTAGAAGCCTATCCTAACTATATTTTTGGATTGACTGGTATTTACCACAAGTAAGTGTTTTTAATAATGTAATAGGCACGCGGGTGGCGCAGGGGTAAAGTCCTATGTGTTCAACTTCAAATACAGCAGTGCATCCTAACCCTAGCCCTATTATATACAAACAACTGTTCCAGGATCAGTGGAGGGAAGCCAGGAATGAAGGGTGATCTTTGTTGCTGCAATTCCTACGGGCTGGGGCAGTGGAACGGGAGGAGTAGGACGGAGGCACTACGTCCTCCAGGTGGGGGCTCCACACTGGTAGTTTAGCCAATAAGTGACGGTACAATAGCAGTGACAACACAGACATGTGTGGGAGGACTTCATTAGCATAATGACTAATATAAATTGGGGAGGAAAGAAAGCAGTAAAGATATTATTAGCTACTCTAAATAAAAATACTTATTTTTTTCTGAGCCGCTGAATGGAAATTTTATGTGACATGAATTAGATTTATTATTATAGATATAGAATAGAATTATAGAATAATTATTCTTACTCATTTCTACCTTGCACTAGCACTGCTAAGAAAATGGTCACCAAAACAAAATACAAATGGACTGCATCTATATGGTTTTATTTGAATCTTGCTTTATGTCCAATTCCTGGCTGATAAAAGGTCAGGTTCTCTTTTTTAGAACATGATCTTTTGGATCGGCCACTCACTCTGCTCCAACTTCTGTATGTGGAGTACTATGAGATTTGAAACCCGACGATACTCAGAAAATGTCATCTTCAGGACAGCCTTGGCAGCAGCAGTCTTCTCTTTGATTGGCTCTGTGTCCATACTCTCTGCATTGTTCCCATTGGTTCCGTTCACTTCCTTTCTTGGTATGCCATTCTGGCCTGTACAAATGAGCACAGTTTGAAATCACAGTTCAACATGGCATCCATCCAGGCATGTAATTATAGGTGAAACCTTTGACAAGTAAAAAACAAAACAAAAAAAACAATCTCAAACATATTTTGGACTATCAACCAATAATATCCATTAATGTACTGCATTCTTAGAAAATGAGACCTCCATATGCACTCGGTTCTTCAATATGAGAAAATATATAAAAATAGGCTTACAAGTACACTTATATCTTAGTGTCATAAAGGAGGATGAAAGACTTTTTAAAATGTTTAAAAGTTTTAAAATGGGGATGCTTTAGTTTAGGCTGAGGCATCCCCCCTCAAAGCAATCGATTGTGGACCATTTTACAGCGCATTGCAGACAGTGCATTGTAGTAATCAGTTTTACAGTCATGTACTGCCTGGTTTCTTGAAGCACATGTCGTGAAGGAAAATTGTTTATGGACACATTTTTAGGTCCCAACTCCCAAGTCCAACCAGTCTCCCCATTGGCCGCTAACCCATCAGTCACCGTTCATGTCTGGGTCGTCTTGCAGATCCTGGTCAAAATTGATGTCAGGAGAATCCACACTGATGATGGACTTGTTGATTAGACGAAAGGCCTCCTTTACATGTTTTGGATGGACCTGAGGATTATTACAGTAGTAGTTAAGGACCGACAGTGACACGTTGAGTCTGGGAGCTCATCTATAGAACTACATCTGGGACTACAAGTCCTACAACTGTCATAAACAGTAGTAATGACTGAGACAGTGCAGAGTAAAGGCCAATTTATGCTTGGAGTAATATGTCACACTGCGTCTCTCATGTTCTGAAATTTGAGCCTTCATACCATTTGTGACTTGCCGACAGCCTCGCCCGAAAATGTAAATAAGAAAGTGAATATAGTCTCACATCTCTGCAATAGTGGAGATTAGCTCGTCTTTGGAACCAATCAGAGTACACAACAGAACTTTGATTTTATACGACATAGTCGGCGGACTGCGAAAACATTCGACACCCATACCATACCATACCGTTCGACACTCATGCCATAAATTAGCTTTAAGGAAAACATCATAATCAAATAAAGTAGGCACTTGGGTAGCAAAGTGGTAAAGCGCCTGACCACCACCTCAGTTTTGCACAATTTCAGACACTGTAATGCAATACAATATTTGAATGAGTTTGTGTAGGCTGGTGTGCATACAGTACCTCATCAGAGGAGTATAGCTTAGCCATAGCCTCAGACAGCCTCAGCATGCTCTCCAGCTGTCGAACAGTGATCCTCCAGGCTGACTTGGTGCTGCCTACGCTGTCTCTCTGCCTCAGGAGTTTGTATTGCTCCACCACAAACTCCTTAGCCTCTGGTGTTATCTGCATCAAACACACCAGATCAAACTTTTCAAAAGCATTCTTTATTGTACCGTTAAGCTGCAAAATGTTTGTTTATATGGCTGCCTGCCTGCCTTGTTGAATACGGAATCCAAGCACCACTGATTCATTGATTACATTTATTCAGGTGCGTCGACTCTGCAGCGGTTGATTATTGACAGCATTAAATGTAACATCTCTTATCAAATATAACAGACAGCAGCAGTATTTTATTGCGTGCGTTTATTAGGCATACTTGTGGAGAGGCATAGAAAAGCAGAATACATGGCTAATTGGGTATAATGTGATAAAAGTCCTCCTGGGTCCATATCTTTTATAACTTTATTTTTTAGCTTTGATGTGTCCTTGAATGTTTCCTCATAGGAGAAATGAACCAAACGTGCTCAGGACACTGACCTTGGGTTGGAACTGCCTGGCAAACAGTATATATCTCTGTATCTCATCTGTAGAATAGACCCGCTCTATAGACTCAATATTTCTGCAGTGGAGGTCGACAATACGGCGGGCTATAGCATAGTCTGTCACCTGCAAGAACACACAAAACCGTTGTATTCTAGTAAATAAATACTACAAACATAGCATATGAGGATGCCTTCCCATCAATGCATCCTGGGTAACTGGACTTCAAGGAGCATATTGATGCAGGTGTAAATACAGACAGAGATGGTTTTAAACATACAGACAGTGATAATGAAGTTAAAGTCAATAGGGCATGATGAAAATGTTTTTTTTTGGGGGGGGGGGGGGGGGGGGGGGGTTAGGAGACATGTATCAAGGTGTTGAATTGACTGCTTAGGGAATGCCTTACCTCATTGCACTCATCTATCAGAATAAAGAACAGGTCAAATCGGGACATGATGGGGTCAGACATGTTGACATTGTGTTTCAGAGACTTGGCGCGATTGTAACGGCCATCAATGGGGTTGGCCGCAGCCAAGATGGACGTACGGGCATTCAGTGTGGCCTGGGGATAGGAAATGTGGGTTATTCTCCAGACTGGACCATGAACAACCTTTTTCATCAATGGTATTCAAATGTTAAATTATATTTTCTGATTAAACCACCACTACAAAAACAAGTGTGACTATGACTAGAACCTTGACTCCAGCCTTGCAGATGGAAATAGTCTGCTGCTCCATAGCTTCGTGAATGGCCACCTGGTCCTTGAGGTCCATCTTATCAAACTCATCAATACAGCACACGCCCTGAGGGCCAAGTCACACACATAAACAGTGGACATTGTTATGAGGGAAAGAGGCAATATTAAGACATCGGATTTTAAAGACAGTATAAACACAGGGGATGGCATCAGGTAAAAAGACACATTCCATGCCAGGAGGTTGACTCCTAGCTGGGCCGATGTGTTATTTGCGTTAACTGAATCTACGGTATAAAATCACTTAAGGGTAAGATCCACTTTTGTAGAGGTTTGAGTCGTTTTCTTACCTTGTTATGAGCAAACTAATCTATTCCATGAATTATTTCGCTCCGTTGTGCAGTTATTTAGTAAATTAAGAAATAAAAATAATGGGGAAACAGTTTGTGCTAAAAGAGTGACTTTGAGAGCTAACACAACAAAAGCTGATCCTGAGAGGTAAACTCATGCCACTGTCTCTGCTATCAAGTGGCAACATGGACTAGAAACAGAGACTTCATTTGTATAACAATTCCCAGTACAAACAGGGGATATTTAGCTGACAAAGCAATATTTAGAGACTTTGTAGCATATTAGTCATTGCACCACTGAATTCACATTCTCTTACCCAATCACACTGAACAATTCAAGACAGCTACTCTTTGGAACTAATCATGCACATTTAATCTAGGACAGTAAAAAATAAAATTAAAAACGTGTGAAAGACACAAATGTAATGGCTGTGAAAATCCACTGCAGCACTACAATCTTCTTACATTATCTGCCAGCATGAGAGCCCCTGCTTCAATGACAAACTCTCCTGACTCTTCATCTCTGACCACAGCTGCCGTCAGACCAGCAGCAGTGCTCGCCTTCCCACTGGTGTAGACCGAACGAGGAACAAACTCTTCCACGTGTCTGAGATACACAATAGACAACAACCGTAAAATGTAATGGCATTACCAACTCCGGTCAACTCAGGTTAGGTCCCACTCTGTTGGGAGCTCCATAAATAACAGCAACCTAGAGTTGTATACAAGGATCCTCATACAAGGATATGTATGAGTCAACAATACAATAAGACTTACAAGATACAATTAGCTTAGCTTTTAGGAAGCAAAGACAACTAAGTTGATGGTAAATGTCATAAAGGCATGGCATGTGTACAGTACGTTGGTGTGAAGTTTTGTGAACATACTTGAGGAATTGGCTCTTTGATGTGCTGGGGTCTCCAACAATACAAAT
The DNA here is from genome assembly GCF_964188405.1 of Protomyctophum parallelum. Taxonomy (NCBI): domain Eukaryota; kingdom Metazoa; phylum Chordata; class Actinopteri; order Myctophiformes; family Myctophidae; genus Protomyctophum; species Protomyctophum parallelum. Next base: position 26,275,472 of record NC_139709.1, on the reverse strand, counting down.
GTTTACGTCCCCCCTCAAGGATGTCCCCTCCATAGTAGTCTTGGGGACGCCCCCAAAAAGCATCAACAATATGCCTCGCTTGATCTCATCATTACCTAGCAAGCAGAACACACAGTGCAAGATTTTGATCCCATGAAGCAGTTCAATTCGATATAAAAATGTAGCCACAGCCACATGATCAGTGATTTCTGACCCATGGAATATACGATACCATTGCTGTCATGTCAGGTGGAAAGTGGAAACTTTCAAAACCGTTCCTTTTGAAAAACATTTTAAAATGGTGAAATTGATTCAAGGGAGCTTGATTTGATGAAGAACAATAGTATGGCGTACCATGGATGGTGGGGAAGAGACTGGTACACAGGTTGTGATAGAGGTTCTTGTCCTGAGTCATCTCAAACACCTTCTCCCACTCCTCAACAGTCATCTGCTTCTTTACATTCTCTGCCGTCTGCTCCTCCGCCGGCAGCTCTTTACCCCCAAGCTGACAAACAGTTTAGCTAATAAAGCCTTCATTCTCTACATGGCTAAAGGGTTTATTCTTTTGGCCAGGGCACCAGAAGACAAAAAGCATGTATGCATGTGGAAGAGATGTGAAGCAATCAAACGGCATAGGTGCTGAGTTTACCCAACATTACAAATGACGAGGAAAGATTCAACTTGAATCAAACTTAAACAACGTTTGTTTGTCTTAACTGCATTTGATACTAACCCGCGGGTTGGTAGGAGCGACATTGCAGGCTAGGTAGGCCAGTCTGTAGGACAGTTCCCTCACTCCCAGAGCTTTAAGTCCCTGGAGTCCGTCTGCCTCAAATCCCTCCCTCCCTGCCACTCTGTTGCTGCTCTCTGAACGAGTAACTGAATGGAGAGGATACAGAGCAGAGAGAAAATTATCAACAAATATTAATTAGGTTTAGAGTTACATTACTTTTTCTACTGGTAGGGTCTATGTACCTGAATGCAGCATGGCTATATCAGGCACAACTATGAGTGTTCCAGTGAAGTCACAACGGTCCCCAGCCTGTGCCATCTCCACGACCTCTGCTCTCAGAACGACATCCACACTGCGTGGGATGGAGCCCCGGGGCAACTCTGCCTGGGTCTCCTGGATACGTACCTGGACGAGGAACGGATGCAAACTCATTTTAAATTGAATTTAAAGGAATGGTTAATATTGTTTATGCATCTGTTCACATGTGATTAGTGGCAGTTGGTTAAAAGGTGTAGTGCGTTTCCGGTTCAAACCTGCTGCTGAGCCAATCAAACAAAGCTATGGGGAAATTAACTGGAACAGGAAACGGCTATGTCACCTTCTGAAAACTGGGACTACAGTTACCCGGTAATCAGTTATACACAATGGCGATTTGTGTTATATTCTGACTCCATAGTTTAGAGTAGACTAGGCAATGACTCAAGGCTTTCACCATAGACAAATCTCTGCACATTGTGGGTTCTCACAGAGTGCTGGGAGAGCCTCCCACTGCACTAATAAAATAAAGTAACCAAATACAACGTGCAGACACAATACCTTCTGAAAGTCAACAAAGCGAGACTTTTCAGGGTTCAGCAAAAATCTCTTTCGGTTGGCACACACAGGGTTCTTGCAGATGTTGGGCTGGGTGTATTTAAACTGCTGCTCCACATCCTTGATGATGGACTGGCAGTCGAGACAGAGAAACGTTGCACTGACCAACTCCGGGTGGACGGGGTGAGTCCGCACCACCTGCCCACTGATACGGAGCAGTGTGCCAACACGTGCTGTGGACAGCTCTCGGATCCTGCGAAAGAGGGGGCACGTATAACTGAATTAGCCTGGATCCAGATGGTGTTGTGCTGTGAACCTATAATTTCTTCAGTACAAAAATGTATTATCCAATGAGAATCGGTGGTGGGGGTGGGTCTAACGTACAACCAATCAGCGCCGAGGCCCGTTTTCAGCGTCATCACCATCATCACACAGCCAACACACATGAGGAAGGAGGGAAAAACAACAACAATGGCTATTGGTTGAGGGAAATTCTAATCCCCTCCCCCTTGAAATCGCTCAGACAGGAGACAATGTCAGACTGAAGCTTCAAGAAAGCTACAGTCTGATAATCAGGCTATAACTGAATAAGACCCGAGGCCGATTCTACAAATGCCTTCTAAATCAGTAATTCTCAAACTTTTTTTTCAAGATTATATATTTTTGTTGAAAAATAGCAGATGTTCAAACTTGCAGCGTGGCACGAAGTGACACACTGAGCTGCCATTTTTTCAATGACACTTGAATAATAGGGCAATAAGGTGACCAATAATCATTTAAGGATTATTTTCCATAAAATAAATGTCTGGTTTGCTGCCTGAAGGTAACCCCCACCATCATCACTCCATGAAGAACTCTCCACCACTTCTCCCACCACAATCATAGCTAATGATTCAGTACAGTTCAGTAGGGCTGAACTGTTCTGAACCTATTGCAGCCAAAATAACAGACATACTGTATGGCTAAACTGGACAGGTTTCACCGGGCTGGAATAACTTACTTTTGCCTATATGGAAATTCAGAGAAGGACACATAGAACTCTTTGGCTGGAGGGATTGTGCCGTGGTCTCTGGCAAAGTGACGCACAGCCCGGCATAAATATGGATAGACCCTGCATAGACAGACAGGTATTACTTTAGTTTTAAATTACATTACAGGGAGACTGGAACACATGCAGAAACGGTTGGACTACTTACTGGTCCAGGACTCTATTCAATTACCTGTAATATTCCTCCTGGATGGTGGTTGCAAGTTGCTGGTTGAAGAGTTCGATGTTGGTGAAGCTCACAGTGAGGGTGTTCCTCTCGGGTCTAATCAGTTCCTCTGCGTCCTGGAGGTACAATATCTCACCAGTCGGGCCTTGAAATCTTGAAACCAAAAACGTAATAGGTTAAGAGTAGGTTATCCTTTTTGTTGTTAAAATTTGTGCAAAAATAGCAATGTATTCTGATACATTGATCTAGTAATCATTGCTACTTTAGATGGGCTCACAGTCTCTCCAGCTCTTTAGTAAACAGAAAATAATTGCTCAGTTCTGGATAACAATTTTATCCAATCATGAGATAGAACATCCTACATATGTGGCATTGGTGGTAGTAATGAAACAAATAAATGAGTAGCCTACAGTACACACAATTTGGACTGGAACACTATGAAGCTGCTAAATGGGGTCTCTCCCCACACTGGATGAAATTGGTGATAGTGACCCACTTGAAAATGTATTTTTAAAGCTCCAGCTTGCAGCTCTTTAATAACAGATTAAATATGTTTATTAAAGAGCTGGAGGAATGGACGTGCAGGCGTGGGGACCCCTGTTAGGTAGCCTACCTACTGTCACTGTGTTTGGGCTTCAACAAGGCTACATGATCATGAACAAAAATCCCCCAAGCTGCTCTTGTTCTTTTCAAACGATTCTATTGATTTAAAAAAAAAAATATATATATATATATATAGGCCTATATAAATTATTTATGTCAATGATTCAAGATATCAGACGCGCATCGATGGCACATAGTTTCCTCATCATGTGATGAATGAATGATGCATATGTTTAGTTAAATCAAGACTACATGTGTCGCGTGCTTACTCCTCCAGGAACTCCAAAAATAATTTCTGGCATTTCTCCGCGAGTTCGTCTTTCACTTGAACTCCACCGGCGGCTGCATTCTCTGCAGGCTCCATCAGCAAACACTGGGTCAGCTCAGTCAGTCAGTCAGTAGAGAGGGTTCGGAGGGACGGCGTACCTCAGGCATGCACCGTATAAGGTGTATATTTGCACAGGTGCGCTCTGCCCTCTAATAATATAGACTAGACGGCAGGCTGGCAGCTACACCGAAAATTGGCCACACATCGAATCATGCGACACGAGTGGGCGCTGTTTTGCATAAATACATGCATATACGCACGCACACACACACGCACGCACGCACGCACGCACGCACGCACACACACACACACACACACACACACACACACACACACACACACACACACACACACACACACACACACACACACACACACACACACACACACACACACTACATGATGATCCCATGTATGACCGATTGGAGGCGATATGCACCTAGTACAACCCACACATTTGTGTGAAGCAGAAGAAGAAAGCTACCCAATACCCATGTTGTGGTCGGCTGCTGCTAAATGCTAGTAGCTTCGATTGTGTTTCATTTGATCTCTTGTCAGCAGTAGGCTAATTATCAACGTTAACGTTTGTTCAAAAATGAATGTCGCCCCGTTGAAGAGGGTCTACCCAGAGTTACCCGTGTGGATTGTTGAAGATCACCACGACGTGAGTGATAATAATAATAATGATAGAATAAAGATATATTCGTTGTCTTCATTGACTGGTTGATTTCGTTACATAGGAGGTGTGTGAGCGGTGGGAATCGGATAGTGCTCACAGCCTCACATGCCCGCAGCCCGCTACTCTGTGTATCATCTCGAAGTGTCCTTGAGCAAGGCACTGAACCGCTATCCTGGCTGCCAGAGTGCCAGTGGCTGTCCACTGTCCATCGTTGTGTGTGAATGAATGGATGTGTGCAGATGCACTGCATCCATTTATATTACATTTATGATATATGAATTATGATATGTAACATTATGTATATAATTGTCTGGTTCTTCTGTTACTTTATCAGGTGGTATCTCATATCTATCGTGCCATAGCTTCCAGACATCTCCCATTGAAGAACATTAAAATGGTTCATTTGGACTCCCACCCTGATCTCCTTATCCCTGTCAACATGCCAGCGGACACGGTATTTGATAAGGATGCTCTACTCAGGTACAATGCCTTTTTTTTCTTTTTCTTTTTTTACAGTACAGTACAGTAGATTAGAGAATAGATGGACCTTTTCTCTTTGCCCTTTTAATAACGGCTATAGTTTATTATGAGCATGTGCGTGGCAGGTTGGCCTTGATAAAGGTTTTAGGCTAAGGCTGCTTATTTTATTCCGAACACTGACTGTATTCCTGCTGTAAAACTAACTGGTGACTGTCTGGTCCATCTACAGTGCACACATATCAACTCTAGAATTGGCCCACTGAGCTCCATTACATAAATTGACCGAAATCGTAAAAAAAAGAAAATCAATCAAAATCGTCAAATCAAATGGAATAGACTCCAGAGACCTATCATGAGCAGTGCAATGAGTGCAATCATGTTAGCAGCAGTTTGAGGTGAAGAGTGCACAGTGCAATAAAAACAGAACATGGCAGAAGTTAGTTTCTTTAATAGCTTGCAGGTGTGTGATATTAAAATGTTTGGAGAATCGTGACAGCAATAGATTAAATACCACCCTGTGGCCTCTTCCACTGGGGTTGAATGGTACCGGTTCGGTCCTTTTTCCTCGCCTAATATTGAACCAGTGTTTCCACTGAAAATGAATTGGGTCAGAACCCTAAATGTTGGTCCAGAACTGGAACCAAAAAATGTCCGCCGGTTCCATGAAAGCACCACAAGAATGTAGAACGGAACCAGTTCTTGAATCAAAGTTCTTTTGGTGGAAAAGCGGCCTATATGTGTCTGTAAAAAGCATATTGTATGTGTATGGGACTGTTTTTACACTCAGACTTGACGACTTGAAACTGGATTTTACTCTGTGCAAAGCACATCATCCCAATTTGATGTCAGGATTTGACTACATCTTTAACCCCTTATGAATTATGAGCCAGAACACTTCCTAATATCATCTGGCATGGCCCTTCTGGGCACTACAAACTGTCTTGCAACCCTTTGTTCATGGCCTTCTAAACTCAATAGTATTCTCTTTTAAATCAGTCCTTTAAAACATTTTCTGCAGACTTAATTTGCTTTTATATTTTACTTCCATTATTATTATTATTATTATTATTATTAATAATAATCTAATTATGTTGTTTATATGAAGGATTTTCAACTGTCACAAAGGTGCTATACACAAAGATGATGATCACAATGATATGTTTATCTATGACAGCCAGACGGATTTTCCTGAAGTGCATTATTTGTCAATGGGATGGGATTTGTCAACTGGTGATAGCAGGCGAACAGGCGATGGTCGAAAAGGGGGCGGAAGAACGTCTCCCGAAAAGATGAAAATAATTTATCTTTTGGGTGGCATCGTCCAGTGATAGCTGGCGATTAGGTGATAGCCAATGAAATTCATGTGTCCCGCTGTTAAAACGCACTGTAAGGGATATGTTGCAGGAGATGGTCTATATACCCCCGGATAGCCACCGCATTGTTTTATGTTTTTCAGTGAGTTGAGTATTGAGAACTGGATAATGCCCATGGTATATGCCGACCATATATCCTCTGTAGCCTGGCTACATCCATACTGGGCCCAGCAGATAAGGGAAGGAGAGCACAGAATGGCCATAGGTAAAGACACATCCACCAACACTCTCAGGTAACACACTTCCCATTGATAAGATATTTAAAATCTGAAACAAAAAATATTGCTAATAATAAAAAATAATTCTAATGTTTTTCACCATTGTTGATACAGCTGTATGCTTGCCTATGACTGCTATTGATATTATCTCCAAGGATAATAAATAGATAAATTATTAGTATTAATCCTCACCCCTCTCTCTCTGCTTCCGCAGGGTGACCAGTACAGATGACTACTTCCTCAGTGATGGCCTGTATGTTCCAGAAGAACAACTGGAGAATGCTAAACGACTCAGTCTGGATGTGGTCAAAGTCAATCCAGTCAAACCAAACCACAGGAAATACACAGGTACCTACTGTACATAAACTAGCCAAAAAACTGACAAATCTGCCACAGCAAAAAAAGAAATAGCCCTGGATAGATTGGTCTGTCACTCCTCGGTTTGAATTACATTTCGGTCACCCCAGAGTTGTGCATGACTATCAAAGTGGGACATTGGATGGATAGTTAGTTTTCTCAAGTTTTCTCTTTTTATTTTTTACAAACAAGGCAACTAACTAACTGAAGCTGGTCCAGCCTAACATTGCTCTATGGTGTTGTGTTTATCTTTTTAGAGAGGAAGATTGGGAGGGAAATGTGCGGAGCTAAGAAACCCAGGACAGTGTTCCAGGGGACTGGGGAAGGAAGCCACCCTGAGCCCTTCTATAGCACCATGCCTGGGGCAAGTGGAAGCAACACTTGCTCAGGCAGGAAAGAGCCAACGGAGGGCAGCATAGCTACAGAGTCTTGCAGCAGCAACAACCATAATGCAACAGAAGTGCAAGAACAGCTTGGTAAACCAACAGACTTGGAGGGTGATGATGATGGTGATGTTGATGATGAAGGCTCAATCCGTTATGCTGTAAACAAGTTATTGTCACTTCTCAAAGAGTCAGAGCCATACATCTTGGACATTGACTTGGATTTCTTCTCCTGTAAGAATCCCTTCAAGGAGTTATACACACAGGTACACCTCTCTATATTCTGTCATGCCACACAGTAAATTATTTTTCTAGCATCTCACAGCTTCTGTAAAGCACCATTCATTTCAGGCTAGCCGTCTTACATAGGACACAGTTTGCTTTGTGTACTTTTTCACAGTGTACTTTATTCCTTTAACATGGGTGGCTGTGACTATTATTATTATTATACTGCACATTGCATTGACTTGAGGTTTCAATGATGGTTGTGCTTTCCAGGAAGAATACACCATTCTTAAACAGCTCTACAGCTTTCGAAGACCCAGCACAAACGCTGCCGAGGTGAGTTTCAGTACAGTGATAAACACCCACGACATACTTTACTGTGATTGTGAGGTGATGCAATGCATTGGAGGGATAGCCTGTATGAGTACCATTAGCTGCACCAGCTGTCACATCAAATAATTAAAATAATGTCCTGAATGTGAATTAATGAATCACTGCGCGTCTGCAGAAGTATACACACTTTGTCCTCTGTGTCAATGTATCAGTTTGTACAACATTGTACAATCTCAGTTAAATGAACACTGAGGAATTCACAGTATAGTAATGCAAAAATGTGTGTTTGGACCAGGAGGAGCTTAGCGAGTGTGTGTATCATCGTACACATCAGTTGGAGGACCTAGAGGCAACGTTTGCTGATCTCATAGAGGATGATGGCGACGAGACCGTCGCACGCTGGGCCAGTAACCCTGGGTAATCTAATGTATGGTTTTGCTAGACCGGTGACTAAAACAGACTTTTGCATACTTACAAAGTGATCGGTGCGTATTAAGCAAAAACCAAGGGCCGATCATAGTACAAGAAAGAAATGCCACACGGTCTTCAAATGCAAAAATAGTTTTAATAGGAAATGACCTTATCAGGTTATCTTATGGTTATCTATGATAACCAGAATGTTTGCATTTACACTTCTATCTTCTACGCTGGACTGCTAAATGAAATAATATTGGGTTCATGTTCTGTCATGTAACTCCCCCTTGCAGTGAAACTATTTTTACAAATGAAATACTATATAAAGAAGTCTACAAATAATGAGTAGGATTTATTAAAAGCCTATCTGGTAAAAGGGATTTTGATTACAGAGTTGCACATTGTGCATCCGTGTGTTTTTTAGTTTTTGTAGTATCTCGCTATGTTTTCCATATTTCAGGATGACTTCCCTGACCCACCTGGTATCAAGTCTGAAGAAGAGAAACCAGTCACCTGATTATGAAATGGTAATAATATTTATTAATAATGAATTGTAGCTTTATGGGAATTATAGGTTCAATGGTAATAGGCATAGACACACATCAACTTACTCACACCACACATTATTATATGATTCAATGCACACGGTTACCCAATACTTGATATTTACAACTGTACACACAGTACATACAAGAAGTGCCACATTATTAGCTTCGCTGGCGCTGGCGAGTAGGAGAGTAGCAACACGCTTTGATCTCGCCGCAAAGCGGGTGCCTATGGGCTATAGTTCCAAACATTGCTCCTATGGCTGGAACTATCCCATTGAGATAGAATGAGCACTTCCGCATTCCATTGTTACAATGGGAGTCAACGCTAGTGTTGCCACTCTTACTAGATTACTCTGGGCTTGCGTTGCCAGGCTATCCGACAAACGTATGACACATCATACATGTCCATATAAAGAGCATAATCTGTCCAGACAGATTTACAGACAGACAACTTGAACATTGTAGAATAGGGATGTGAATGTGTCGGTATTTTGTCTGAGGCATTTACTGTCGATCAATTTCTTTTAAAATTGGAGCTACAAGAGGGGTCTTAAAATTAATGTTATATCTTTTTATCTTTCTTTTTTATTATTATTATTATTATAGGTTTTTTAAACATAATTCAACTTTTTACACTGGATGTCAATGGAGAGGCAGCTTGGGCTGAAACCTTGTCCAAATATGGACATGGCTGACGTCACTTTATGTCATAGATAACTTCTGTAGGGGTTTGTAATTAATACATGCACAATGTCAGTAGTAAGCTATTAAAACAGTGTTAGCTCTCCTTTTATTTAATTTACTTCTGTTTATATTGCCAGCTGCTACCCAACTGTACAGCTAGCTTCACTGCCATGTTGTGCATGCTTTACGAAGCACATATTAACGCACTAACCCCAAATGGTTAGCATCTAGTAATGCCTGGGCGGGAGAAACCGTACAGTTAGCTGACATTGTGGACAACCCAATGTGTGAGAAACACATTTTGCAGCACCTAGATTATCTGTAAGGACTTGAAGAGATTTGAGAAAGGGATAATAATGAGCCAGCTGTCAGAACGCCGTGGCTTCCATCTGGACCAGTCAGAACTATTGTGCAAAAAGGGATGCGGTTTCTTTGGCAATACAGCCTGGCATGGGCTGTGCTCAAAGTGCTGGCGAGAGGAAAATCTAAAATCCAGACAGAAACAAATTCAAGAAGACTGGAAACTGGCTGCAAGATTTCAGAAAGAGTCCTATACCAGCCGACACCAAAGAGCACAGTCAACCATTACGCCCTTCAGAGACTTTGTGGAAAGACAAACCAAGGAGGTCAGAACTTTTGCGGAAAAACAAACCAAGGAGGTCATAAGGTTTTTTACATCTTACACAAAATTGCCACCTAAAAGAGACCTTCACCCTGTGGTGACTCAACCCTGGCCCTTTATAGATACAGACCACACCACTCAGGAATTCATTGACTTCCTCAAACCTCTGAAGCCAGGTAGGGAGATCTTCAAAAGGTGTTTGGCCTTCACTAAGAGTATGGTTTACAAGAGACGTCTGGGTGTTGATGAGTTATCAGAATGTGTCCAGGACTTTTACCAGAACCTCTCAGAATATCTGCATGCCCAGTTTGAAGGTCCATCGGATCACATAGAGAGCATTATGGATAAAGTAGAGAAGTATATGATGATTCATCTGTATGAGGAAGTCTTCTGTCCTGACACTACAGATGACGAGAAGAATGACTTGACCATCCAGAAGAGAATTAAGGCCTTGCACTGGGTCACCATTGAGATGCTGTGTGTTCCTGTGGATGAGGACATCCCAGAGGTGTCAGATAGTGTAGTTGAGGCCATCATAGATGTCAATGAGATAGACTCAAAGCGTGTACCTAAGGACAAGCTAGCATGTATCACTCGCTGCAGCAAGCACATCTTGAAAGCCATCAAGTCCACCAAAAAAGAGGCTGGGTCTGCAGACGACTTCCTCCCCACTCTCATCTACATTATGCTGAAGGCAAATCCTCCACGACTGTTTTCCAACATCCAGTACATCACCCGCTTCTGTAACCCTAGCAGGCTCCTGACTGGGGAAGATGCTTACTACTTCACAAACTTGTGCTGTGCAGTGGCCTTCATTGAGAAGATAGATGGCCAGTCTTTGAACCTGTGCTCTGAGGATTTTGAGCTCTATATATCTGGCCAGGCATCTCCACAGCAGCCACAGGCTATAGAGACATCCGTCGCTTCCTTAGGCAGCACAGCTCTGAGCGAGGCACATGAGCGACTAAACCTGCTGACAGAGGTGGGGGTGCAACAGGAGCAGGTCATGGAGGGTGCTCAGAAGCTGGAGAGTGATCTCATTGACTGGACTGACGGAGTGGAGCACGAGGTGCAGGAACATATGCATCGGTTCTCATCAGAGACGCAAGATCCCATCGCGGCCCCTGGGACATCAGCAATTGACTATGATGTTGCAGAGGATGTGAGGAGCGATCTCCTTCCACCACCACTTCAGCCGCAGGTGTTTGCTGGGTGATGCGCAAACATCTGATTCTGAACACTGTGCTGTACTATGATGTCAGGCATTTCCATATTTTGGCAGGGTTTCAGTCCCATTTGGAATTGTGGGCTTCAATACAACTTTTTGAAATGTTTTATACTTTTTGTATATCGGGGTGAATGTTAAAATAATATTTTTCTTGCACCTTTTCTGCAATCCTGCTACTTCTATGTGCTTTAACTTACACACTCCATTTAAACTTGAACATTTTCAGCTATTGTACAACTAGATTTGACTCAAGCCAGTATTTACGTAAATTGACAATGAAAGGAAGTCATATGTCTGAACAAATCGGCTTTTTGTGTCAACACAAACATGAAATGCCATTGACAATGAAAGGATAATTTACGTAATATGTGACTTTTTTAAACACAGTGCAACTGTTTTAATTCAGCTCGAGACTTTGTTTGTTCAGTAACAGTATAGAGCCTTAACCTTTTAACAAAAAAATGGTAATAAAATAATATCACTTACACAATCTTTAAATCATTTAAATGTCTCAAGGTGCATCAGGCAGGTTTGACATGTGACTACTCCGAGCTGCCCCATCACATCAGCACTGACGAGGAGATAGAAAGGCTCATCTTGGCTGTCCAGCTCATCCTAAAAGCCCTGCCCAAACCCACCATGGTCACCATGTCCAGGTAACTAAAAACACACTATGGAAGTTTTTTCTGTACATAACAATCTAATTTTCAATCTCATCATTTAGAATTGAAAATAGGCTTTGTTATGAAAAGTAAAAGGATCTGGCTAGTTTTTCATAATGTTCATAATTATGACATAATTAACACGTTTTCTCTAATGTCATAAAGGCACTCTGATAGGATGGAGCATACTTCAGGCATTTTCCATGTCAACTCTCTTCATTCTCATTCTCTACAATCTACAATACATTCTCATTCACGCGCATTATTCCCTCTGTGCAAATTAGGTGGTCTTTTTAAGCAGCCTCAGTTCTCTGCTTAGTCTACATGCTTAGCTGTCAAAGCAGGTTGTATAGTGCCAGATTGTACAGCGTCGGTGTGAAATCTCCCCCACTTTTCCGGCCTACGACTGCCTGTATTAAAGTTTCTCGTTATTAGAATTAGAATGATTATTATATTGTATCAATGTTCAATTGTTCATGGAATAATTGTATCTCGTGCTCTGCTCTGGGGGTTGTGTTGATATCAGAATATGTCTTGTTGCACAGGTAATCTGTAAATATCACATGAGCAGAGCCATACCGACGAGCTAAATACAATAGCTTTGCAATAAATGTCAATCTTGAGCTGAAGAGTCTTGATGAACTAATGTTTAGGTGGAAGTTGGAGTACTTTAGACAACATTTCTCATGTGTTCCTTGACCTTATCAACAGCTTATGAACTTTGTGCGTGCATGTGTGTGTTTTTCAGGTCCAGTCTAGATGAGTACTGTCCAGCAGAGCAGGTCAACTCTATCCAAGACAGAGTGTTGGCTACATTAGAGACCCTGTATGGAAAGTTGAGCTTAAACAGAGACTATGACCACACCCCTACACAACCACATGACAGCCTACCACAGGTCTCCTAGTCCATCTCAACTCTCACGCTCATACATACACATATATGGTGAATAAATATGGTGTAACGATTGGATATGTTTGGATAGAACACACAATCCTTATACATGGGTATGTGCAGCCCAAGTACACAAATGCACCACCCAGTACGTACTGCCAATTTAGATGGAATTTAATGAAAGTTTAAACAAATAAACTCGAGTTAAAGTTTAAACCCTTAAACTTTGAAAAAGTCTCCATCCTACATCTACACAGTATTATGCATTAGTGGCAGTCTAGTATTAGCCCCCATTGTTGGGTTTTGTTAACACAAATGGTACAAACACATTGTAGTTTTCACAATATTTAAATGTATTTATGTGGTATAGGGTATTCGTCTACAAGTTTGTTTGGTGATCAGATCTAAATAAGAAACCACTAGTTTCATGGTGGCTATTTAGGCTCTGTATTGGTATGCAGCTCCATGGTATACAGTACTGGCTGGCTGAAAAACAAAACTAAAAGATATAAAGTGAACACAATGTAAACATCTTTTAAGTCTTGTAATTCAAAACATATGTTTTCAGTTGTCAGAATACAGTAGTGCTGTTAATCCCATTCTCAAGTAGGAAACGTGAAGGAGTCTTGCTTAGCCACTTAATGAAAACAGCACATTTAAAGCTAACAACGCATCGCGTTGTGAGCTTTAGATCTGCCATTTTCAGTTCACAAAATGTTCACATTAATGACCCATAATAGGGATACTATAGTTTACTGCCAGTCTTTAGAAGAAAAGGGAACATTAAACACCAAAATTAATAATCCTGTTAAAGAGAGTTCATATGTAATGTCTTAAATACAATCCTGTTATGTCTAGGTCTTGTGTGTGATGATCTTTAAAGCCCTTTTGTTAATAAATCCTAGGAATGTTGATCTAGTAGGACAGAGTGTCAATAAATATAACTTCACAAGAGAAGAAACATGACTCATTACATTTTTTCCATTGAAAATGTGCATTACAGAAGCATGAATTAGGCTTCAGACAGACACACAATCCTATATGCAGTGTCAGCAATTATCTTCTTTATGGAAGTTATTCAGCTACCCCGATACCCTGAAGTTCTCCAGATACCCTGATATGTCACCACTCACCAACCCAATGCTCTCAATGTTAAAGTCAAGTCATGGTACATTTATATGTAGCACATTTCATACCAGGTAAACTCAAACGTGCTTCACATTTAAAAACAAATTATTGTGCACAAACTACAGCGAATTACAGACACTCTCCCAATCCACCCATAAAAAAAACTATTCAAGGATGTATAAAAAGTAAAAAATGAAGTATAGTTTATTAGTTACGAATAGTGAAAAAAGGCTATCTACAAGCTCACAACATATTATACTGCAATGCATTTTGAGCTTCTAGTTTGGCCATTTCTTGACATTTTTGACAATAATAATTACATGATGCCCAATATAGGGACACACCACAAGCCAGGTTGAAAAGTCATTAAGCCTGCTAGTCTTCCAGCCGGGATTCGTTGTTGTTGGTCATTTCCCCGTGGTGCTGTAGGAAAGGGTGCATGCACTTTTCTGCACCCAGAAAACGATACATGCAGACAACGGCATCAAAAGGTAAAACACTGAAAAACAACCAGGAACAAAAAAGATGAGATTCATCACTGCAGAATCAACATTACTTATTAAATGATAGAATATACTTTCTCTGTGGCTACTGAATTTGAAAATCTTAAAAGGCAAAACTACAAATGTTTTTCATGAACATATTTACGTACAGGGCACACTGAATGATTGAATAAACACTAAAATGAATCGATAAACCCAAAGCCATGGAATTTTCATCAACTCTCAGCCATAATTCAAAGAGATTAGAGCTTCAAGCAAGACACTGTCTTACGTTGTCCTAACAAGAAAATGGAAGGGAGAACCCCGGTAAGTGTAGTTGTGTACTCACGCCTTCAGGAAGTTGACCGTGTACATGCTCCGCGGTGTGCAAATCATGGGTTCCTCGGTCAGAATGGCCCTCATGGCTCTCTGTACACATTCCTCTGGTCTCAGTGTTGCTAGCAGTGGGGCTATCTCCTTCCTGAAAAAGATATGCATTTACAAATGAGTTTGTGAGGATGATGGCATTGATAAATACAGCGGCAAGCAGCAATTATGAGACATTCTGAGAATATCAATATTATTGGTCCATCTGTGATTTATACAATGTCAACATACAAGACAGTAAAATAGCAAAGAACATGGGTACTGGGAACTGGAACAACTCAGAAGATGTATCAAGTCATGTATAATAATGACCATAACATGAACCATAATATGGCTGTTAATGTAGGAAAGCAATACACAATGTTGAAAACTGCCGGTTATGTTTCATTCCTTACTGACTGCCAGTAGGCAGTAAACACTAGTAAATATGCCTCTCGCGCTCCGCGCAGGTCGAGTCTTTATATAAGCAAAGTCATGTGACGTGTAGGCTGCCCGTGCGTCCTGGTAGGCTATATAAGCACGTGACAGCCCACACCCGGCCTCTTTGAACTTCTCGCTACCTGACGTGAGTATCGTAGGTAAGTGTATAGCTCCTAGAATCTGTACATTAGTTCTGTATTTGCAGGTCCAAAGAGTTGTTAAGACACTATATGTGTCGTGTTGTTGACATCCTGCCTGTGGCTGTTGCCGAGAGTGCAAATTGTTGTCCTCTCAAGGCTGTGGTTGTCAAATTATCACCATTTCTCTTTGGTTGTCTTGAGGATCCCTAGCTACAAACACTCATAGAGTAGTGTTGTTAAAGGGCTTCCTCCACACACTGGGTGTTGGCCGCGTGCTGCTGGTTTCCCACGGCACTCGCCTAGTTTACCTACAGTAGTTATAATTGTTTGTTTGTTAAATAAACTAATATTATTTCATTCTTAATTTGATTAAGAATAGATAAATAAATTCAGATTACTGGAGGTTCCCACATGGTCTGTGCCTGCACAGTCCTCGCTGGGATTGCCTAGTTAAATGTCTGACATTTTAGTTTGATGATTAATCTAATTAATTAATTAATCTAAATAACTTCATTTGAAAACAAAAAACTTTGGTTACTGGAGGTTCCCATGCGTTCTGTGGCTACACAGCTCTCGCTGGGATTGCCCAGTTAAGTATGTAATTGACATTAAGCTAGCTACAAACACTCTCATAGAGTAGTGTTGTTGAAGGGCTTCCTCCACACAGTGGGTGTTGGCCGCAGGCTGCTGGTTTCCCACAGCACTCGCCTATACCTAGTTTACATTTTTGTTTGATAATTAAACTAATATTATCTAATTCTTAATTCGATTAAGAATAGATAAATAAATTCAGATTACTGGAGGTTCCCACATGGTCTGTGCCTGCACAGTCCTCGCTGGGATTGCCTAGTTAGATGTCTGATTACATTTGTTTGATAATTAAACTAATATTATCTAATTCTTAATTTGATTAAGAATAGATAAATAAATTCAGATTACTGGAGGTTCCCACATGGTCTGTGCCTGAACAGTCCTTGCTGGGATTGCCTAGTTGAATGTCTGATTTACATTTTTGTTTGATAATTAAACTAATATTATCTAATTCTTAATTTGATTAAGAATAGATAAATAAATTCAGATTACTGGAGGTTCCCACATGGTCTGTGCCTGCACAGTCCTTGCTGGGATTGCCTAGTTGAATGTCTGATTTACATTTTTGTTTGATAATTAAACTAATATTATCTCATTCTTAATTCGATTAAGAATAGATAAATAAATTCAGATTACTGGAGGTTCCCACATGGTCTGTGCCTGCACAGTCCTCGTTGGGATTGCCTAGTTAGATTTATGATTACATTTGTTTGATAATTAAACTAATATTATCTAATTCTTAATTTGATTAAGAATAGATAAATAAATTCAGATTACTGGAGGTTCCCATGCGTTCTGTGCCTGCACAGTCCTTGCTGGGATTGCCTAGTTGAATGTCCCATTGACATTTTTGGTTGATGGTTAATCTAATTAATTAATTAATTCATCTAAATAACTTAATTTGTTAAAAAATAAAATAAAAAACTTTGGTTACTGGAGGTTCCCACGCATTCTGTGGCTGCACAGCTCTCGCGGGGATTGCCCAGTTAAGTATCTAATTGACATTAAGCTAACAGCAGGCCATTTAGCCTGACCAGTTAGCTGTTCGGTTTGCTGGAGGTTACTGACGCGTTCTGTGATTGTACAGTTCTCGCTGGTATTGCCTGGCTATACAACTGGCTTGAGACTACTGAGCTATGGCGTGTACGTCCTGTAGCGCTCAGCTCCAAGTCGACGATGGACATGACTTGTGTCCGACATCATCATGCTTGGGTGTCGGGCATCTCAGGGAAGCCCTGACTTACCCATGTATGAACTGTGGCACTCTGCCACTCTCTGTGAGAGAGGCTAGGCTGCGTGAGGTGGAGAACCTCCTGTTCAAGGGAAACCTCCCACCTTCTGGGGTCCCCGCTGGGGTCCCTTCTGATGAGAAGGTGAAGCGCAAACGCGGGTCTCGCGCAGAGCGCGGTCACCTGGCAAGGTCAACGGCGGCTGTCACGACTGCTCCATATCGCCATGAAATGGACGATTTGCGGGCGGAAATGGAGCGCCTTAAGGCAATGGTACGGCCACCGCTTCCTCCGCCACAGGCGGTCCAGGAGCCGGAGGGCGATAGTCATCTAGAATTAGATTATGATTGATGATGACGACGCCATGTCAACTAGAGCTTCAGACTCTATGTTCCATGACTAAGATGATATCCCCAGGGGGACCCCTCCCCCGAACGGGGGTCTCAGGGTGATCCCCAGGTGGATAGTGTGCAGGCTGAGGTTGGCTCAGAGACTTCCCGCAGAAGCTCGGTAAGCACTGAGCTGGGGATCGGGCCCTGCACATTGCGTTCAACGCTGCGTGCTGCCCTGGCTAAGATTGAGCTGGACGACCCGTCAGCCGCTCAGGGGGCGAGTAACCCGTTCTTAAAACGAGCTGCCGCCACTAAAATGCCACCCTTTGCTGTCCCACCCTCGCCTCACTACCTAAGTCAGCTGAAGCAGTGCTGGGCTGAGCCGGGTGCATCTGCCCACCGAGGCAAGGATGCAAGGACCCTGGCCTCCATGGACAAGGCAGAAGTGCATGGACTGGTTCGCATGCCTCCTGTAGACCAGTGCATTGCGGCGCTGGTTCTCTCTCCAGATGAGGCACTGAAGGCAAGAACCCGCTGTCTCAGTGTGCAGTGTGCAGCACTGATGACCTGCTGGCAAGGGCATATGGTTCTGCTGCACAATGGCCCATTTGGGGAACTCTCTCTCTCTCTGTGCTCCTCGCCCAGTCCAAGATCTTGGAGAGTGGGCCAGGGAGTGAGTTGGGCGACTTTAATGATGTGGCTCACGGCTCAGGGTGACTTCAGTCATAGACCCAAGTGAAGGCCCAGTGTTTGTCTCAAGAGGTGACCAAGCTCTTGGACAAACGAGCAATAGCAACGGTTCACCCACGTTCACAGAACAATGGGTTCTACTCCACCTACTTTCTGATCCCAAAGAAAGAGGTGTCTCTCAGGCCTATACTAGACCTGAGAGGGTTAAATGTGTACCTCAAGGTACTTCCGTTTTGGACGCTTCGCACAGTCGACGTCCTACAGGCTATCACACAGGGGGAGTGGTTCACCACAATAGACCTCAAAGATGCCTACTTTCATGTGCCTATACATCCAGAGCACAGAAAGTACCTCCGCCTTGCATTTCAAGGCAAAGTCTACCAGTTGGCCGTTCGGCCTGTCTCTGGCTCCCCGCATCTTCACAAGGTGTATGAGGGCAGCCTTAACGTCGCTATGCCGGTCGGGAGTGAAGATACTTCCCTACCTAGGCAATTGGTTCATCTGCGCCCCCTCATTCAGGGAGGCGGAACAGGTGACGTCCAGAGTCCTCGCTCACGTCGAGGTACTGGGCATGACCGTAAACCTC
The DNA here is from genome assembly GCF_964188405.1 of Protomyctophum parallelum. NCBI lineage: Eukaryota > Metazoa > Chordata > Actinopteri > Myctophiformes > Myctophidae > Protomyctophum > Protomyctophum parallelum. Next base: position 26,256,719 of record NC_139709.1, on the reverse strand, counting down.
GAAAGGAGCTCGTTGCTCCCAACGCAACAGACCACCTTCCTCGGCATGTCCCTAGCTTCGGTATCGATGCAGGCACGACCTACTGCACAGAGGGTGGAGAGAATTACAGAACCTCCTGCGGTCTTTCCGCCCAGGGGCGAAGTTGACCGTCCTAACATAGCTCAGACTCGGCATGCTGACCGCAGTCTCAGCAATCACTCCTCTGGGGCTGTTACATCTACGCCCATTACAGAGGTGGTTCAATGGCCTTCACATGGACCCCTGTCTACACAGGCGGGTCAAGGTCAGAGTCACTCGCAGGTGCCTTGGTTATCTCCGCCGCTGGCGGGACAATGCATTCCTGCTGAGTGGAGTCTCTCTCGGCTCGGTCCCGGCGAGACGAGAGGTGGTGACAACAGATGCCTCGCCTCAAGGATGGGGCGCGGTATGGCAGAGGAGGTCAGTCCAGGAGGTATGGTGCTCTCGATGGAGAGGACGCCATATCAATGTGCTAGAACTCCGGACTGTTTCCTTGGCGCTGAAGCACTTCTTGCCCTCTCAGGGGGAAGCACGTGCTCATTCAGACGGACAGCACCTCAGTGGTGTTTCATGTCAACCATCAGGTCTCTGGAGTCCCTGAGGGGAGCCCATCGCCTGTGGACGTGGGCTTATCCTCTATTTTCCTCGATGAGGGCTATGCACCTGCCAGGCAGAGCAAACTCTGTGGCAGACTTCTGTCTTGTCAGAGACTGCCCCCTGGGGAGTGGAGATTGCACCCCCAGGTGGTACAGTTGATTTGGGATCGGCACAGGGTAGCCTACGTAGATCTATTCGCCTCAGAAGGCACGACTAATTTTCCTATGTGGTTCAGCCTGGCAGAGACCAGTGCCCCACTCGGGATGGACGCTCTCGCCAACGCTTGGCCGAGAACGCTCCTTTATGCATTTCCCCCGATCCCCCTGTTGTTGCCTGTGCTTCACAGGGTGGGATCGTCAGACCACAAGTTCTCTTGGTGGCCCCCAGGTGGCCCTCGAGAATATGGTATTCAACGCTCCTCAGTCTGTTGGACGGGGATCCATGGCAGCTTCCAGTGAGTGTAGACCTCCTGTCCCAGCTGGACAGGAAGTTGTGGCATCCATCGCCGAGCCTCTTTCAGCTTTGGGTAGGGCTGCTTTCTCATCATGGTGCAGCGACAGGGGTCTGGACCCAGTCTCTTTCCCTATACAACACGTACATTATTTACAGTGTCTACTTGATGCCGGCCGTGCGGCATCCACCTTGAAGGTGCACACGGCCGCTATATCCTTCAATCATAGCCATATTGATGGCAGGTCATTTGGTGCGCATTACTGGGTGACAGTTTCTGCGCGGTGCCAAGAGGTTACGCCCCCCCTAGGGTGAGGCGTACTGCAGCTTGGGACCTACCTCTGGTCCTGCGGGCATTGAGCAGGGCGCCCTTGAGCCTATGGCTGGGTCGTCCTTGAGCAATTTATCGATTAAGACTGTCTTTCTGTTAGCAGTTACGACAGCTAAGCGTGCGAGTGAGCTCCACGCACTTTCTATTAGCCCTGCATGCCTTCGGTGGAAGGCTAGCGGCACTGGGGTCACACTTTAGCCAAATGTGTCATTTTTGCCTAAGGTTCTGCCCCCGATTATGTTAACCCAGCCATAGAGTTGGCGGGATTCCATCCTCCCCCGTTTACATCCGAGGTGGAGGAAAGGGCCCACTTAATGTGTCCAGTCCGCGCGTTGCAACTGTACATTCAGGCAACACGGGATATTAGACGCTCAGAGCAACTGTTTGTGTGCTACGGCAGAAGGAATAGAGGAGGCGCGCTGTCTAAACAGCGGCTATCCCACTGGGTAGTGGATGCGGTTAAAAGGGCTTATGAAGCACCTGGTAAACCTGCCCCCTCCGATGTCATCTGCCATTCTACCAGGGGCATTGGCATGTCCTGGGCGGCGATGAGAGGGGTGTCACTGGCGGACGTCTGTGCGGCGGCGTCTTGGACAGCCCCTTGCACGTTCTTGAGGTTCTATCGCCTTGATGTGGCCTCTGGATCCTCACTGACGTCTGCGATCCTGCCACTGGCTGCTACGACAGTTTAGTAGGTGGGTTCGATTCCTCGTGACACTTCTGGTATGAGTCATCCACTATTGTTTACTGCCTACTGGCAGTCAGTAAGGAATGAAACATAACGCAAGTTACGAATGTAACTATGGTTATGTGAATTCCTGGATGACTGCCAGTAATAACGGTCACTCGGAATCTTTCAGGGCGAAAAGATTCTTAAGAGGCCGGGTGTGGGCTGTCACGTTTTTATATAGCCTACCGGGACGCACGGGCAGCCTACACGTCACATGACTTTGCTTATATAAAGACTCGACCTGCGCGGAGCGCGAGGCATATTCACTATTGTTTACTGCCTACTGGCAGTCATCCAGGAATTCACATAACCATAGTTACATTCGTAACTTGCGTTCCATGGTATAAATCCACTCACCTGTACTGTACTTTGAAACAAGAGCTTTTGCTGGTGATGTCATGAGTAAAAGACCATTTGAGGTCAAATAGTTGGACAGGCTATTTATCAATCTCTGTCTTCATTTGTTTTCATTAGAATCAAACAAAATAAATCATTCAATTTCATTAAAGAAAATTCTTTACTTTTTGTGCACACTAATTTAACCTTTTAATTACTTCTGTTCAGTATTCACCTACCTATTCTGGCATCTACTGAACATGTTTGTGTCAACCAGAGAGGGGCAAACCAGTGTCATCTTGATGCCATCCTTCTCTGCTGCTTTCAGCTCATGACTTAAAGACTCGTGGAAGCTCACAGCTCCAGATTTGCTGGCACAGTAGTCCTGCAACACACAGCAGGTTTTTGATCAGATTCCATGTTTTTAAAGCATCCCTACTGTGGACATTTAAAAAGAGACTACAATTTCGGAATGGTACAGAAAAGTCCAAAGGGTGAAATCAAACCCACTGCTGTTATAACACTTTTCACACACATTTGGGAACTGCATTGCATATGCCACAGACATAATACACTGTGAAAATCTGGCCATTCTACAGTTTTAGTCACTAAAACTAAGCAATATAATGAATATGTAAAATATAAGCATAATTAGTTGGTAGTTACCCATTGAAATCCATGCAGTCACATGTTTGAAAATACGTTACTAATAAACAGCTACAATGCAGATTAAATTGTGACATTCTGACCTCAATCCCTGCCATAGAGAAGAGTCCCTTTGTACTGGTCACCGTCACCATGTGTCCATGGTTCAATTCCATCATTCTGGGCAGGAATGCCTTGCACGTCTGCAGAGGCAAGAATACTTGGTTAGTATGCCATTCTACTCAATTTAGCTGTAGTTCAAGAAATGTGATGTATGACCTCAGTACTGATTTCAGAAGCTTTGTTTGGTACAAATGTACAACTTGAAATTACGAATAGATCATATATTCAATAAAGAGGAAGCATGAGCAAAATAGGTATAAACTATAAAGTATTCTAAAATATACCTGATTTTGTAGCAGAATTACACTAGTACTACACTACACTAGTACTTTGTAATAACTGACATTTTTGGGAGTGAAATTATTTGTATGCATCTTATCAATTTGAAATAATTCTTCAAGGGGCTGTACACATAAGAGGGTAATCATCATGACACTAAAATACTAAGCCCTGTTTAAATCGTTGTTTAATGTGGCTGGTCAAACTATTCCTGCCCAGAAATAGAAGTGATTTTCGTTGAAGTATAGGTCTATATCTTATTGACACATACCTCTATCCTCACTCAATTTTGAAGAACTCCTGTATTTTACTGTCCAGCAGTCATGCATAGTAGGTGGGGTTGCTGTGAGCTCATTTTACTCTGTAGAAAGTTAATTCTTCTACAAATACAGAGACCCTTTAATCTCAACTCACCCAAAACAGAGCATGGCAGTTCACCATCAAGGTGCGCTCGATTAGATGGTCGGGGCACTCTAACAAGTGGCGCCCTGATACCACCCCTGCATTATTGATGAGAATATCTATATCTCCCACTTCATGCTGCACTTTCTTTGCCATCAGGTACACCTGCTCCCGCTTGCCCACATCACACACATAGGTGTGTACCTGTGGCTGAAACAAACGGCCATCTTCTGCATTTAGGGAATCTGCAAATAAGCACAACCGTATATGCTTACAAACAAGACAAACTGTGTCGTAACCACTGATAAAAACAAACATACAAATCATTGCCATTTAATGTAGTGAATCTCAACTACAGCCATGGAAATTAATCAACTATGTTGGAAAGACCAATTTAGCCACAGTGTGACACCCAGTTAAATATGATTCAATAGCTGGTGGAAGCAGTGGTTTGGGTCTCTATGACGGGAGCTGAGACTTACGTTTTGACTAAATGGAGTAACTTCCATAAGGGAGAAGAGTAGCTGAGGATTTCAGAAATTCCCAGTTCTGTGACAGATAAAACACCTGGCGCCATGTTTATATACTGTGTACAATCTGTTTCTACCTTCATTTCTTTATGTTTACAGAGGGGTGTCATGGATCTATTCTACAGGAATGGAATGCTCGATCCTTTTGTGATCTCTAGTGCCTGCCCTTTTAACTTTTAACAGTTTGAAGGAGGAAAGAATCCCTTGGGTCTCCTCTCCGGTGCACACAGTGTCCTCTGTAAGTGTCTACAGCTACTTCACAAGTTCACATCAAGCATCTTCACTAGGCCCCATTTGGTAGGTGAAGGATTTCCACCCAGTGGGGACTGACTATACCTGACACTTTGAGACAATGGTGGCTGGTGGTGTTTGCACCAATTTCTGACCAATGGCATTGGCAACAGAATGAAATGAAGCAAAGGAGCACTAAGGAGGTATGACACTCCCTCCATTAAAAACGCACCATGGCGGCATTCATCACCTCTTGTGTTGGTTTCAGTTATCACTGATGTATTAGTGTACTCAACTGTAGTGTACATCATATGTTGGCCAAGTGTACCATTGAGACCGGAGCATCAGCTAATATTTCATGCCAGGAAAAGCCCTGCAATCTGCATTAACCAGAATACAATTATCACTGTTTGCCAGGCATTAAGTGCCATTTTATGTTTATGATCGAGCGAATTGTGATGCAGTACTGTGTGGCACTTGACTGTAGGCCAATAAATGTATAAATGAGATTAAATGTTATGTTACAATAAAATCCTGATCGACACGCACTGACATTTTTCATTTTAATCCCATGTAGTCTACAATGCACTGAACTTTTTTGTGCAGCACGTCCAAATATGTCCAAATATCATGCACAGTATACGCACCTTTATATCTTATCTCAAGTACTGTATAAATATGTAGATAATCTGTTTGTGTTCTTATCGGTCGCTTTTCCCCCTTTTATAGGCCAATTATACTGTGGTATAATTGGCCTATTTCCTTTATATTTTACTGTTGGTGAAAGTATTGTCTTTGGTGAGAGAAAGAGAGATCAGTCAGGTGCTCAAGGAGGAGATAAAAAAAGTGTTAAAAACGTAGGGTGCTTACTTGCTTCTAGCCTCCATATGACTTGAAATATAGAACAAAATCTTGCCTTTGGTAAAAGAAAATTGGGGGGTATGAATTAAGAGGGGGGGGTGTAGGCTTAGGCTATATCATTCATATTGGGTTCAAGTACAATGTCAGACTGTCTTGTCTTTGTATAGCCTTTGCATAACTCACAATGGGTTCAAGTACAAACAGGGACATCAGGGGGCGTCCGCGTACGTGTTACATTTGGGGGGGGGGGGGAAACATGAGGAATATATTATTACGTTGTCATTCACACATGCCCAGGCAATTTCAGGAACTAAATAACATTGAAAAAGAAAAGGACAATTCAGAAGTTGTCTCCAATGAGGCAATTTACCTACGGAGATCAACTCGTGGATTTGTCGCACCATTTCTGCAGTTTCCTCGTTGCTTTTACTGTTTATGTCCCAAAGAACCAGCGTTGCTCCCCGACGGGCGAACTCCGTGGCCAAATGCCGCCCCAAGCCGCCACCGGCCCCGGTTATCAGACAGATCTGACCCGTTACATTCTTCTCCTTTGGACCAACAAGCCACTTCACACCGGCCAGCACGAAAGACCAAACTACTCTGAATGTTACGACGGCGAATTCCGAGAGAACGCCCATTGTTGCAACGCAAACCACGCTGTTATGTTGGTTCGTTGGTTTTGTTGATACTGTCTAAAAAACCTAATCTGTTAGCATTTTGAGCAGAATATAGACATCAAGACATGAGCTGCCTGTGACCGCGGCCGCGAACCTTTATTTCTTTGTTAACGTCAGCGGCTGCCAAAGTCCCTGCCTGGTGTAAACTCAACTGAACTGTGTACGCGGTGAAACACAAGGCGAACAGAGAAGCCTAGCTCTGCTCCATAGCTCTAATGCCCTTTGCATTAGAGGCTAGAGCTATGGATCCGAGCAAGGGAAGCCCCACCCATGATCAAGTAGATTTGGATCATGATCAATAATCCCATTCGACTGGATTCGACTTCATGCTATTTCCAACACATTTTTCCATGTCACCTGTTCTGTTCTTTATGTGATTCTATGAACAAATTAAGTCTCTATAAAAATGCTAATAATAATAATAACAATAATACCGTAATAATACATATTAAATAATAGCAATAATAATGACAAAAACAACAATAATAGTAATAGGCTATTTATTAGCCTATTTCATCCTAAATAACTACATCAATATATTCTAAGAGAGTAGCCTATAAAACAAACATTTTAATGATGGTCAGAGAGACAAATGTAACGGTTGTAAAATATGTGTATTCATGTACCTCCCTAGGGAGACACTTGAGAGGCATCCTAACCAGATGAGCCGAATCACCTGTGGCTGCCTCATGTCATGGCTCCTTTCCAAGCGAAGAAGCAGCGACTCTAATGGAGATGCCAGTCACCCGTCTGAGAAAACACATACGTGTGTGTGTTTGTATTATGTACAGGCCATGGGTGTGGGAAGCCAGCCAAAGGACAAAGCATTGTGAAAAATATTAAATACTGGTATATAATTAATTAATTATATTGGTGGTTATTCAAGAGAGAGAGAAGGGGGACTGTATCTTAATAGGCCCTAATTAAGAGACTCAGACCCCCCCCCCCCACACTCACACACACACACACACACACACACACACACACACACACACACACACACACACACACACACACGCACGCACGCACGCGCACGCACACACACACACACACACACACACACACACACACACACACACACACACACACACACACACACACACACTTCTCTTGGGGGTGGCTGTGATATGAGAAACATATTAAAACATTGATGATAGCGTGTGTGTGTGTGTGTGTGTGTGTGTGTGTGTGTGTGTGTGTGAGAGAGAGAGACGCAACTTGGCCTGTTGTAGCGCCACCATGAGGCTGATTTGAAAACTGTCAAGTGGCATTTCTTCCTATAGTGGGAATATGCATGCACGGCTTGGATATCCGATATGCAAACTCACAGCACAAGACACTGAACTTGCAGATCTGCCTTTTTTGCCATCCAAATGCATTATATGGTTAAATGGGCCCTTATGCAGAAATTAACTAGAAAAAGTGCCCTTCTGGTCTCCACCAGGAGGATAGGAGAGTGTTTGATGTTTGGCAAAATGTTTAGGAGTAATTTAAACATGTTTGTTTGGTTGTGTGTGTGTGTGTGTGTGTGTGTGTGTGTGTGTGTGTGTGTGTGTGTGTGTGTGTGTGTGTGTGTGTGTGTGTGTGTGTGTGTGCATGCGCGTGGGACACGGAACCAAAGTTCCAGCCAGGGTGATTTCTACACGGACATGCATTTTGTGAACACTATCCGGGAAGTGCACCCTTCAGCTTTGTTGTGGCAGTGAAAGTAAATAATTTTCGAGGCTAATGTTGTGTTTTGACAGAAAAACACGTTTTCTTGGATGACAAAGTGTGATCGAATTTAAGTCGATCCGCATCCTTATAGTGTTTGTTCGGATCGCCGAGAGAACACAATCTGGACAATGGTAAGAAGCGCTAACACCTTAAAAGGCTAATGTACTCCGTCACAACACGAGCCTTTCGCTCGAGAAAAATGACGTATTTTCAGCTTTAAAACTGATCATCGACACGACCCCCTTCGACGCCGTTTTCTGTCGAAAATGTGGCATTTTGATCGTCTTCTTGTCAAGGGGGTCGCACAAGGGGTACAAATTGTGTCGTATAGGCCCCTGTTCTGCTTGTTTGGTGTTTTGTTGTATCTTTTATTTGGTGTTTTTACCTGTTATTATGTCCTCATGTATTCACCCAGTGACAATAGTGATGTGGTGAATAGAATGTCTTGGTTTGTTAACTTTTAATGGCTGTACTAGCTAGTACGAACTACGAATACAAAGTAAATGCAAGCGAAGCAAGATGAGTTAGTGCTGCTGAGTTACTGTTAAGTTAGTCAGTAGGACTTCTCGTTAGGAACGAGTGCAAACTCGGTATGCCTACATCTATAGTAACTAATTTTACATACACCTTAATTGAAACTATAGCAGTATGCATGCTGTAAGTTATTTTCATTTTTGGACATTCTCATTCTCAATGTCATTGTTTACTTAAAAAAAACATGACACCATTAATTTTGTAGTTTTATACCGATGCAATTGGTTGTTGCCCTGTCCAGTCAGTGGTATAAGTCTATAGCCAATAAACCTTCCAATATTGCACCTGTATGAACAGCTTGAACTGCTTCTTTGTATGTATCTGTCAAGATTTAGTTTAATAAAAATTCACCTTAGACAAATATGGGTGCAAGCACAACAAGCACTTCCAAACTTAAACACATTATCATAAAAATAAATTAATATATATCACTGTCTTTATTGCCAAAAGGTTGCTCATAAGTCATAACGGTATGGTGGATGTTTATGAACGAAAACAACATCGCATGGATGTACCTGGAACGTATCCTCAGTGATGTATCCCAAGGTCATCAAGGTTTCGGGTCTCGCAGCAACATACCCCTCACTCAGGTGACTGATCGAGGGTAGCTACTGGGACGTAAGTCAGGGCTTGATCACCTGATCAAGCCCCGACTTACGTCCCAGTAGCTGCCCTCGATCAGTCCTCTGGGGACTCTGTGGGTTGACTGACTCCTGTCCAGGCACCTCCTACGTCTCACAAGGTCCACTCCTGCTCTCACCAGGTCCAGGACTTGTGCGTTGCACCAGATTCCTAGCACCAGACACTTAATTCTGGAGTGGATGTTTATTAAACAAAGACTTGACAGGAACACAGAGGGTAGCCAAAGCTATATTGCAATATTGCTGAGTAGGACTTTTCTGTTTTGCAAATGTGCTATGATATCAAGGGAGGGAATTGCAACTGGATGCAGATAGCATCTACAGAAGTTGCTTGGTCGACATTTGCTTAAAAAGGCAATATCATCAAATCAATATCAAAATAATCCCTATATTTTCAGCCAATGTTTTATTCTCTCATTTTCTATGTGAAGCTGGAAAAAAAGGAAAACAACATGCACATCCCCAACCCAAATTTGAGCTGAGAGACAAACAGTAAGCAAGGACAAATAAATAAACACTTGCACACTAAGGGCTCCAGTGTGAAGAGCCAAAAAAAGCTTGACAACGCTCAAGAGCTTTGAGCTTAAAACGTCACTGCTTTTTTGTGGTGCAATAAAGCATCTGTTGCATTGGAGCCCTCATTTTGCAAGTGTTTATTTGTCCTTGCTGAATGTGAAGCTGGAAAAAGCTTTTGTGATATTGAGGAAATGCAGCAGATTTTTTTGGGGAAAGCTTTCAAATAATCTAATCTAAGAAGTAGAAGTAGTAAAATAAGAAGTCTGCACCCAGAATCTGTTACTGTTAGATCAGTTAGATGTTAAAGGAGTTCAGGGTTTAGGGCATCTTCTAACACCAACATTTTATTTATGCTTGTAAGGGCGCTTTCACACCCAAAGTTCGCTTAGAATGTCCGGATCAAGGACCAAGGACCAAATATTTGCATTTTGATTTTGGTCCGTTTGGTGTTCACACTGGACTTTGTAAAGCATACCAAATATGTAAACAAATGACACGTGGACATGTTAAGCGAACCAAATGGTGAGGGGAAAAAGAACATGAGGGGAAATCACTGTCTACATATTTTGGGGCAACCTTCAGTCATACAGAGAGAGAAGAGAACAGCAACATGACAGCAACAACTTGCTATTGCATTCATTCATATTAATTATTTTATTAGCCAAATAAGAGCAACAGATGAACAGAGGAGCAGGTGTTTGAACAATAATGTGCTTGCTGCTGATGCATACAATTCACGGAGACGTATAGCCTACAACAAGGTATCCCCGATAAAATGGACTTTTCTTCCATGTGTGCACCGTAACCCGATTAGATATATATTTCTGCGCATCAAATCAACGGGCATTTCCATGTCATCTTATGGTTTAAACTTGAAGGTGGTCAGTTAGTATTGAGCTTCAAGTCAGAACAGCTCCGCTGCAGCTAATTGAGTTGACCTAGTTTTACGTCTTTTGCTATAGTGATGTAATCAATTTATCATTTGGGACCACCTGTGTATAGCCTATTTAACATTAAATATTTCTCTGTCTCTGCGTCTCTCCCATATATATCGGGTCTCTCCCCCTCATGTACACACACACACACACACACACACACACACACACACACACACACACACACACACACACACACACACACACACACTATCAAGTCAAGGGTTGCCTTTAGTCTTAAAGAAAGAGAATAATGACTGTGCTGGCATTATATAGCCTACTGTATAGCCTAGGCTACAAGTCAAGCATTATAGCCTAGGCAATACTATTTTGATCAACTCACATCAATAATACCGGGTGAAAGAAATATGTCACATATTGTACAATAGCCTATGAAGTTAATATAGGCTATATTTAATGGTTTGCACTGCAATGACATGACAATGATCTGAGAAATGAATGAAAATCTATTGTGCCGTCGCCCCGGATCGCACACAAATTGCCAAGACCACTGACATTTTACTTAGGCATATCTCGCTCATTTCCAAGACTGTATTGTCTTCCAATCTAACAATATAGTCACATTACGCACAGAGGCTGCATGCGTCTTCCTGTGCTGTCATTACGAGAGAGAGAGAGAGAGCGCATAGATAGGCTATATTAAAGGCCTGTAGATATAATTGCTTGCATGCGCTGAGAGAGAGAGAGATGTGCTCCAAATTTACCATACCGTACATACCATTCCTTGTACATCTGTACAACTTGTAGGCTACATCTGTTATTTTTGCGCATGTGAACCACGCTGCCATTACATTTGCGCTGCGCAGTGCGCCTCGACATATATGCGTCTACTATTAAAATCAGACTGTCAGCTGTCATATCAATAGTGATCCCCGTAAAAAATACATGCTTTTACAACTAATTATTAATGCAGCCTCACAACTGCCGACGGCTATTTTGGCTATCGTCCTGTAGCCTATTATTCCTCTATAAAGTCCGAATGCATTCACACCATTAACAAACCGCACCGTGGTTCGTTTGGAAGTAGCCCTGATACATGACTGCCATGACGATTATCATGACAGTCATTACGTAACATACATAACTGCACCCTGTTTTTTGCACTCGCTACATTTACAAAGAATCCGTATATATAAACATTCGGATTACAAATATAAAGTACTCACTTTTTATCCCACGGGTGTTAGTTAGTTGCTGCTTCAGCGATTAGAATTGCTGCATCCCGCGTTGTTTAATAAAAAGCTTTTTTCAAACGGGGTTCGTTTGGGAAATCCACACCGGGAGCGCACTCGCCTATTAGTCTGTATTGGCAGGGCGGTCAGCGTACCTATATCGAACACACCGAGTGCCACCCTCCTCCCGACCGATAGGGGCGCGTAGTTGAAAGCCAATGGCAAAATAACAGCTCGGATAAAAATGCTTTTTATTAAACAACGTGGGATGCAGCAATTCTAATCGCTGGAGCAGCAACTAACTGTGTGTACTTGTGAGTACTTTATATTTGTAATCCGAATGTTTATATATACGGATTCTTTGTAAATGTAGCGAGCGCAAAAAACAGGGTGCAGTTACGCCTTGACTCGTATGAATACGATAGTCAAGAACCAGGGCTAGTTTGGAAGCGAACCGAGTCCGGCCTTTTTTAGCGGACCATGGTTCGTTTCTTTGATCCGCACCAGAGTTCGGATGCACGTTCACACCAACCGAACCAAAGGGGTGAAGGACCATGGTTCGTTTTAAACGAACCAAACATGTCCGGTGTGAAAGCGCAAGTTGTAACACCCCATCAGAAGTTTTAAGAATTAAGGAGACACTCCTGGGGCGGGAGTGGCTCAGGGGTAGAGTAGCCGGTAGAGCAGCCGGATTGATTAAATAGTTTATTAGACAGAGGGCTGTATTTTGCGTGTCTTAAGTACCAGGTCTTATTCCCTAACTTGAGTAAACTAAAGACCTGGAGGCGTGATCAATGCTCTTTGGCCACTCAGAATAGCCAAATGGCATTGATCACGCCTCCAGGTCTTTAGTTTACTCAAGTTAGGGAATAAGACCTGGTACTTAAGACACGCAAAATACAGCCCATTATGTATAAACGGCAACAGAGTCAAACACTCAGACATGAACAATAACAACAGAAATCAATATCGTATAGGTAAAAAACAACAAATCCATGACAACAAAGTAAAAAATTAAAACACTGTATATACAATGAGGGAAATCATGATAATTTCCTCTCCCTTGGGCCTGCTGAAAGGTGGATTTCAGGCCCGTTTTAAAAGATGCAAGTGATTTGGATTTTTTGAGGGAGGGGGTCAGGGCATTCCAGAGCAAGACTCTGAACCCCTACTAATTGCTCCTGATGTGCAGGTTGGTGCCTTGCATGGCTTCCTCCACCATCGGTGGGTGAATGTCACCCAATCTATGTAAAGCGCTTTGGATAAAAGTACTATATAAATAAATGCACCATTTACCAATCAGTGGTGCCTAACTGTGATGTGTTCCATTATCTACCAGTTATCTAGGCTGCATGGGCCCCTGATAGCCACTTGAACGTCAGGGGTTATTCCAAGAAGACCTGTCCTTTCACCTCTCCCTATTGGCCCCCTATGGAGGACTAAGGAGACACCGCTTCACTCCCAAGACTTCAGAAAGTGGACTCGGTGGAGAGGAGGAAGCTGCCATGTCGTCCAACAGAAACCAGAACCCACATGGTCTGAAACAGATCGGCCTGGACCAGATCTGGGATGACCTGAGGGCAGGAATACAGCAGGTCTGTCGTCATCATTTTGTGTCTCTCTGTAGCTTAACGGCTGCCTGGTTAACATCTTGGTTTGGTTCCTACCATCCCTCATATCCTAGTTTGGATTCTAATCTTGACATTGTGCTCATTAAAATAAATAAATGCTTGATAAAATGTTTGTAATGGATTACGATCTGTCTGAAGTTCAATACCTTTCAATTGTTATTCAGTGTTGTGTTTTTTTAACTAGGTCTACACCAGACAAAGCATGGCCAAGTCACGATACATGGAACTGTACACGTATCCTTTATCCACGCCTGACAAGAAAAGACAAAGTGAGAGAGACTGTGTTTTAGAGACACTGTTTGTGTTGATTATGTGGCCTCAATGTAATATGTATTAAAGCCAACAAAGGTGCTAGAAAATTCTGTTTCACGCAATAGAGTTTGTGCCGCACCTAGACTAGTGGGCTCACTAGAATCTTGGGAAGTGTTTTCAGCACATTATGTGGGAACCCATTTTAGATGTTAACCCATTTTGGACTGAGGCTGAAAAACGTCAAATATTTATATAGCAGCATCAATGTTTGAATACTGTACAGAACCCCAAGAGGGGTTCCCGTCCAGAAGGGTTCGAACACCAAAAGGGGTTCCTGCCCAGAATGGGAGGAGTTCAGGAGTTTGAATATGACCAATGTAGTAAGGTAATCAGAAAAATTGTATTTTTCAAATTGATTACATATGGACTAAAAGAGAGAAAGTTTAGAAAAGGTTTTAGCTGATATTTAAATCCTTATTGCCATAATGTTTGGTTGTTTGGCCCTGACTGCATCCTCCCCTAGACATGTATATAACTATTGTACGAGTGTTCACCAGTCAAACCAGGCACGTGGGGCTGGACCCCCATCTTCCAACAAGCCTTCTAAAAAATCAACCACTCCTGGAGGAGCCCAGTTTGTTGGATTGGAGCTCTACAAGAGGCTCAAGGAGTTTCTCAAGACCTACCTTATCAACCTCCTCAAGGTAGAATAGTGATTGCTTCCTTATTCCAACATTGTTACTTTGGGTCATTCTAGGTAGAGCTACAATTGCACTGAAGCATCTTATGTTTAAAAGATTGCTATGGATGCACATTGTCAAAAAATCTTTCTCATATGCTCTGGGTAATGTGTTACTAGTTGCCCATTAAACCTGTGTGATTAACAATATAAAAATGTAATTTGATATATTTTGCTATCAACTACAAGCATGCAGTGTTTTAAATGATAATATTGCCTATTGTGTTGGCAAACTTTGACTACCGGTATGTGCCAATTTGGTTGGATATCTTCCTAGAACGTACTGGAGAAATGTCTATCTTCTCCTTTCACTTTCTTTTTCCCCCAAATGATTTCAACATATTCCTTCTCTCCTCCCCTCTTCTATCTCCATCTCAACATCCATTTACTTCTCTTCTCCTCTATTGCTGCTAATCCTTCATCTTCTCATCTCCCCCCCCCCCCCCTCTGGTCAGGATGGGGAGGACTTGATGGACGAGGGGGTGTTGAAATTCTACACACAGCAGTGGGAGGACTACCGTTTCTCCAGTAAGGTGCTGAATGGGATCTGTGCCTACCTCAACCGCCACTGGGTTCGACGAGAGTGTGACGAAGGCCGCAAGGGCATCTATGAAATTTACTCAGTGAGACTCATTTCTGACATTTCATTTAAAGACTGAGATTGAATGCTGAAATTATTTTTCAATTCATAAAGCTCAAGATCCCCTTTAAGACCTGTAAAGTTCTTCAGAAATACAAAGACTGAGATAGTGGACAGTCCAGCATTTTGCTGTGATCTTGACAACTGATTTCTCTCATCGCAGCTTGCTCTTGTGACGTGGAGAGAATGCCTTTTTAGACCTTTGAATAAACAGGTAAGGCCATTAACCAAATCACTGTATTGGCTGTTGTTGCTTACACAGAGAAATTACGTTGTTAAAGTCAGTAAAATATGTTATAATACCATTGTTATTTTCTGTTTTGTGTGCTTAAGTCCAGTTTGTGTTGTTTTGTGTGCAGATTATTTGTGCATTGTTTGTTGCTTTAATACAGTTAAACAGTTCTTGCATTTTTCATTCAGGTAACCAATGCTGTTCTGAACCTGATCGAGAAAGAACGTAATGGAGAGCCCATCAACACCAGACTAATCAGCGGGGTGGTCCAGTCTTATGGTAGGTTATTAGCTATAGTAGTTAGCTTCTGGGGTATTCTTTCGCTCTACACTTGCCTTTGTCCTTCGCTTTTATCCATTTGAAATATTTGGAGCAGTGGGTGCTATTAATACAGCGAGTGTGGAGCAGTTAAGTATCTTGCTCAGGGACACTTCGACAGTTTGACACATTGACTGGGCGTACCGGGGAAGGGGGGGGGTCACCCTTTCTCAAAGTGGTTTGGCTTAGAACCAGTGCTTTGGATTAATTAGTGTGGTTGCCCAAAGGGCAACCAGACTCTAGTAATTGTAACACTTTATTCCGTATTATTATTAGTGTGGTTGCCCTAAGGGCAACCATACTATTGCTTTTCTACCCTTTTATTGTGGGCTCGCCACAGCGAGCACACACTAGTTATTGCCAGTCTATATTTATTCTGCTTCTTCTTTATTCCACCCTTTTTTTGGCACCTAACTACTTCCACATACTTTACACTAGAAATTTAGTTAAAACTTCAAACTGTTCAGCTCTTTGCAGTGATGTGTGCTTGTATTTTTATTTTCACAAAGTTTTATACTTTTTATACTTTTTAACTTTTTTTTACATTTTTTATAATGAGAGTCGATGGAAGAAAGGTCCCATTTTTCACAGTTAACTTTTTTGAGCTCTTATTACTCCGTCATACTTTCACTTTGAAACTTCATTTAAACTTTATAATGTTCATCTATCTTTGAACTTTCATTGGTGAAAAAGTTGTTTTGAAAAGGTTTATACTTTTTAAAATATTTAACTTTATTTATATTTCTTCCTCCCATAGACAATGTATGGGATTTTATCTCTAAATCAACCTCACTTTTGCAGCCTCATTACTCTGGCATACTTTGTCGTATAAACGTGATTTAAACTTTAGAAAGCTCACACGACTCGTAGGTCTTGTAGGTCTGCTATTTGTGCAATTAGGCTAGACACGCAAGCGCACGCACGCATGCTAAACTTAACTGAAAGGATAAATTCAACATTATCACTAAAATTATTTAACACTAAAATTTTATCGGTCGGCCTCATGGTTGCGCTATACAAAATTATTTTTTCCATGGATTCCTTGGGTCATGACGCATCTCCCCATATAGGCCACGCCCATTTCCGTCATGATAGATTTTCCGCCATTTAGAATTTTGTCCTCCTACAGATTTTGTCCAAATCTCACAGAAATCGGCACACATGATCTCTGGACCTATCCGATTAAAACACCAACTGCAGAATTTTGGTAGTGCGTATCGTTCGGCCGTAATCGTCTTCCGAAGTTAGAAGGGGCCTATATCACAAAAAATGCCATAAATCACGAACGGAATGTCCAATCCATCCCAAATTTGAATCACATGTCCGGGATGGTTCAATCAACCAAGTTCTAAAAGCAATTTTGGGGGTTAAATCCCCTCCGAATTACTTACACATGATCTAAGGTGTGACTTGAAATTATAATTGGCTGGCAATATTAGTGGGAGGGGCATATGTAAGCCACTGCGGCAACCACACTCTGCAATTTTTTTAATTTGCGAATTTTCTAGTTCATTATGTATATGTATGATGCTGTCTGTAATTCTATTGCATTTTTGGTGGGGTACCAACGCTGTCTCTCTCATGTATCTAGTGGAGTTGGGTCTAAATGAGGACGATGCATTTGCCAAAGGCCCTACACTGTCGGTGTACAAGGAGTTCTTTGAGATACAGTTCCTCGCAGACACAGAGCGCTTCTACACCAGAGAGAGCACAGAATTCCTCCTGCAAAACCCTGTTACTGAGTACATGAAGAAGGTGAGTGATGAAAAAGCACTGTGTGGTCTTGCTTAGTCAGACCTTTGGCACAGGGAAACTGTTGCGCCTTTCTTTGTCCTTTGTTCCAGGTTTACTGCAGGTGTGGTGGTAGAAAACTGGCAGAAAAAGACTTGTTCGCTGCATGAAAAATTAAGGATACTCCTTAGACTGAGACTGAGAAGAAAATACAATTTATTTTATTTTGATATCACAGACAAACAAGTTGCTCTTAGAGCATCCTATCAGCTCAGCTCAGGTGCTGGGAGTTACTATGCAATGGTGGGGCGTGGACATCACAGAAAGATAAATATGAGTTTAATCAGACCGTTTCCCACATAAGTTCATATCAGATGCATCTTAATCTGTGCATCCCTTCTCCCTCTCCTCTTCTACTACCAGGCGGAAGGCCGCCTCCTAGAAGAGCAGCGGCGTGTTCAGGTCTACCTCCATGAGTCCACCCAGGATGAACTGGCCAGGAAGTGTGAGCAGGTCCTCATAGAGAAACACCTAGAGATCTTCCATACTGAGTTCCAGAATTTACTTGACGCCGACAAGAATGAAGGTAGGTAGGGGGTGGAGGAATGGATTAATAATAACTAATAACAAATAAAGTAGTATGAAGCAAACAATGTAATGGGATGTTGAGAATTGAGATGTAAGCATAAGCAACAGTTTTGGGGGAAAATCTTTTCATTTGTTTAATCATGTCAATTGGTGCTTTAACTGTGTAACACACAATTTGAGTGTAGATTACAGTTGACAAGTTGTTATTCGATTCTTTATCCTTTTTATTGTCAAATGGTGCACTGGTGCTATCAAATGTGAAGGTTATACCATAAGTGTCCAAGTAATGGAAAAGTATGAAATAAGAATGTAAAGACTCTTGCTCACTCTCTCCTTCCCTTATCTTTTATTTTTCTTTCTCTGTTTTCCAACCCTCCTTCAGACCTGGGACGCATGTATAACTTGGTTTCTCGGATCACCGATGGTCTTGGGGAACTGAAGAAGCTGCTAGAAACGCATATCTACAATCAGGGGCTGGCTGCAATCGAGAAGTGTGGTGACTCCGCTCTCAATGTAAGGTCAACTAAGTGTATCTGATTCAATTGCTTTTCCCATTAGTGATTGGACCCATTCTAACATGATTTCATCTTTGGAATCATGTCTTCTCCTTCAGGACCCTAAGATGTACGTCCAGACTATCCTCGATGTCCACAAGAAATACAATGCCTTAGTCATGTCAGCGTTTAACAACGATGCTGGCTTCGTAGCTGCACTTGATAAGGTTAGACTGCTCATGGTTGCTCTTTGCTGCTCTCACAGTAGTGAAATAAGTGATGTCGTATTGTCGTATGACTTGGAACTTTTAAAGTCTCCAGTAATCATCAGATCTGATGACGACCAACTTAGCCTAAGTTCGGCCAACTTTGCCTAATATCTTTACATTAAAACCTTAACTCCATTGGACCCTCAAAATGTCTGCTAAAGCAACTAACTCCACCATCTCTCCCCCTCTCATGGAAGTAATTGACAATATATAAAGTTATATATATAACACCAACTTTGATGAGGCTGTATTATAAGGTTTTCTTGACTTCCTGAAAAATGAACATTTTGGAGTTATGAGGTTTCCTCCCGACAGCAGAGATATATAAAATCGAGCGAGTATCACACCTTGTTTTGCTATTTTCTGGATGTCTATGTGGAGACATTGCCATAACCTTGTGTGTGCCTATATCATGAAACACAATTCTTTCAGACTAGCGTTATAGCTGCATTCTTGTCTGTGACTCAGGCCTGCGGTCGTTTCATCAACAATAACGCTGTGACCAAGATGGTTCAGTCATCCAGTAAATCACCTGAGCTGCTGGCCAGATACTGTGATTCCCTGCTCAAGAAGAGGTAGGTTGGTCCTTATAAATCTATACTGTATTCTGGATACTCTGCACAAACAGGGATACTGTATATTGTGCTTTTGAGCATCAGGCGATGCCAATTGTCAACCAGTGGATTTCCTACCTGAACACAGGGTCTAATTTATCGTTAGAAGAGTACCACCTCCCAGTCTCACCTCCACCACTGCAGAGTTAGTTATAAAACACTCTACTGTGGGGCATTCGCTGGCCAAGTGGTCCAGGCACATGCCACATGCTTTGGCCTGACAGCGTGTCGTGTGTTCGAGTCCCGTTCATGACGACCTTTGCTGCATGTCTCTCCCCTTCTCTCTCTCCCTCTTTCCTGTCCATCTTCACTTGATACTATCAATAAAGGCAGAAAAGCCAAAAACACATCTTTAATTTAAAAATATATATACTCTACTGTACAGATTGGTCAAAATGTCATTTTATATATCGTCTTCTCAGCTCTAAAAATCCAGAAGAGGCTGAACTGGAAGACACACTCAACCAAGTGGTGAGTTCCTGGGTACCTGATCAATGATACGAATTATGAATAACGGCCGGTCTCTAATACAGGCCAGGAAAAGAAAACAGGTGGTCTGTAGTAATATAAAAGTGCTACAGCGTGGCTATGTTTATTATGATACCCAGATAACATACATTAATTTTCCACAACATGGTAAAGAGTGAACAATATGCCTCCCAGATGGAAATTTTGATGGGAATACAAAGGGAAGGTTTTGCCGTATTCCGAGCAGAATTCAGCAGAGAAAGCTGCAAAGTACTTGGACATTGATCTAAAAAGAAAAAATATACCACCTGTAATTCACTTTGTTTATATTAATTGTTCTAATATTAATATATAGTATATGGAAGGCAACAGATCATTTTTTTGTTATTATTTTGTTTGCAGCTGTGTTGCTTTTAATCACATCAAAACCATCAATTCAACGGACTGGGGTACATATTTGTTCTGATCTCATCCCACGGACAGATGGTGGTGTTCAAGTACATAGAAGATAAAGATGTCTTCCAGAAGTTCTATGCTAAAATGCTTGCCAAGAGACTAGTTCACCAGAACAGCGCTAGTGATGATGCCGAGGCTAGTATGATCTCCAAACTCAAGGTACATCCTCTTGTGAATTGTACAATCTCTGCAACTAGTGAAATAATTGCCCATTTTGTTCTCATAGTTGCCGAAACATTGTAACTATATCGGTAGCTACAATTTATGCTTCCATGTACTTTATCTGTCCCACAGCAAGCATGTGGCTTTGAGTACACGTCTAAACTGCAGCGCATGTTCCAGGACATAGGAGTGAGCAAAGACCTCAATGAACAATTCAAGAAGCACCTCGTCAACTCAGAGCCTTTAGACTGTAAGCAGCCCTGCTTCTCATGATTCTATATCACTTAAATTACACGCAGCCAGTCCATGCATTGCTAAAAGGGCAAACGTAAATTTCATTTGTGTCACACATTTCATTTAGAACCAAACATGTTGCCTGATACAGGGAAGAAAATGTAAAGAAAGCAATTTATAGAACAGAAAACATGCTCACTTCACTATGCACATTGTAAATGTGCATTCATATGGATGTGTGTGTGTGTTTGGGGCGGGGGATATGGGGGGGCAACTGCACCTAGGATGTGAAGTTAACACAAGAAACATTCCTTCCTCAGCCTCTCTTCATATCTATTTTGATTTCTCTTTACATGGGTGATGTAGTGGACTTCAGTATCCAGGTGTTGAGTTCAGGTTCTTGGCCGTTCCAGCAGTCCTGTACGTTCGCTCTCCCCTCAGAGGTATGGCACATGCTTTATGCCAGTTCACACTAGTCTCAGTGTGTTTTTCACTGGTAAAGCCTGGTTAAATAAAATAAATGCTTATATTATCATTATTATTTGTAGTAGTAGTAGTAGTATGGTTATTATTATTTAAATATTTGGTTTCATTTGTACACTGAGTTAAATCAACACTTTTACTGTGTACTATGAAGGGCATACAACTTGTGTATGCAAAATGTGTTCATAGATGTCCTACTTAACATGTTGGAGAAGTTAGGTGGCATACAGTATATGCACCACTTTACCTTTTTGACCCTTCCTTTCTTGCACCAAACATTTCGTCTCTTTCTGCCATCAGTTAGAACGAAGCTACCAGCGTTTCACAGCCTTTTATGCCAGTAGACACAGTGGACGCAAACTAACCTGGCTCTATCACCTCTCCAAAGGAGAGTTGGTCACCAACTGCTTCAAGAACAGATACACACTGCAGGTATTTCTCATAAACCTACACACACACAACACAAGGGTACATCCATCTGCTACACTAAATTACTACTCTTAGTACACTTGTGCTTGGGAGTCACATTATTTCTTTATATCATATCATTATATCACTACTGAGAATCTTTTAAGAAAATAATTCCACATTTTGACAAAATATGTAGTTTGTGCCTTTAACAATGGTGCCTTTGCTGGTTTGCTCAAGTGGGTTGCTACACTTAAATAAATATTCCTGCAATTAATTGTAACTAGAGTGGTGCCCGTTGGCCACTGGCCTACTTGGAACGATGCAAGTTGTAAATGAATTCCCCACCCAGTTATTATGTCTGTGTCCCATATATGGAGTTCTTTGTCAGGCATGCCTAAATCTATGCAGATGTCAGAACATAATTGTGATGTCAGAACAGGCCAGCTCCATATATGGAGATCTAGGGGAAATGGGCCCTGTCCAGAGCCTGGGCAGAGGCCTTTTGTGGCGGTGCTGGACAACCGTGGGTCAGACCAACTCAAGGCTGGGCACTGCACACCCTGTGGTGGTGTGAAACGTGTGTGTCGAATTTGAAGTCGTTGGGGCAAATGGTTCTTTAGTTACGTGGAATACGTACACACATACACACTAACTAAGGTGCATTTATATATAGATAGATGGATGTAATATTCTTCAACACTATTTGTTGATACTGTTTTGATGATGCTGGTGGAAAAGATATGGCTTGATATCTTGTTTATTTGACTAACTTGTCCTATGTCTTGTCTTTTTAGGCGTCTACATTCCAGATGGCCATCTTATTACAGTACAACAGTGAGGATATCTACTCTGTCCAACAGCTCACAGACAGTACGCAGATCAAAATTGTAAGTATCTGTATATACACAGATTACACACACATGCACGTACAAACCAAAATATTTTTGGTTGTTTACACTGTAATCAGCAGAATGAACGAAGAAGAGAAGATCATTAATAGAGACCTTGAGACAGAGAAATATTTATCAATGTAATCAAATACTCATGTAATGAATACATTGACATAGCACTAACTAATTTAGTGTTGCCTCCGCTGGTTTACAATTAAATTCACCTTTTGGATACCCCTATCGGTAGCACTTTACAATAATGACCCGTTATAAAGCATTTATAAACGTTTATAAGCAGTTTGTAGACTATTAACAAATCATTAACAACCTGTTTATTTACATTTGTAAATGATTACTAAAACCTTTATAACAAATTTACAAATAATTTATAAGGTATTAGTAAGTAGTAAAACTATTCATGAATAAGCCATGTATAATACATCTGTAAATTATTATTAAATCATTTGTAACTGATGTTATATAATATATACAAGCTATTTGTATATTTGGGAAATGTGTTTGTTCATGTTTAACATATACTTTGTAAAACATTCCTAAAATATCTATAAATCCTTAGTACATGTTATTAAGTGGAGGAGGACAGTCATACTCGGATACGAGTGACCGCCGATGATGATGAAAGTGACGACAGTTCATCATTTACAACTGTCTGTTAATGTTTGTTCATGTTTAACATATGCTTTGTGAAACATTCCTAAAACATAATATAAATCCTTAGTACATGTTATTAAGGTGCCTATAGTAAAGTGACAACAGTTCATCATTTACAACTGTCTGTTAATGTTTGTTCATGTTTAACATATGCTTTGTAAAACATTCCTAAAATATCTATAAATCCTTAGTACATGTTATTAAGGTGCCTATAGTAAAGTGACGACAGTTCATAATTTACAACTGTCTGTTAATGTGTTTGTTCATGTTTAACCCTACATCATTTTATGTTGAAGATGTTGTGTTGCATTGTGGGTAATCCTCAGTACAGAGGAACTCCATACCGAGGGTAAGATGGTCTCCTGTTTGCTCAGGCACAAACAAATTAATTACAAACATCTAAGCTTCATATAAGTGGCCAGATATGCACTCATGTTTACATAGTGTTATTCAGTAACATTTGTTTTTGTATGACATGGTATCATATGACATTGTTTATTTAATTGTTTGAAAATCGGTTAGCATGTTAGCTAGCTGTGTAGCCTGTGTTACATGAGAATTCACTGACACTCCATGTAAGTGAATTCTCAAAAACAAATGTTACTGAATAACACTATGTAAACATGAGTGCATATCTGGCCACTTATATGAAGCATATATGTTTGTAATTAATTTGTTTGTGCCTGAGCAAACAGGAGACCATCTTACCCTCAGTATGGAGTTCCTCTGTACTGAGGATTACCCACAATGCAACACAACATCTTCAACATAACATTATGTAGGGTTCATAATTTACAACTGTCTGTTAATGTTTGTTCATGTTTAACCCTACATAATTTTATGTTGAAGATGTTGTGTTGCATTGTGGGTAATCCTCAGTACAGAGGAACTCCATACTGAGGGTAAGATGGTCTCCTGTTTGCTCAGGCACAAACAAATTAATTACAAACATCTATGCTTCATATAAGTGGCCAGATATGCACTCATGTTTACATAGTGTTATTCAGTAACATTTGTTTTTGAGAATTCACTTACATGGAGTGTCAGTGAATTCTCATGTAAAACAGGCTACACAGCACAGCTAACAGCTTGCTAACATGCTAACCGTTTTTCAAACAATTAAATAAACAATCTCATATGATACCATGTCATACAAAAACGAATGTTACTGAATAACACTATGTAAACATGAGTGCATATCTGGCCACTTATATGAAGCTTAGATGTTTGTAATTAATTTGTTTGTGCCTGAGCAAACAGGAGACCATCTTACCCTCAGTATGGAGTTCCTCTGTACTGAGGATTACCCACAATGCAACACAACATCTTCAACATAAAATGATGTAGGGTTAAACATGAACAAACACATTAACAGACAGTTGTAAATTATGAACTGTCGTCACTTTACTATAGGCACCTTAATAACATGTACTAAGGATTTATAGATATTTTAGGAATGTTTTAAAAAGCATATGTTAAACATGAACAAACATTAACAGACAGTTGTAGATGATGAACTGTCGTCACTTTACTATAGGCACCTTAATAACATGTACTAAGGATTTATATAATTATGTTTTAGGAATGTTTTACAAAGCATATGTTAAACATGAACAACAACAAACAAACATTAACAGACAGTTGTAAATGATGAACTGTCGTCACTGTCATCATCATCGGCGGTCACTCGTATCCGAGTATGACTGTCCTCCTCCACTTAATAACATGTACTAAGGATTTATAGATATTTTAGGAATGTTTTACAAAGTATGTTAAACATGTAATATACAAATAGCTTGTATATATTATATAACATCAGTTACAAATGATTTAATAATCATTTACAGATGTATTATACTTGGCTTATTCATGAATAGTTTTACTACTTACTAATACCTTATAAATTATTTGTAAATTTGTTATAAAGGTTTTAGTAATCATTTACAAATGTAAACAAACAGGTTGTTAATGATTTGTTAATAGTCTACAAACGGCTTATAAACGTTTATAAATGGTTTATAATGGGGTCATTACAAATTATTTAATAATCATTTACAGATGTATATAAATGGCTTATTAATAAATAGTTTACTACTTACTAATACCTTATAAATGATTTGTAACCATAGTTATAACGGTTTTAGTAATCATTTATGAATGTCAACAAACAGGTTGTTAATGATTTGTTAATAGTCTACAAACTGCTTATAAACGTTTATAAATGCTTTATAACGGGTCATTATTGTAAAGTGCTACCAAACATTTTGTATAAAACATAATCAGTACCTTTTAATGCATCATCACCTCAAATTCTTTGCACATTGGTGCATTTCTTTTTAGGAAGTACATATTGATGTATTTTCTTATGCTTTCAGGACATCTTGGTGCAAGTCTTACAAATCCTGTTGAAGTCTAAATTACTGGTAAGTTCACAGCCAGTTGGCTAAAATAATAAAGGCTATAGAGGCTTCTCAGGCGGGCTCTGTACCCATTCAGCTATGGCCATTTTAATAGACTTCTGTATGGCTTTAGTAATTCTTGGATATGTTTTCATGTTCAGTGGTCATTTTAGTTGAATGGACATATATTTAGTCAAAGCAAGTAGATGATGTCTCGAATGTCTGAACTGAACAAATTTTACCATTGTGTTATAAATGGGAATGAAGGAATAGCCACCACACAATAAATCACATGGTTTATTTACCTCTGACGGACAAGGGACACGTTTGGGCCTGATGGGCCTTCCTCAGCGTTGTTGAGCCTTGCCCCTATAAGACTATTCATCTAATTTGGAGTGTTGCAGGTTTTCTGCTTTTGGTGATTCTTTCTCTTAATTGTGTTATAAACCACCTTGATTACATGACTTCATACAACTGAACATGAATAACTATATATCTTTAATATTCCACATGTTTTGTACACGTACAGGTGCTTGAGGATGAAAATGCCAACATAGATGAGGCAGAGTTCAAACCAGACACTCTCATCAAACTGTTCCTGGGTTACAAGAAGTAAGTCCTTCATGAACTCGTGCATGGTTAGGATTCTTGTTGTTTTCAATTATTATTGTTAGTACATGAGTTGACAGTAGGGCTTAATGTTTTATTGGGAACAACAATACTTGCACCATTAGCTTTTTGTACTCAAATGTTTATGAATAAATACACAATAGAAAATAAATGTGTGGGTTCAATAAAGTCTACCAAATTAGGAATGTCCCGAGCTGATATCGAATATTGGAATTGGACCCGATCATTGTTTACTATGATGTATGGGCTCTATCTATGTCATCTGAGGGTGAGGGTTCTGCACTATGTAATTTTCCTCTTCTACACCGGATTTGAACCTGGTTTCCTATGCAAGGGGTGATAACATTTTACCATTGTGCCTGCCTGGTTGCTCAGGAACTTGACCATCAGGTCAAAATTAAAGTCAGATCCTGTGTCTAGGGTTAGGGTTAGATCCTGTTTAGGGTTAACTAGGATCCTGGTTGATAAATATTTCTCATACCGTTTGTGAATTGCGTATCACTGCTTCACATAACTATATTTGGAGTTGGATCAACTCAGTTCTAATGTACGCATTGGATCAGGGGCCTTAACCAGTAGGATCTCAATGTCCCTGCTGTGCTGATGTCATCCCTACTCTCTGCACTGTTTCTCTCCCAGTAAGAAACTGCGGGTGAACATCAATGTGCCAATGAAGACTGAGCAAAAGCAGGAACAGGAAACGACTCATAAGAACATTGAGGAGGACAGGAAGTTGCTAATACAGGTACAGTCTTGCCACCTTCAAGGTCTGTTAACAGTAT
The DNA here is from genome assembly GCF_964188405.1 of Protomyctophum parallelum. Taxonomy (NCBI): domain Eukaryota; kingdom Metazoa; phylum Chordata; class Actinopteri; order Myctophiformes; family Myctophidae; genus Protomyctophum; species Protomyctophum parallelum. The sequence continues at coordinate 26,229,879 of NC_139709.1, read as the reverse complement.
TTACTGAAGTCTCAAGTCAAGTTTTTCCAACCACTCAGCCTATACAAAGTGCATTTAGGATACATAATGTTCTGATATGTTAAATTTTAGGTTCAGGTCCTGATCTCACGATCAGCACAAACTTGGGTTACTAACTAACTACTAACTGCTCGTTATGATAAACTCGGAAACTTCGGAAACTTAACTTTGGTCGATTATTTGACTTATTTCTCCCCTTAATTTATACCAATTGGTATTGTATTTAAATTGTTTTTATCTTTGTTTAGTCACCTTTACAGCGAGGTATAGCTTGTAAGGATCGAGCATTCCTGGAATGAGCAACACCGCTAAATATGTGGCTAGCGCCTCCAAAATAGTTGTCAAAATGGCAAATAGTTGGTATTCACCCTTCCTTTGAGTTGCTTAGTGGATTGGATAATTGCACTCTCCCACAGTAATAAGGAAGAAAACAACACACATTGGCCATTTTTACACTTCCGTCTGTTTATTAGCCCTTGGCTTTATACGGAGTGACAGGACAGAATATATATATTTACATATGCAACATATACTATATAGATTATATATAATTATAAAACAACAAGTACTGTATGTGATGCTTGTGCAACTGAAATGTGAATGAGTACTGCAGCCGAGTGTTTAGTCCTGTATTAATGGTCGATTTTATACTCTTCTTTTGTTGGAGTTGTCTCACAACAGCTCACGATGGAGAGCGAGTTGTAGCATCAAGACGGGGGAGCGGAGAACGCACGTGGCATCTCTTTTCTCCCCGGAAAAGCGATGAGGGACCGGTAAAACAAACAGACAGACAGAAACAGACAGCTAGTCAAAGGGCAACCTCTTGACGCCGCAACACAAAACGACTGGCTCGTATCACCGTTAGCACGGTGAACCGGAGTGTTTTTATCCTTGGCTTCAAAAAAACCCTAGGTCGAAAAATCACAGAAGTCAGGGCGACAAGGAAGGCAACCCACTAGAGTGAGGGGCTAGCAGGATAGCTACTCAGAGCGAGCTATACACTTCCACGGTAAACACAGAGCTCTCACCACTCTGCAGCCCACTCAGATCAATCGCAGAGGAAAGAAAGAGGAAGTGAAAGTGACGTGCGGGGGAAAAGTGGCCCCGGCTCGCTCGCACGTCACTTCCTGTGTAATAGCACGGGAATAATAAGTCCGCTCTGTGGCTCAGCCTAGCAGAGGAACTGTCATATATTGGAGTGATCCAATATAGCACTACATAACACAAAACAAGTGTGAATACCAACCATTTGCCATTTTTGCAAATGTTTTGGAGGCACTAGACACAAGTTTAGCTGTGTTGCTCATTCCAAGAATGCCCGGTCCTTACAAGCTATACCTTGTTGTAAAGATGACTAATCAACAATAAAATACAATACCAAGTTCCAAGCTTCACAATAAAGAATCGAGCACTGAGAGAAGATATAAAAACTTAAATTTCAGAATAGTGTACCCCAGGTGGAAACTAAATTCTAATTTAGACCAGTGGTAACTATTTCATTTTTGCAGACATACAAAATTAGTGATCAATAATTGTACCAGAAATACATAATAAACTCACATTTTTAAAATGATACTAGAATATAAGTTATTAAAAAAGAAACACAGGCATTAAATGTGGCCATATTTGTGATTTCAATAATTTCTTATCAGTACAGTTAGTGCTTCCATTGCATGTTACATAACATGAGCAAAGGGCCATTTAGGTGCAGAGGTAAGTGGGTGTGTGTCATATGGTTGTTATAGAGATTGCTTGCTCCTGAGGACACTCTGGAGCAGCATGTTACTTGAGGTCAGGAGATCAAGTTCTACAAGTTCTACCTTGGTAAGGTAGCTTCGATAGTTGTTGTGATGTCACGCATGACAATGAAAAAAGTAAGATAAGCCATCATGTACATTGTACGTATATGAAGACTGATTAGATAAGGATAAAGAGCATGCCAGGATTTAAAGGAATGCACTGTCACAAGGTAACTAGTTCATGCAAGGACTAATACCGCTGCAGAAGGAGGAGAGGACACTGGAGCAGCACAGACATTTTAAGTATTTTTTATTAGGTGCTAGTATAGAAAACGACTAACGTTTCGACCTATGGGGTCTTCATTAGAGTCATAAAGGTGGCAGCATTTAGGGAAGACTTTAAATACAGGGTCGGTGGATCAGAGGTGAACAAGCTTCTAATCTAAATGGAGATTGTGGACGCCCAGGCTGTGGATCAAGGGTCTCCACGGATTATGATTGTGAAGTGTTATTATAATTGTATATTGTTACACCAACATCCAACGTCCAACATCTGCAAACGCGCTAGACAACGTCTTGGAGCACTGCGTAAACTGGCCAACAAGCTTGATGCTGAAGGCAGAGCCAACATCTATAAAACCCATGTCAGGAGCATTATGGAGTACTCTTGCCGAATACCAAACGAGTAACCCCTTTACCAACTCGCCCTGGGCATACAGCCGGCAAAACTGCACAGCCTGGTATTCCTAATGTAACCTAAGTAAATTATGCTTAAACGGTTAAACCTACCCTTAACATCAGTAAAACTATGCCTAAACCTAACCCTATACCTAAACTCAATGCCTCTCAGACCTAGCCTGGTTAATAAACCAGACTAATATCACACGGACCGCGGGATATTGGTCTGGGGAGGCTCAGCTTGGATTTCATTTCCAGGGGGGGCGGGTTGAAACATTTTCTCTTTGACGCAATTGGTCAGAGCTACTGTCAGTCAAAGGTCTCAAGCATTGAAAGTCACTGTACCAAAGCCCGCCCATATTGCATACCGTGTCCCGATTGGCCGCCCCATTTCTCTGGTGTAGGAAATGGGCGTACAATTGAGCCTCTCCAGACCGTAATCCGCCGGCAGGCAAATTTCTTTTTGCCAACGGCTGATTCGGTCTGGTTTATTAACCAGGCTATCTCAGACCACTCTTAAGCCCTAACCACAACAAGGGTCAAGACGGTTTTAGCGTTGTACCTGCGGTGTGATATGTCTTGTTGGACGTTGACCCTAGTGATTCAACGCATGGAATTCAATGGCCCAAACCACACCAAAGGGTCGAGACGGTTTTAGCGTTAACTCCTTGCAACCGTTTGGACCCAAAGAGTTGCTTGGTGACCCTTTGGTGTGGTTAGGGCTTTTTTATTTTACTTCCCAAAGCTTAACAAACCCTCGCAGACAAAACTAGAAAAAGTGCCCCTCGGGGCACGGGTCTCCACCAGGGCAGGTCAGGTTGTGGCCTCCTGGTGGCGCTATAATAGGCCAATGTGAAAAGGGTGCCATTTGTTTTTATGCCTTTGATGGCAATTGGATGATTTTTTGAGGCATTTTGTTAAAAACTTCACCTGTTGCGTGAAAGATTTTACATAAATTGCACGCTGCGTTCATGATTTGAGGCTTTTTGTTCAAAACGGCCAGTCCTGCAAACTTTGAAAACCAATGTTAGCCAATTAGGATCGAATATGAAATATCGGACAGATCTGGTGGAGACAATTATCCCTAACAATTGAGTGTATGTATTGATCGAGCCTGTCAGAAATTGTAAAAGTAAATATGATGCTCATGGTGTATATGGTAGTGATAGATCTTGGCTACTCCATTGGAATAAGAAGTGCCAGTGGGCTTGAAAAGCGACCAGGAAGTGAGCAGATTTTAGGCAAGCACCAGAGAAAACCATGAGAATTACATCACTGTTTCACTTTGGCTATGGTCATCCCCCATCAATGCCCATGCCTTCCTGTCATTCTTGACTAAAATTACCTCGGTTGCTACTTGCTATACCTAAAAAGGTTGTTGATAATTTTCAACTATTGTGTTTCCTAATTAATTTTGTTCATTCAACAGGGCCTTAGAAACTGTGTGAATCTCACCTCACCCTCTCTTTTCCTCTGTCCCTCTGACTTTCTATGTGCTGGCTATCCTCTTTCACTAATATCTATATTCCTTTTCCTCCCTCCGTCCAGGCGGCTATTGTTCGGATTATGAAGATGAGGAAAGTCTTGAAACATCAACAGCTTCTGGCAGAGGTCCTCAACCAGCTCTCCTCAAGATTTAAACCCAGAGTCCCTGTTATAAAGGTGAGGACCTGTCATTACCTAATTTATCAAGTGACACTCCCGTGCATTCCTATGGGACAACTGCACACAGCGCTCGTTCTATACTTTACTAGCTTTCAAACAGATTGTCGTGAATGAAAAATCCAGGGCGGGGAGAAAAATAGCTTTTTTTCAAAATGGAATAAACAGGAAATTAACATGATCTCTGTGTGACTCATATGTTAGCGAAGAGTGCCATATAGCGGTAAACACCGAAAACACACGTCATTGGCAATGAATGATTGATAATTGAGGACTGTCAGAAATTAATTTGGTTTTAACACGTTTTGGTTCATTCCTTTTTCTGGTGACTTGTTTTACGGCAGAAATGTATCGACATCCTGATCGAGAAGGAATACCTAGAACGAGTGGACGGGGAAAAGGACACCTACAGCTACCTGGCTTAGTCCAGCCACTCCTCTTCATCTTTCCATCTCTGTTCTGTTTTTATTTGCTTTTTCCAGAGGTCATCTCCCGAAGAAGTTTGCGAAAATGATTCCTTTGGACATTTTAGCCGATGATGTCGGGAATGCAAGCACGTAAAATTGTATCAGAAATTTTAAAAAGACACCCACACTTGAAGAGGGCAATTTACAGGACTGTTCTGTTTTCTTATAGGGTTGTACAACCGGCCCTCCCTTGAGAGAACTCGGTGCCGTCATTGACTGTCAGTCATATCTCATTAGAACCACTCAGGATCATCTCTAGATCTCAACATGTTTCAAAAATCTGTAAATAGTACAGACAAAGACATTACCCCTCTATCTTTACCTTGCAAGTCAACATAAAAGAAGAAATATCAATCCTGCAAATCAAAAATATCTTCCTTATTTTGTATCCTGAGTCTACGGGGTTTGCATGCTACTGCCTACATACATTTGAAGCAAGACGTCAATTATTCACTTTATCTCTGCAATGCCTTGGGTATAGTTGAATTAATGACTGTTTTATACTTGAACGCACACGTGTCTTTGCGCCTAAAATAGCCAACAAGCTCACAGTAGAGCAGCTATTTTTGGTGTGATACACAATGCAAAAGAAAGTATAACTCGGCTTTAAGCGTGTGTGGAAGTGACCGAGTGAAAGCCATGTCACAAGTAGAATCATGCGCATCATTGGGTTTAATGGAGGAGAATACTGATGGATTGAAGCAGCATTGCCATAGATTAGCGAGGAAGAAACTGAAATGAACCATGGGTTGAAGCAAAAAGATTACAAGGCACCTGTAAATAAATACTGTGACTGATAAGCAGTATTTGTAATTAATTTGATTACTTTCCAGCAATCTGTTTAACTTCTTGCACACTGGAACCCAACTGGAAATGTCTTTAATTGAATAAAGATCCAAACTTCACCAGACTGACGTCCCGAGAAGGCAGCATTTCAGCATCCTGGTCTGTTAGATCTCATAATACATAAAGTGCGAGATGGTAAAAGACAGAATTGGCACAGCCACAACACATTTGCGTGTACAAATGCAGTCCGATTGCAGAGTGGTGTTAAGCGGTCAACATGTCACAAACCTGAACAGTGAAATGTCCATCCTCCAATATCATGTCTGAGTGACTCTGACACTACAGTCCTCTACTGCATCTACCTCCTAGTGTAAAAGAGGGAAAAGTGTGTATTCTGCTCCGCTACCTGCAGCTAGCAGACAAACATTTGTATAGTGTGATTCACTTTTTTAATGTGTGCTAAATAAAAAGTAAAGGTTTCTGTATGTGCCCTTTTCTTGAATTTATTTTTTTATCATAGGCGCTTGTCAAATGGCAGTATTGTCACACGATAACAATTTATGTATTTAAATGAAAACAAAACTTTAAAGGACCACACGAGTGTTTATGAGTTGTGTCCTTACATCAACCTGTGATTGAGAAATATCGGCCCACTCATTGTTGAAATCTGTTTCTCAAACACCTCATAATCAAACAAAACGTACAGTTATTCAAAGTGAGTGTCACTTTAGTTTGAATAAATAACTGATACTGCTGCGCAAGAGCAGTGTGCAAGACCTTTTGTTCATTTTTATGATTGCTTCAGTTGGGCTGCCATTGCCGTCCATAATGTACTGTAACTCCAAAGGTGATTATTATAATTCAAATGATGCTCCTCATTGACTTGCATTGTACTGTGAAACAGCTCTATAAGTCGTCATTTTAGCATGCAAACTAAGCTCATTCAGACAATATAGAACATCACAAAACCCCTCCCTCCTAACCAAACAGTAGTACACCCTTCCTCACATCCACGCTATTTAAATGCACAAAGCTTTTCAGATTGAGGATCTTTTCTGCTCGAAGGCACTTGCATAATTCAACTGGTATTAGGAGTACAAAAAGAGTGAATAGTGAATAGTTTTTTATTTTGTAAAATACTTTATCATGGATTTCCTTCAGGTGCCAGGTAAGACTGTTCTATTATGTATTATGTTCTACTATGTAAGTTACATAGTAATTGACATACAATGAGTTAAACATTTCTATTAGATTTTGGTATTTTCAACTTTTATTTTTTTAATAAAATGCTATATTTTAACCAATATGTTATGTTAATACAGTAAGTAGCATGTCTGACTACAGGTTGTTCCTCGTTTCATCTGTTAGGATTTCGTTTATTTTACTTAGAAAATGCGCCACTTTGTAACTTCTGTTTTAGTGAGTAGAGGTAAATAAGGTGGAGGACTTTTGGGCGGAAACCCCTTTTGTGTTAGCATTATGACTATGTTATGCTTTAGCTATTGAAAAATAGGTCTGCTATTTTTGAAAAATCGAAGAACGACTGACATAGAAAGCTTTTTCAGAAAACTGTCAGGATGTAGAAGACATTTTTAGACCTGATCTCAGGTCAAAATGGGTTAAGTACTTAGGGTCAACATTCCAGGGAATGTGGGAAAGGGGTGAATAAACAAATGCAAGCAGGTTGTAACAGGTGGAGAAAAGAATGAAGGGGAATGGTGTACAAGACGGTGGTGACCAGCTATGTTGGATGCGGTTCACTTTAATCGTTAGAGACAGTTACACTGATGAAAGGACAGGAAGCAGAGCTGGTGATAGCAGAGACTAAAATGTTGAGGTTCTCTCTGGGAGTCACAAGGATGGATAGGATCTGGAACGATCGAGTTCAGCAGAGGGACGGACAGCGCATGCCAGATGTTTCGGAGATAAAGCCAGAGATGCCAGAACGGAGATGGTTTGAACATGTACAAAGGAGGGATGAGTATATTGGTAGAAGGATGCTAATAGAAATAAATTAACACGGCAGCTGCATGTTACATTCAAAAACAGCGCCTACCATAACTTGGTGACTGAGAAGAGACAGTATGGCGACTGAACAAGATATTAAATGTTACAGATGAAAACATATTTTTGCCATAAACATGAATGACATGACATTAATGATGATAAGGAGAACAACCCGGAGTAAACAGGCAGTAGACTAAGGGTAAAATGATGATATGAAGACTGAAGAGTAAGGTGACAATATGAATGACCTATCTGGAACACGGTCGGGGCTAAAGTTCTGTCTGTGCTGACCAACAGAATATGATGGAGTAGCCAACTTGACATGACATGTAAACAACATATCAGAATTATTAACAGATGCTGAGGTTGCAACTGAGGCCTCCCGTCTGGCAGTTCCAACAAAGTCAGTTTGAAAGAAGAGGAGGCAGAGGAATGGAAAGGAAAAGAAGAAATAAAGTTGTTTATACACTATTATTATTATTATTATTATTATTATTATTATTATTCAAAGAGTCTGTTTTCATTCCGTTTCCTCTCTCTAGAAAGAATCATAGACAATAGCTCCACTAATGAAACTGACAGGGGCAAACACAAAGCATCACTGGCCTGCAAAAACACCCAGAGACCTACGGACTTCAGCAACATCTACAGCAAAGGTGTGTGTGTGTGTGTGTGTGTGTGTGTGTGTGTGTGTGTGTGTGTGTGTGTGTGTGTGTGTGTGTGTGTGTGCGTGCGTGCGTGCGTGCGTGCGTGCGTGCGTGCGTGCGTGCGTGCGTGCGTGCGTGCGTGCGTGAGTGAGTGCGTGCTTGGCGTGCGTGCGTGCGTAGGTTTTCTGGCGTAAAGTTGAGACATCCATTAGGACATGTTAGAATGACACCCTTATCGACATTACATGATGATCATGACATCAACAACAACAATAACAACACAAGCCTGAATTCACACTGTAACTCCACAGAGCAAAGTAAAAGACCGGGTCAATAATGACATGACTCCCATGTAGCTCTTGGACATTATGTGGGCAGTCTATGATGTCAGTCACCTACTTTTTAAAGTAGGTGAAAATGTCTTGTATGTGTACTGTGATTGCGTGTGTGTGCGTGCGTGCGTGCGTGCGTGTACATGGTCCCAGATCTCATCCCAGCATTAGGAGGTGAAGAAGCGACCAGATGTTTCTTCCAGGAGCTGGTGAATATCCTACTGGGTTATGTTTGCAAATCCAGTCAGAGGAGTTCCAAGGTACATGGGTATACATTTTTATTCATACTGCATGGTGACATCATACCTGTCCTTCAAGGTTCACATGTTCTTGTCCACAAAGGCCAATCTACTTGAGACTGGCTATACTGGTGAACAGTCTAGTTCAGCTGTACTTGTCAAGAATCATTGACTCATTCAGGAAAAGCTGAGGGTTTCTCAGGATAAACTGGTTAGGGATGAGTCCTCAGGACTATGTAGGGTGTAGGAGGGAGGAGTCAATTACAGGCTACCAGTAGAGGCCAGCGGGCCTTATACAGTTATACTGCATTCAGACAGGCAGATGCAAAGATACAGTCTAAGAAGTCTACCATTCATTTTCAATGGAAGCCAGCGATATGAAGCTACAGTGCAAAACCGAGTTTGTAGCTGCTGCAAAATAATAATAATAATCTAATCTATCTTTGCGCCTTGTATCTTTTGCATCTGCTTGTGTGAACGTCCCCGTTACTACTTCCTCAGAGTAGCTGGAGCCACAGAACCAGAACAAGCCATGGTAATGTATATATGTATAATGTATATAAAAGTTGTTGAATGAAAATCGGACATTGTTCATTCACATTTTAGAGAATTGATAATTGAATGAGTTGCCTGAATGAGTTGCCTCTACGAGTTGATAGGATGTATCCTTTCCAAATGAGAAATGGCCCGAGGGATCTTGATAGCACTTATTGACTGTCTTACTTTCACGCTTCCCTGTGTGTCGAGGTGCTGGACTTTCATCAACCCCACCAATTGAAAGAAGGTCTGGAGGGCTTCAGCCTGGACCTGCCTGACCAGCCAGAGGCCCTGGAGCAGATACTGGTCGACTGTAGGGACACACTCAAGTACGGTGTCAAAACAGGTGTGTGCATAGCAAATTTCCAGGTGTTTGTGTTTGTGTCCAAGCTTGTGTTGTTATCCATTAGCGAACACAAACTGAAGCAGTAATGATGAGGGAATGGGATTTATTTATTTTCACTCGAACGTTTCGGAACATAGGTGAACCTCCCATGATAGAGGGCAGATTTCTGACCTTTGACCTTTTGACCATTTCTACAGGACATCCCCGCTTCTTCAACCAGCTGTCATCAGGTCTGGATATGATTGGCTTAGCAGGCGAGTGGCTGACCTCTACTGCCAACACTAACATGTAAGATAAAGACACAGGATCTCTTCCTGTTGAAATAAAGACGTTAGTGATATGAGCTACAGATAAGAGACACAAGATTAAACTATATTGATGCCTGTGAAGAAATGGAGTATAGATCAGTGGTTTTCAACCAGTGGTCCAGGGACCCAACATATTCTTTAGTTTTGGGTCTGAGAGGCTAAATCTCATGGTGGTCTGTGGCTCAAACTCAGAATAATAGGGGCACGGTGGCACAGTTGGTTCTGCTGTCGCCTCACAGCTAGAAGGTCCTGGGTTCGATTTCTGCTCGGGACGCTGTGGGTGCTGGCGGCGTGTTTCCTCCTCCGCGTCATCAGTGCCCATACCCGAAGGCGGGGTTGGCGAAAGGGCCTTTCTGTGTGGAGTTTGCATGTTCTCCCCGTGTCCCCTAGGGTAGGTACCCTCACAAAAAACATGCAGTAATCCTGGTCACTAAACTGCCTCCCCCTGGCCAGCCGGGGCGCCTGATGGAGGGGAAAGGAACTGGTTCACGTGTTCCTTCCATGCGCTACGTCCAACCAGGGAAACTCCCCCCTGTCAGGTGTAAAGGAGCAACTTGGACACTCAGGCATGAAGGAAGCATGAGTTCAAGTCTGTTGCTCTCCCCTTGTCCCCCATATATGGGGACTAGGTTGGTGGAGGGTGTGTAGAGCCCAGGATCACATTAGATGATTGACACAGGGGTGAAAAATGGGTTACAAAATCGTGGGATAAAAAATATATTTAAAAAAACAAACTCAGAATAAATAATTGATATCAAAGGGTTGAAACGCGCTGGTGAATAAATCTATATTGGAGCTAATGAAAGCTATTCTACCAGGTTTACATATGAAGTCTCTCCAGTCTTCATCCTCATGGAGGAAGTTCTACTGAAGAAGATGCAAAGCATTGTGGGATGGGCTGAGGATGAGGGAGATGGTATCTTCTGCCCAGGTAAAACATGGACCGATGGACGGATGAGTGGAGGAATTCATTATGTGCAAATACGTTGTTTACTTGGTACATAGCAACAACTACCCCAAATGGGGAAATGTGATGAATGACGATACACCTTAAAAATGTCTTGCTGAAGATACTCTACTCTACTACTCTACATTAAATATGTGCAAATACGTTGTTTACTTGGTAAAGGTTACCTTTGAATCCTGCACATGAATTGTAAATTATATTCATAAAATTAAATATTTCATAGCGATTAATAATTAATACCTGTAATAATAATAACAGGCTTTGGATGTCTATGTACTGTTTTACTTTTTTATTAGCTATTACTGATCTAAATTCAATGTCAGGTATCAGTACTAACAAAATAATGATTTCAACACTGATATAACTGTAAAACCATATCTATATTTTCCCAAAGGAGGAACAATATCCAACCTGTACAGCATCCTGGTAGCCAGGTACCATTTCTACCCAGAGGTGAAGACCAGTGGGATGAGGGCACTGCCTCGGCTGGCTCTTTTCACCTCAGAACATGTAATATAACACACGTGGTAACAAGTATTGTGTTTCATTTATTTTTAGGTATGCTTAGCTTGCCTTACGTTTACATTGTAAGTGTTGAGTTGACTCTTTTCACTGTGCCAAAGTAGGCTACAGTATATTATATTGTACTTTGCATACAATGACTAGTGAACATATTCTATCTACAAGGTCACAGTGCCTCACATAATTTGTGATGTGACGCATTGTGAGCTTGTAGGTCTGCTATTTTTTAAAATGTGGACATTTTTGGAAAAACATGTGTCATGATATGGCCAAAAGAGGGATGGTAGGTTTAAAGTGCAATTGGTTAACTCATGTGGAGTGGGAAGGTAGCCTAATTCCACCATTTCCACCAAGTCTTTTGAACGTTTAAGATCAAAGAAAAGTGCCTATTGTTTGTTCCAAGAATAGCATTGATATTATTTGCCCCACAGGGCTAGTGGAACAAATGACGATGATCATTCCTACTTTCTATTCTGTATAGAGCCACTACTCTGTGAAGAAAGCAGCCGCAGCCCTGGGGCTTGGCAGTGAGAATGTGGTGGTGGTGACATGTGATGAAAGGTTAGTGGAGACTGAGAGCAATATTGAACAAAAGAAATGTTTGCACACCTGTTGGAGGAAACTGTAATGGGAGTGTGTGTGTTTGTGTGTGTCTTTGTCTACCTGTGTACTGATGTGTTTATTTAGAGGCTAGACAGAATGAACCATCCTTTTTCCCCTGTAGAAATTCCCATACCAAACTAGCTGTGTAGATGATCTTCAATGTACAGTCATATATAGGGTAGGATAGACATTTATTGATTTTCATAAGAAAAACACAAAAACAGCTAATAATAACAGATGAGAAAAAGGTCATCCAGGTAAGATTTCCTAAAGTTGTAATAAACTGTTGTCATGTATGTGTTGTTAAGAGGGAAGATGATTCCTGCTGCGCTAGAGGCTTCCATACTGACAGCTAAAGATAAGGTAGGTAGAGGATGGAGACTTTTCATTTTCTGTTGCATACATGTAGCTGCCATCAACCAAGAAAAAACAAAACTGTCCCACTCTTCATAAAGTCCACATAAACGTTTTAATGTCAGCCTATAGTTCATAATGTCAAGATGTTTCCACCTTTTTGAGCCAAAGAGCACATAATTGTATCTATAGATACATATAGATACATAATTGTATCTATGCGGCTATGTTCGGAGCGTAAACGTAATGCTGACAGAGCATAAGTCAGGCATTACTGTGCACTTCTGTAAGATGAATGAATAATAAATGTGTGTATAAAAACTCCCCTCTGGCTCCAGGGTTGGGATCCATTCTATGTCAACGCCACAGCGGGTACCACTGTGTATGGAGCCTTCGATCCTCTCCACGCCATCGCCGATATCTGCCAACAGCATTCACTGTGGCTGCATGTTGATGTAGGCTACAGACGTTCAGCACACGCACGCACGCACGCACACACACACACACACACACACACACACACACACACACACACACACACACACACACACACACACACACACACACACATTTTACACATTGGACATTGCACAAATAGACATTGCTGTCTTGTACGTCTAGATTAGACCAAAGCTAACATTGCAAGCATGCATTGGCTAATTTCACATGCAAATATAATTATGGTGCATGCATCTGCTTCGATCCAGATGTGTTGCATGCCCTTTCCAGTCTCTCTACTGCCCTACCCAAATAAAGCAACATCTAAAAATAAATAATGCAGCGCAGCACAATATGTGAAACGTTTCTTTGCAGGATTAAATGTTCACACAGCAATTTGATGTTGTGTTACCTCAGTCTCTCTGTATGATATAGAGAAGAGCATACAGTACTGTACATCTAAATTAGACTAATTTAGATGTCATAAGCATAAGTCTGATTGACAGTCTTTTCAATTCTTGAAATGTGTTAACGGCTGGACAAGAGCACCACCTAGTGGATCTTCTAACAGAAAACCACACCCTGCTTCAACTCAAGCAGAACAATGCACCTGCTGCTATTAAAAAATATATATATATTGCCTTGGCATCACGTTTATGTACACACACACACACACAATTGCATATGATGCTGTTGTTCTAAACATCATGTACCTGTTGCAACATATGCTATTTGTATATCTTTTTGAGTATTTGACCTGTTTCTAGCCTGTGTTTTTCTCCTGCTCTTATATCTCTATCCTCCTCTGTTCTCACAATAAAAAGTGTGCAAAGAAATTAATAATAAATAAAAATCACCTACACCTGTAGTGTAAACCTGTGATGTGACAATATAGTTGATTCTGATAGAGTAGACAGTACACACACTGAAATATGCTACACATCCACTAAGGATTGTAATACTGGGGAAATAAAGAAAAGAAAATCAGTACAGAAAGTCAAATCATTCTCATTCTCATCTTTTTCTCATTTGCTCTCTTCTCTGTCCCTCTAGGCAGCTTGGGGCGGGGGCTTGCTGATGTCAAAGAGACACCAGGTCAAACTTGAGGGCATTGAACGGTAATTACACCTGCGTCACCTTTCACCTAAAATACTTCCCCACAGTGAGCTGGCTGATCCGTACCTTCCTAACCTTTAAGGTGTATGCTTGCAAGAACTTAGGAAGTGACAAGTTCAGAGACTAAACATTGCCAATGATGTTTCATATGAGTTGACTGAATTTGCAGTTTTTTATCACCACTACGATTTGTCTGCTTAAAATGATCCAAACCAGAGACATTTTTATTAAACCATATCCATTGAAATCCTATACTTTAACAATTTCTATTGTTTTTGTCATGCTTCTCCACAGCGCCTGGTCTGTAACATGGAACCCCCACAAAATGATGGGTGTCCCCCTGCAATGTTCCGTCATTCTGGTCAAGAAGAGAGTGAGAAATAATTACGTCAATTATTTTATTTAGCTATGTTTACTATTTATGTATGTGTAGAGTTCCAGGCAGCTTTGCTTTGCTAAACAATGGATCCATATTTTAAATATTTTAAAATATATATATAATTCAATTAGGCTAGAATCCTATATCAGCATCCTATAGCAACAAATAAAGCGTTCTTTTAGATAACTATTGTGTTGTTAGGTGCGATTTTCAGCAACTGAATATCAAAAAGAGATTTAGAGTACGACCATATAGGCCATTAGATATTTGGATTAATTCTTAGATTTTTTGTCCTTGAAAGCCTACTGCACATAAAGAAACTTTTCAAAATCATCTCCATATATGGCTCAATAATGCTCACTATGGGAGTGGGACATTACATTTCTGTTCTGTCTACATGCTCTGGGTCTCAGAGGTTGACGACTGTGTTCTCGAAAATGTGCATACTAATGTCATCTTCAGTGGTAATTTCAAACAAGACTTAAAACTGTTTTAATTGATACAAGAACAATGGCTTTTCAGCATTCCTCCACATCTTTTGTGTATCGTCAGATAATCAGATTGGACCCCAGCCATGCCCTCGTCTCTGGTCCTATGTTGAAGAGGCTGGTCTTTATAGGAGGCAGGTGGTAATTATGTTCGGCAGGCTGCTCAAGCTCACCACACTCACATGCTGTGCCATTTGCCAAGCCCCACTTCTTCAAGGAATGATTTGAAGTTTCCGACCCCAGTGGGTTGGGTTCATCAGGGGCCATTGCTTGCTGGCATGGTAGATCTTCATCTTTGATGCCATCCCCCGGGTCCTAGATGTAGCGATGGATTCATGTGGGTCTGGTTGTTTCCCCACTACTGCTTCCAACTTCCAAGCTGCCACCATCCAATGCGTTGCCGCATTGGATGGTGGCAACGCATTGGATGGTGCAACAGCATTACTGTAGGTATGGCGGCGGTAGGCCACTTTAGTCTGCTTGTCGTTGTAGTGTCATGCAGGACATGTCAGGAATGTTTCTGGGCTTGCGATGCCAATGCGAGGTGTGGTGGCAAAAATGCATATAAACACTATGGTATTGATTCATTGAATGTAGCCTACTAGTAGATGATACTTAACCCTCTAATTACCACCTGTTCCTCACTGACACACTCATTAGAGACTGCTGACTCATGTGAACCTATAGAGTCCATTTAAGGAATGACCATCTCTTGTTACTCCTAAAACTCTGTACACTGCTGAAAGGATAAAATATGTGTTGGGGATGTGTGTGGGGAGTTCGGAGGGAAGCTCTGGAGGGAGACACTAGTCTCTCTCTGGTGTGATGACATATACAATAAAGAATGGAGTCCGAATCCTGATGGTTGAGTCCTGGTTCTTCCTGATGTTGTTTACTTACTAATAGTGAGACCATTAATTTCCATTGCAAGTACTGTAATGGGAATTTTAGAATGCCAACTACAGTGCCAGATATATGCATTATTGTGTATTCATCTTCCTTCCATTAAGTCTCTTTGCTCACCAATGTGCTCAGTCTAATTCATGCAGCTGTCAATCAAACAGCTGACTTGACTCCTCCACACTGTCAGCAAAGGTATACTTATTTGTGTGTCGCCCTTATGTTTAGCGCAGATCCGTATATGGACATTCAGTGTGGCATCTCTGTTAGGACAAGACTATAAGGACTGTCTGAGAATGGGGTTGAGGAGGCTTGCGCCCGGATGGGCTGATGGAATACGAATAGGCAAGGAGGCCTGTTCCTCACTCTCTGTATGTTGTTACTCTGCCGAATCTTCTGAATAAATTCTCAATACTTCACCCTGAAGAACTTTGTCAATCCTTCATCTTTGGTGAATTAATTCCCATTGCAGAGGGTATAGCAGCCTCCTGCTGGCCAAGGCGATTCTCGCTAGGGCTGGCAGGTGAAACACAGGGCTGGGCTTCAGGCAACCAGCTATGATCTGGAGGGCTCTGTTAATGGTGACATCAACCTTTTTGACCTGTTCAGCAGAGCATCCAAACTTAGCCCCACTGATGATGTCATTGGTAGACAGTTTTCTGAACTGTCCACAGCCCACCTCTGAGATGCAGAGTGAATAGACAAAATGATGTACATACGTTTAAAGTTTTGTTATGTTGTTGATATTATGTGCAATTCACCCTTTTTGTGTGAAATGTATAGACCCTATCCCTGTCTGCCGCCTCTAGGGACTGCTACAGGAGTGTAACCAGATTGGAGCCGATTACCTTTTTCAGACAGACAAACACTATGACGTCTCCTATGACACTGGAGATAAGACCATCCAGTGTGGCCGACACGTAGATGCCTTCAAACTCTGGCTCATGTGGAAAGCAAAGGTGATGAAGTACTATCTCTATTAGCTATAACATGTACTCCTTTCATATACTCTATTGCTCTTCATTCTTGTCTCTGTGACTTTTACAGCATTTTTCACCTGATTTGGGCTTAGTTGTGCAGATTTACAAGCACAATGTATACATGTATAAATCAGGCATTTTGGTTTCCCTCTCTCTCTCTACCTCTGTCCTCGTCTCTGCCAGGGCACTGAGGGTTTTGGATCCCAGGTCAACAAGTGTCTGGAGAATGCTGAGTATCTTTATGATCAACTCCAAAGGAGGGACGACTTTGAACTGGTGTTCAAAAGCAAAGTAAGACTTCGTAGTACGTTACCAAACCAAGCACATATAGGCTGTAAGAAATCCCATCTTAAAAAATAACTTTTATCAAGTGTTTTCCACATGGCCTCTCAGCCAATCACATGCTGTAATGGATGTCTCCCTCTCGACCCATCCCGTGTTCTTCTACCTCTCCCACTAATCCTCTCCTGTTGTTCATGTTCCAGCCAGAGCACAGTAATGTGTGTTTTTGGTACATTCCACCCAGTCTGAAGAAGCTTCCACCTGGCCCTGACAGGAGCAGAAGGTTACACAAGGTCAGTACAGCGCTCACTACTGTACTTTATCAATGCGTGATGTCATATAGATACATTTTTCAATTTGAACAAAGTTTGTTATATAACACATGTGACCTGCCGTACTAAAATAAAATCACACAAGCGTCACAGAACATGTGAGCTCTCAGAAAGCAATGTCTAAACTCTTGTTGATGTAAATGGCCTTAAAGTCTTTCCACTTTGATGTAAAGTAACACTAAATGAGGTATACCTGTGTTAACACACTTATTGTTACACACCCAGTACAAATTAGAATTAATTTATTGAAATCAATTTTTCTGGCACAGGATGCAATCCTCTTTTTCGATTAAAATAAATAAATAAGTATAACATGCTGAATATATCCTCATGCCAATCTATTAAGTTGGCCATTACCTGATTGGCAATGACCTGAAGAATATCTGCGAGGATTGAAACGTTGTAGACTCGTTCAATAAAGGCATCCTTTGCCTTGAAGCCGGTGTGTGCAGGTTCTATCTTTTAAAAATGAAACGTTTTTTTTGGCCTAGCACCCACTGTTGATGTGCGTGTAATTGGGGCATACAGTAATGCAGCCACAGGGCTGAACCCATTTTGGTGTTAGCATTTATGTTATGCTTTAGCTATTGAAAAATAGCAGATCTACAAGCTCATCACGCACCACCGAGTGGCGCGCTACGAGCTTGTAGGTCTGCTATTTTTGAAAAATCAAAGAGTGACTGACAGAAGACATTTTTAGAATCTGATCTCAGGTCAGAATGAAAACTGTCAGGACGTAGAAGACATTTTTAGAATCTGATCTCAGGTCAGAATGGGTTAACATTACACATGTCCTCAGGTGGCCCCTCACATCAAAGCCATGATGATGGAGCAGGGGACGGTTCTGATTGGATACCAGCCGTTTGGATCCACAGTCAATTTCTTCAGGTGTGTGTTCTCCAACCCAGCTACTCAGCCTGAAGACGTCCACTTCCTCTTGGATGAAATCGTACGCTTAGGCCACCAGTTCTGACCTCTGCATTCTAGACTTTCACTCACTGCTGCTTTGTACTCATTTCCTGCTATGGTGCAACACTATAATCTAATGGTGGATTTAAAGTAGTGCAGATGGGTTTCACAATACCAGAGTATATATACACAGTAACATATACCACCAACATAACTTCATGGATATTCTACTGTAAATCGAATACAATACCCTGTACTGTATATACAGTAGGCATATGTTCTTTAATATTGAGGTTAATGACAGACATCTTAACTTAAATGTATCCCCACATCATCTGTGCATAATATAATAATACTATGACTATACTGAATCACTTTTAAGCTGTGTAAGCATATTGACAATGCATTTTGTTGTTTTAAATGTGCTCTATAAATAAAGCTGGATTTCTGATGCCATGTGCTCTCCTTTATCAAGATAATGTAGGCCCTCAATAAAAATATATAAAAACATTAAATAAAAACTTGTTGTTGGAACATGTTTGCTGTCTATTCCTATTTATACCCTATCTTGCCTATCTATGCATCAGCCCATTATGTGACACTGCCTTGTTGTCATTTTTGTTCTCAGAGAACAGAAGGGTAATTCCATCAAAAGAACAGTCACAGTCACTCTGACTACTATTGTAGAGGAACGCAGTTAACATAATGACAGAGGACTCTACTGTATATCATAATGTGTACAGTAGCAATTATTAAGGATTACTTTGACAACCAAACTTTGAACTGTCAATCTCCCTCTCTCCTCTATGATAGCTTTACTCAAACATTGAATACTGCACTGAGTTTAAAGACTTTACAGGATATTGCACATTTACCTATGTAAGTATCATCTACTAGTATGTGTAAACAGTAAAGGGAGGAGGGGATGTGGTAAGAGGTAAACTGCACCAGAGAGAGAGGCACCACCATCATAACTTATCTGCAATTTATCATGGTGAATGGCTTGGGTGAACAGGTCACGCTATGCAGGACAATGTAAATCAGCATGAACACACCCAGGCCCAAAGTAATTACAGCGCACATGCTGGTCCAGATATTACGAGACTTTGTCTCTTCTTCAGTCCTTTCATTCTGTCCTTCCTCGTCCTCCCTCAGTCGCTCTCTCTGGACTTCCATCTCTCTCTCTGTCCACCTTCCATCTCTGCTCGCACGCCACATCGTGGAGTGTCCTTCTCCTGGCAGGGACCTCAATCTGTATCCCCCTGGAAGAAACGGCACAGCTCGGCCGGGCTCGACGCTCCCTCCCTCCAGGACTCTGCCTCGGTGGAAATGCATTGTTCCCATGGCAGCGTCTCTCATAGGACCCGGAGGAAGCTGGTTTAAGCCGGCCATGATTGTACCGGAGTTTGAAACTTGGTCTCTGTCACTGCCCACCGAGAGGGAGGAGTTAGTGCTGGGTAACAGTAACATAAAGACAGTGGTGAACTCTGGTGCCAACAGGTGTCCCAGGGACGACGTCATGGGAACAGCACCCATTATGTACTCATCGTCAGGGAGACGGTCGGCGGTTGGACCGTCCGAAAGCACTGTGACACCACGACACCAGGGGCAGACGATGACTAGCCGAGTGGTTTGATTTCCGGTTGGACGTTGTAGCCATATCTCGCTCAAACCCGGCCTTTCCCCGGTTTGATCCTCCGTTAGGTCAGTGCCATTGAAGTTCGTCACACCTTGATCAATCATCATTTGGTCATTGCTGATTGAAGTCTGAAACTCCGGCCTCGTCATGTTGGTTGTCTGCGCTGTCCCCACACTGTCCACAGCCACCTCCGCAGATCTGTTTCTGACTGGACCATCTGTGGGCTGGGTGCTGCTCTCAGACTCGTTCCGTCGCATCATCTCATGCCATCTGTTCTCCTCTCCGTCATTCCCGTTGGCCTCCATGCTCTCTGAATAGCGGTGAATAATCTGCGCGTGGGGAGCGTTCTCCGTGTGACTGAGTCCATACGTTAGAGCGGCGCCTCTCTGGTCTACCCTCACCTCGGCGTGTGTGACGGTGACCATGCGGCTCAAGCAGGCCGAGCAGCAGGTGTGCCGACAGGCCAGCCGCTTGGCCCGCCGATGCTGACTATATTCATTCAGACATATCTGACACTCCCATTTACAGGGGCCACCTTCCATGGTCAATTACTTTGTCCTTCTGATGTTATTGCTCTGGGAGTGTGGGGGTGTGGGTGGAGGGGCAGGCACAGTTAGTGTAGCAAATGCACTTAGAACTGGGAAGTGGCCTGAAAGGTCCTTGATGAGGTGACAATGCTATTCAATGCATGGCTCTGTGACAGCATAGAGACAATTTCCCAACGAGGATAAATGCAGGATCAAATAAAGTTGTGTCATCTGTCTCAAACAGATTCCATCTCTATCTCCTTTTGTCTCATGGTTTCCTGATTCAAAATACAGCAGAGAAGAGAAACAGCATTTCAAATTGATGTCATGTAAAACGTTTGTCTGGCTCCACTGTGCTCTGCAAAAGTAAAGAGAAGATATATCCATTATTCAGTGCAGTGGTGTAGCCTAATCCCATGTTTATGCTCCTGTAAACAGTGTGGATGAGATAAGTGTACTGTCAAAAGGTAACATTCCCCACTATATGACAAAGAACAGGCATCTGACCCAAGACCTGACACTCAGGGATATAAAATGAATTGTATTTTTGTGTGTCAACAGGATATCCATGCAAAGTACACTACACACAGATGTTTGATGATCAAAAAAGCACCATCAAGAAACTATTTTGTATGCTGAAAATCATGGCTGATGACAATTTGTTAAGAGTTTATCATCTGGTTTTGGTTGAGTTAGGGCCATGATGTCCCCAGAAGACTAACAGTGAATGGCATTTCAGAACTCCCCTCTTAATACTGATTAACTGATTACTAAGATTAACTACATTATAGTAAGTATGTAATAGTCCAATTGAGTGATCACAGCATTAGAGAAAAGTGTGTGTGTCATGGTATCTTATATTCTAGGGATCAGTTTTAATTGAACAAGATCCTTTTCTTGTTCAAGTTTTGCACAAAAACACAAATATGCAATTTGTAAAAATACATGATTACTTTTCATTTATACAAATGGAAACCGAAACAGTGCTTTTTGTTCTTGCTTAATGTAAGTCGCTCGTCTGCTAAATGCCTAAATTGTAAATTGTACACAAATATGCTAATTACTATGTAAGGTTATGATAAGTCCACAGATACATTATGTGCAATGTCAATAACACTTCTTTGCACTTACCAAACCAGTTGGTCAAGAGCCATAACACCTTGTGAAAATGGATAAACTGTACTGCTGCTTAAGGCTCACATGATGAGCTCCACATTTAACTTCATTAAGTGACTGTTATGTGAACCCAGGAAACTAAACTACCGGTACATTCAATTTCTTTACACACTAGGCTACTAACAAAATTAATTAATTAAATTAATTAATTCTGAAATGGAGACTCCAATGGCAATATCGTAAGTTCCTGTATACCCACGTCAACTCAATCTTTTGAGAATGATGAATCATCTTATTCTTAATTTATAACAAAACAAAAGCAGATAAATCTCTTGAGGCAACATTGCAGGTAGGCTATGTCCTATCAAAATCAAGGTAAACATTAACGAAACGAAGTCCCAGACTCCCACCCATTAAAGCAATGTTGACAAACACTTACGCTGTACAACTTTGCAAGTTCAAGTTAAGTAATCTGTAAATCAAATGCAGCCGGTCCTGCAGTAGCCCAATAACCTCTGACTCACTTAGGTTTCAAAAGTAGCCTAGCAGTAGCAATATCGCAAACTTACCTTCTCTTTTAATACCATGCAAAGCGACAAGATGAGCCTTGTAAAAACAAAAACAATCCGGTTGTTTTGACTGTAGGCTAGTAGTGACTAGTGAGTGAGTTTGCCGCACCTTAAATAAGGCTGTTCAGACCAGTGTGCTTCAGTGGGGGCGTTTCCATTCCAACTAGGTACGTACGTAAATATACTTCGCCTACATTATAAGCTTCTGTCGACCATAATATGTAGATAAACAAAAAGTAAAATTGTAAAAGCTTCATGTGACAGACAGTTTACATTAGTACAAAAAGGTTTATTACACAATTTATTGAAAACAATTAGACATTACATTTTAGGGTTAAAATGCATACATTTTAATAGAATTTAATTTTTAGTTTTAGGATTAAAATGTATAAAAAAGGTGCACTGATATCATGTCAAGTCAGTGTCACTGCGGTCAGTCATCTTTGTTTCAGTCCATTATTGCCACCTGTAATGAGAACGATTGATTAGAATTTGCCAAAACAGACTTGAAAATGGCATGTCCACACTTCACAGTGCAACTATTTGACCTCCATAAATGTAAGTAAAGTCACTAATAAGTTAGGCTTACTGTATAGCTGTAGTCTATAGCCTACTTATGACTCGAGCCATATAGGCAGCAACAGCCCTTGTTTCAAAGTACAAGCAAGTGGATTTATGATAAGTTTAACCTGCTGACGGTTTCGCAACACTGTAGCAGGCAACCTATTGCTCTCCTACCTACTACAATTACAGCAATGTTGTGGTTTTGTATCATGTATAATCATGATACATCTGAGCTCTACTGCAGACTGCAGTCCAAGAATGTTGCACATGACATGACATTATAATCTATCTAGTGACCATTAATCTGTATCAACATTTGCACCATTTTGTGATCTGCATTAGTGGAGGAGGACCACTAATACAAAATAAGTTAAACATGGGTGAAATGCTCCTTCATTTTGTCAGCTATACAAGTGTAATCATGCTGACAAACTTTTGAGCAGTTTGTGTATTTGAAAATATGATCTGTGTAGCGCGGGAAAAACTAAGGGTTGGTGGTCAGTGGATCGGTCTGGGGCTGCAATACTGACCTCTTGGTTTCCCAGGTCTGTTCCAGGGATCATTGTAACCTGGCTGCTCCTCCTGGCTGCTCCAGTCTGCATAACGTCTGCTGTGATCTATTGAAGAGATATTACATAGAATTTCCAATACATTAAAGCTAGAATTCTACATGCTAATCTATTACATTTGGCATTAAGATGACATTTTTGCAACACGTTATGCAGTAGGCAGCATACCCTGTGACCAGTTTCTGCGTGGCCCATGCTTCTTTGGGTTTCTCTGCCCATGTCCAGTCTCATAAGTGTCCTCTTCAACCTTTGTCTTGTGCATCTTCCTCGAGTCTGTGGGCGACAGCAAGGTTTTTTTAAATAATGTAGTTCAGAGGTAAAAATGAAATGGTAAAAAGTGCATTTTCAACAGGCAATGCTTTGTAGTTCAGTGCTAATGGGTCTTCCATTTTCAAAGCGTTGAACTTCATCTCATGAGGTGTTGGTTCAACGAAATCTCATGCTGTTGGGCAAACCTGTTCCTAGTTGCCTTAAATGTGACATACCTTCAGTAAAACAATAATTAGTATAGGAAGACATTTACCAGGATTTTTCTTGAGCTTTGGTACCATACAGCGTCCAGTCTGTACCCCACGGTCATGCATGTTCGCCTTAGACGGAGACACATCGTCCAATTTCTGGGCAATTACCTCCAGCTTAATTAGCTTATGCTCCCAAAAGTCTTGTCCCTTTTCTTCATTGTTGGTGCTCAGCTGACCAACACATGGGCTTTTCTCCTTTGCTGGATTGTTGGGGAACATGGATTCTAATCGCTCTGGAGAGCATGAACTTTCCATCACATGCTCTGTAACATTCAGAGCTCCCTGGTTTGGGCTTTTATTAGCCTCGGGTTCAGAAGACCCTTTTTCAGAGAAATCCTCGTCTCCCTCTTCAGCACTGGGAATGGATGCATTTATATTGCTGGGGCCAACAGCGGGTGAAGCCAGGGAATCCTCCCTTTCTGAAGGCTCCATATTCAGGCCTCGTGCTGGGTTCTCAATAATCTGTTCAGACTCCATTTCTAGTCTCTCATGCGAGCCTAGCTCAACAGCTGGGGTAATGCAAATATCAACATTTTGCTGGGAGGTCAGGGGGACCCTATTGTGGCCCATTGTGGAGCCTTCTGAAACATGTGCAGCAATATGTTCAACAATGTTTTCAAACAGCTTCAGTTCAGAAAACCCTTTTTCAAAGACATCCTGCTCTCCTTCAGCACTAGGAATGGATGCCTTCATTTCTTTCGGGACAACAGCAGGCAATGCCAGAGAATCCTCCCTTTCTGAAGGCTCCATATTCAGGCCTCGTGTTGGGTTCACAACTATTGTTTCGGACCGTTTAATTTCAGACGCCGTCTTATGTGGGCCCAACTCATGGGCTGGGCTAATAAAAGGCAAATTTTGCTGGGATAACAGGGGGGACGTATTTTGGCTGCACTGATCGAACCAGCCAGCCAAGGGCAAACACACCGAGACAGATTCGACGGACGACATTGAAAAGCGACGACTCAGCCTTCTGTTTCTCTTGGCTTTTAAGCTGCTGCCATTTGTCAACAGATAATTTTTACCTTCATCTGCAACTTCTTCAGCAACTCTATCAGACTGCAACATGCCATTCCGCATCAACCACTCGTCAGTAGGGAAGTAGGGGACCAATGACTCCACAGACCATACAGACTGATTCATTTTTTTCGACTCAGAGTATATTCGGGGAAGGACATCTATGGAGTCTTCAAGTGAACCAGGATCATCATTAAAGACATTGTGAGATTCATTAAGTTGATCTAGAAATCCATTTTGGGGCACCCTCTCTCTGCATGGGTTGTAAGACGTGACAGAATTAACCGACCACAGGGACTCATTTGCTTTTCTACTCTCAGACACACTCTCGTGACGGATAAGGGGCTCCCTCTCCTTAGTACCATGTTCATCATCGTCTTCTACTGACTTATGGCGCCTCCCGTCAGTTGAATGTACAGTCATGGTTTCCTGCTCAGACACAGTTTTGTCATGTGTGGGAATCTGGTCCTCACTCTCACACAGCTGGTCTACCAATTGTTCCAGAGATCTTTCCCTGCTCTCATAATGGGTGGTGGAGGGGACTCTTCTTTCTTTGGCGACGACATCCTCCTCCTCTCGGTCAGAGGAGCTACAGACAGGCACCAAGCTGTCATTGGACGCCACCGACCACCCATCACAGTTGCCGATGCTCCTACGAACACTTGGGGCAATGATGTCCTCACAAACGCTCCCTTTATTCCTTTTCTGCATTTCCAAAGGTTTACTGACACATGATGAGTGTCCAGTCTTGGCCAAACGGGGCTTTAAAACCTCCCCTGCGAGGCCTGTGCTTCTGTCACAACCTTGCCCGTCAACCTGGAAGTCTTCTTTGATGTTGCGATCAGGAGAGGGGCAGTCATTTTGCTCCTCAGTGCAGGCCAGCCTTCCTGAGCTGGAGCCTGGGGAGGATGTTGCTATGCTTCCACGTCCTGATTCTGTGCTTCTTTCTGTGTAAAGGCCTCCAATTCTGGCTGATGTTGCCGACGATGCCGGTTCAGTTTGCACCTCCGAGTTCACCATCTCTCTGGGGACATAAGAAGGGGGGCGGAAGCGGCGGTTCTGGTACGGATTGTGGTATGGTCCAGGAACCTGGGTTTGGTGAAAGCGCCGGTAGTCGACTGGTGGGAGATGATGCGACTGGGGAAACATGTAGCCCGGAGCCTCCATGTAGGGGTTGGGTAGGAATGGGGGCATGACCAAACCGTAGCCTTAGAATGAAGAGAGGGATGACAGGTTTATCAGATGTGTTTTCTTATGCTTTTTGAATAGGTCATAGAATTAGGGGGGAGGGGGAAGAAATAACACTCACCCATGCCTGGGAATCCTGTGCCTGGGAATCCAGAGCCTGGGAATCCAGAGCCTGGGAATCCAGAGCCTGGGAATCCAGAATAAGGGTTACAAGGGTAGGGCATGGGCCACTGGTACTGGAGTAGAGGGGGTGGAGGCATGGAGGGGATGTAAAAGTAAGGCCGGGGATGGTGGGCTTGAGGATGAGAAGGTAATGGAGCCGAGGGCTCCGGGGGCGCGTAGGGATCTGGACCACTGTGTCGGGGGCCATGCTGTCCATGTTGTGGTGCACCAACAGCATTATGGGTTTGAGGATTTGCATTTGCTCCATTTGGTACAGGATGAGATTGAGGTAGTGCGCTCGCAAACCGTGGCATCTCCATATCAGACCTACAAAGAAAAGTGTTCAAAGTGTTATTAGAAATACCAGTAATTATACTGTACCACTGAAAAGATACTGTACAATGTAAGAAGAAGGCCTGCTACTTTTGAAAAAATATGGGGCAGGTTCTTTGAGGTTCTACCTTCAATATCTCCTCTGGGTTGATTTAGTTTGAGTTTTTATTTATATTGTTATTTTCATGTATTTATCCGAGTTGTTGCTTTCAAGAGGTGTTGTGTACAATACAGAGTAATGAGAGCTGTGTAGTTTTCCTTTCTGGGGTTGGGGTGGGGGGTGGGTGGGGGGGGTTTGTTTTTACTGTTTTTGTCTTTTCTTTTTTGAGTTAGTCTTGTCTTGTTTAAAAAATTAAAAGAAATCATGATTCTGTAACTCATTGCGGTAAATATCTGCATTATCAATAAATAAATCTTAAAAAAAAGAGAAAGAAATACCAGTAATTAGATGAGCTACAGACTGACTGCAGCTGCATTATGATGTCAAAGCCATTTCACCTGACTATCCTGGTATGTATGGAGAATGCATAGCAACCTCTGGCACCTACTGATTATTGGCACCCATTATCTCAACCAGTCTGACAGAATCAGAATCTACAGCCTGGGATAATTTATTAGCTGCCTATTGTATTGGGTGTAACATCCAACAAGGCTGCTAGTGCTATAACCGCAAAGATAATTTGCTACCTCGACAAGAATGTCAGCACAAGGAGCACCCAGACATGATCCCTGCTCCCAACTGTTATCACCGCTTTCCTCACCACACAGTGAATGACTGACAGAACACCTCAAAGCACACGTCAGTACATGCAGCTTTAAGTAGGCCACAAGCTGTGAAATTAACCATTATGTCAACAGACTTGCCACCTCCCTTTTCCATTGCATGTGCAAAAGAAATGGATCCAAATTACAAATGAGGATAGCAAACATTATGCAAACATTGATCAAATGACATTTCCTACTGTAGATACGTTTGTCTGGATAGTGGGATACAGATCACATGTTAATACCAGGCCAAATTGAACAAGTAGTCAATACCCTAATGTTTACATTAACCTATAATTACAGCCCATGCAGAGTTTACATCAATACAGTTTAATAAGTGATAGAGATAAAAAGAGAAGGATCCGGGCACACAAAATGAGGAACGCCTTTATTAAATTAAAAGGCAACTGCCAACATGTTTCGACCCAACAGGTCTTCATCAGGGCATTCTTGCCCTGATGAAGACCTGTTGAAACATTGAAACATGTTGGCAGTTGCCTTTTAATTAAATAAAGGCGTTCCTCATTTATTAACTTTGTGTGCCTGGATCCTTCTCTTTTTTATCATTATCACATCCTTCTACCTCTCTCTTCTCCACAGTTGAATAAGTGTTTTGTTTCTATGAAATGTGACAGTCAGTGAATTCAGTAACTATGTACACTACAGTATGCAGCATGTATAGTGAGAGAAACATCAAGGTGTAAAACCATGCATTTACAAATATTCCTTGGAAATCTACTAGAAGACGTACGAGATTTAGACAAAATGCATATAGTGCATTTAAAGTATAGTGCAACAAATGTGTATGTGGAGTGGACATTGAACTTATTAGAACTTCAGTCTCAGAGCTCTAGTAGCATAAAGAATCCACTACATGAAATGTGGCCAAAATTCAATGTGGATTTGGCATTTATAACTCTGAAGTAAGTAAGTAATGTTGGGCATAGGACTAAATGATAACCTTTAAAGAATGTGATAGGTATAATGTATGATAAACATTTTGAATTAAATAATTATGGTTGGTAATTGACTGTGGGCAAACAATTGCTGTCCATTAGATAAAAAATAAGCCTCAGACAAATGCTGTGCGCATCACTTCCTCAACATGTTCCATTATGATTCCCATTGGTGCATGTACAGTACAACAAATGCAACTGAAAATAAATTACCTTTTAACACCAAATCAACCTCAAAGTTCAGATGATGCAGAAATCATTTGATCAAACAGCAGAAAAGCTACACCTGATTTTAAGTAGCTAATTGTGAGGGGTGTGGTCTATATACTGGGGGTATAGCTGTGCTGCTATTGGTTAGTTAATCTTAAATCTTCCAATCAGATATGAACACAACACTCTGATACACTCTTGGCATGGCACTGGGTACGCATAGTTTACCAGTAATAACCCTACCAGTAATAAATAAAACAATAAAGGCCACCATTTATAAATCAAAAGTGTAAGCCTTATCTGCAATAAGCAAGACCTGATCTAAACCCTGCAGATACATTTCAGTTCCAGTGGTGTTATGCAAGGAACTGGAAGGGGTGCGATCGATGCTGGGCATGTGCCACGACATTCATGGGTGGCAATCTTGTACCGGATGTTCAATGAACTTATAAACTAACACAGTTTTTTCATATCATCGAAAATGTAACAACACAGCCATCTTTTTAGACAGCCACACAGCCATCACTGTGTTTCAGTATGTTGACAAGCTTCATGGAGATGCTAATTTTCCTTTACACCTGCCCACAGTGCCAAAACTACTAGTAACTGGTGTACTGACCATGGTATTACTGTGCTTAACTGACCAGCCAACTGGCCTGACCTGATCCCCACAGAGAATATAGGTTGTATTGTCAAGAGGAAGGTGTGAGACATAAAACTGAACAATACAAATTCATTTACGGCTGTTATCAAAGCAAACCTGTCAGGTAGCTGACGAAGGCCCCTGAGGCCAAAACATATTGTTTTCCGCTCTGTCAATAATTTCTTTTGGGAGCTTTTACAACTGACCCACCAAGGTGAATCTGGCAATAATACTAATGACCGTAGTCTTACCATGAAACATGTCGGGTGGTCGTTAAAAGTTGATTTCTCCCTCTGTCATTTCATCGTATTTCTAGTTTATTTAAATAATGTCCTGCACATTTGTCCAGTGCATAGCCTACTGCAGGCCTGGTTGACTAGATTTAGAAGACATTTTTGAAGGTTTATTTTATATGGAGAAATCCCATCATTTAACATGCATCTCAATGGGTGAGGACAGCTTGTCCTGTCTCCTTGCTAACGTGCTTATTGGACGGGTTGGGGAGGGACTTGGTGAAGGGCTAATTGCTACTAGTAAAAGGCTGTTGTCCTGTGAATATTCTGTGAAAGGCTTCCCAATCAACGTCACTGTAACTCTATGGGCCCCTCTGTGTGGCCTTGTTATCAAACTAAAGACATTGTGGCTCTACCTGACAAACAATTGAGAGAATGTCTTCATTGAATACTTTAACATTTCTCCTCTGAGAAAGCAGTCTCTGCGCAGCTCGTGCGCGAGATCTGGGTTCAAATCCAGGGTAGAACAGGAAATCAATCATTTTATCTCAGATAGTGAAGTGTCAGCTAACGAGATTACCTCATGTCATTTGCTTTACCCTAACATTTCTTCACCAGTATGGAATAATGTCACAACGAAGCACACTTTAACTCTGCGACAGCACGTTCAGCAAGGCTGTGAATGTTGAGTGGATGAATTGCAGACTGCAGAGAAGGGGGGAGTAGAGAGCAAGAGAGAATATTGAGAGAAATAGAGGGATGGGAAGGAAAGGTCAATTGGGGCAATTTTTTTTTATATTGTTTTAGATACTTAAGCTGCTCTGTGTTAAAGTTATAGTAATCTACTTAACATAGAGTAAACATTTGTATTGATGTTTTTCAGACAACAGTCCTGACTTATTTTATTTACTTGGGTGCCACATGAAGAGCACACACACACCTCAGTCTAAAATCCATTAGAGCAGAGTACAAATTGGTTGTTATCTAGAAATGTAAATATCAAGCGTTTAGCACACCTACAGTCAGCAACAAAACAAATCTAAACAAAAGTGCAGGTATAGTAGTATCATGAGTGGACATCACCAAAACAGTGTATATTAAAGGACAGCCAGTTTGGTAGTGTTAAAGTGCAAGGATTTTAATGGCACACAATACAACTGCAAACATCCGACAAGTTCATGTCACCCATGTTAACATTGCACTGATGAAAGTCGACACTCTTACTGTATAAAAGCTTGACATGACTCATTTTAATACGAGAGACAGATTAAAGCCATGCACATTTTCTAGATACATGGAAATGTGACATGAAGGCCTATGGCCCCTTTATGCTTTGACAAATGAAGATCATGTCATGTCACATCACTCTTTTTTTTTTCCTTCTTTTTTTGCTGAAACATAAATTGGGGCTGAGGGGAACATGAGATGCAATTTAATTTGTGGTCATATAGCCCACAGCGTCTCCATTTGGAGCTATTAAAAAGTCTGGGACTACTAAAATTGAGCACACCTCAAGTCACATGATACACTTCATTCACTTTTTTAAATTTACATCAAACAGCATTTTCACAGTTCAGATACAGTATAATCAACTGGAAGATTCAAAAATAAATAAAAGTTCAGTTCTTTCCACCATATATTGTTTTGGCTTGAAATCATACATTACGATTGGTTATGGTCTACATCATACATGTACAGCAAATTACTGTTTTTTACACTTTTAAATTGAGATCCCACAGACAGGGCCAACTGTACCCTACCCGCTATACTGGTACTTAGTTTGCCTGTCATTTTTTGCAGAATGTACACATTTTACAATACAGCCTGAGGCTAATTTTCTTCCACCAGGCCAGGACCTTCTGTGCTGCCAGGTTAAACTAGGAGTGTTATGTGTTAAGAGAGGCTGGGTCTACACCTTCCAGACCAAGTCTCTGTTAACACAGACACTGTGAGAGGAGGCAAGCAAGGACACTGACCTAATAGAAGCAAGCTTCCCATTCTTTAAATGCAATCACTGTTCATGTATTCATATATAAAAGACGCAAAGTAATGATTTCTTTCAACTCTTGCGGGTCCATTTTACACCCCGATAGTTGAATTCGAATTCATGGTGTAGTTAAATTGCTCAACTTCAGATGACAATACCAAAGACATCTTGTAGTACTGGCCATCCATTAACATTGCTATTCAGAGATCGTACTCTTAAGTTAAATTAACACTAGTTAGAGATTTGACTATCTATACTGGATCAATGCTGGGAGAGCATTCCACCAATATGGATTTCAAACCTTATTTATGTTACAGATGCAGGATAGGGGAAATCAGTATGCAGAATTGGCAGAAACCCGATTACCCCTACCGAAAATACAGTAGTCCAGTAGAAACATCTGATTTAGCCTATCAAGATAAACCTTGCATAAGAGTTTTAAATGGTCAACAAATGAACTGTGAAAATGCAGCGCAGCATCTATTCTATTACAACAATACTACATACTGCCATTACATCTGTACTCTGTAATCTCCATTTACAACATCATTAGTGTCAGGTTAATACAGTAGAGTGCTTTGTGCGCTTTTCTTAGTGAGAAATTAAGATATACATTTATAATAAATATTTAGAATATAATATTTAAGTTAACATCTTGTGCTTCTTTTCTTTGTGGATCCTGTGGGTGAGAAGTGACAGGTTATGTTTCGCTATGAGCAAATTACAAAACAACAAAAAGTTGTGTACCGGTAGTTGTATATTACACAAACTGTAGACCTTTTATCCCCTCCCCCCCCCCCCCCCCCCCCCACTAAAAAAGGCCAACGTGCTGCATTGCATGCTTGTAGATCTATTTTCACTGAATGTGCCCCCCCCCCTCCCGGATATGGACACTAGTGTTTATCTGGTAAACAAACGAACCAAGGAGTGAGTTTAGACCTAGTGGCTGTACTGCATGTTGCTGTATGTATTAACCTTTTCTAACTAGTGTGAAACATCTTTTTTTTTCTCACACATGCATGGAAGCAATTTACAAAGTGAATGTGGTTAAGTTACCTCTGCCTCTGTGAGAGCGAGATTCCTCACTCTCCTTGTACTCGTGTTCAGGCCACGTCTTACGGTGAGGCCTTTTGTGCTGGACGTGCACTGAAGAGACAAGAGACGGGACACATTCAGATGTTCATGTTAAGACACCATGTTTATGCTTATGTTTATGTTTTAGCTGCAGGACCGGATGGTGTGACAGGAAGGGTTTTGAAGGACTGCGCAGACCAACTGGCGGGTGTCTTCACCAAGATATTCAACCAGTCCCTACAACAGGGCGTGATTCCACCCTGTCTGAAGTCCTCCACAATAATTCCCCTCCCAAAAAAGGCAAATGTCAGCAGCCTAAATGACTACCGGCCAGTGGCACTTACACCTATCATCATGAAGTGTTTTGAGAAACTGGTCCGGAGACATATTACAGCTAGTCTACCATCCACACTTGACCCCCACCAGTTTGCATACAGAGCCAACAGGTCTACAGAAGACGCCATAGCGACAGCTCTCCATTCCACACTCACACATCTGGAAAAGCCAAGGAGCTACGCCAGGCTACTCTTCATAGACTTCAGCTCTGCGTTTAATACCATCGTGCCGGGCAGACTAATCCCCAAGTTACTGGAGTTGGGACTCTCAGCACATCTGCCTCTGGATTAGAAACTTTCTGACAGACCGCCCTCAAAGAGTGAGAGTAGGACCCCATCTATCCTCAGCACTCAGCATCAGCACTGGTGCTCCACAGGGCTGTGTGCTGAGCCCCCTACTCTACACTCTCTACACCCACGACTGTACTCCCATCCATCCTAGTAATGCCATCATCAAATTTGCGGATGACACCACAGTGGTGGGACTCATTACAGAAGGGGACGAGACTGCGTACAGGGAAGAGGTGAAAGTGCTGTCAGAATGGTGTGAGAAAAACAACCTCATTCTCAACACCTCCAAGACCAAGGAGCTGATAGTGGACTTCAGGAGGAAGAATATTCAGCCTATCCAGCCTATCCACATCAATGGAGAGGAGGTGGAAAGGGCCCCAGACTTCAAGTTCCTGGGCATGAACATCTCGGACAACATGACCTGGAAAATGAACACCACTGCGCTCCAGAAGAAAGGTCAACAGCGACTGTATTTTCTCAGAATGCTGAGGAAAATGGACCTAATGGAGAGTGTGCTCCTGTCCTTCTACCGATGTGCCATTGAGTCGGTACTGATCTACGGCATCTCTCTGTGGTTTTGCAGCTGCACGGCGGCAGAAAGAAAGTCCCTTCAGGGGGTCATAAACACTGCCCAGAGGATCATGGCATGTCCCCTTCCATCATTGGAGGACCTCTACAAAAGACATTGTAGCAGGAGGGCCAACAGTATCCTCAAGGACCCATCCCACCCAGGTCATCACCTGCTGCAACTCATGCCCTCAGGGAGGCGCTATAGGGTCATCAACACAAGGACTAATAGACTGAAGGACAGTTTCTACCCCAGAGCAGTCATAGCTCTAAACACTGACACTTGAACCCTGACACTCGACACTTTATGAACTAGAAGGACTTACTGTGCAATATGCGTTAAATGTTTGTATTTTGTGTTTTATATAGAGTATTATGTCTTTTGTTTTAAATGCACTGAGCTGGTTTGCAAATCAATTTCGTTGTCTCGTACAATGACAATAAAGATATTCTGATTCTGATTCTGATTATCTCATATAGCACTGACGAAGGTCCTACAGTATGACAGAAACGTTTGTCGCTTTTTGCATCTTTTAGCACATAAATGAAAATGTATGTCCAAGGAGTCTTCCTTAGAGTTTTTGTAGAGTGCAAGTCTACTTTATCAAGTACTTTTTTGGTATTTGCACTTTCAGGGCATGGATAGAATGAGCAGAAAGGAAGCCAAACTGAATTTAAATTTCAGAATAATCTTCGGAAAGTTGATGCGTTTCTGTACGACAGGCTCACCTTGTTCGTGCATCCCATTATTTGACCTTGATAACGTGGGTTTATATTTGTCTCCACAGCTGTCTGGGTCTGATGCAGCTGGGCGTTCTCTCCAGGCTTTATATACAGTAAAAGAGGGTTAAGAATATTAGAGAAATGAAACGACTTTGAACCTGTATTCTGGGGAGGACGTGAATTTCTAACACTTTATTAATTCTAACTGGATTCTGTGTCTTGCTCTCTAGGTGTTGAAATGAGGCGGAAAACATTAGTAAACTGCACTTTAAAGGTAAAGGCAAACCATAGCCCAAGGGAGAACCTGGGAACTCTGCCTCCCAGTTATTAATCTTTTTTTTGTTTTTGTTTTTAACAGTTATTCATCTTTAAAGAAATCCTTAAAATAGTCACACCTAATAATCCTACCATTATAAGTCTTGGGAGGGCCATTTCTTTGCCTTTTCCCTTTAAACTTTTCAGCTTTGCTTGTCCTTGGGGCTGCGGTGCGGTATTCTGGGTGCCTGGCATAACCATGGTCCTGCTGCTCATCAGGGACACCCATCTCTTGTCCTTCTCTGCGCTCCTCATAATCATGCATAATCCTGGACCTATGAACATCTTTGTTAATTCATTACAAAAAAATAATAATCTTTCATTCAGGGACAAAAAAACGACAATGGGCAACAGATCAAGAAAATTATCTGAAACAGCCAACTCCAAAAAATGTAAAAGCGCCCGATCACCTTGGATATAGGTATGGGGAAGAGGGGTGATGGTAAGGAGGATAAAGAGGGTAAACATGAGATCTGACTCCAGGATAGTGATCAGAGAGCGTATGATACATCTCTTCGCTCAATTCTTCATCCTCTCGGTACTCCTCTGCTCCCTGCTGTGCCCACTCATTTGACCTGTCTAGACTCGGCAGACTCCCTCCCATTTTTCCCATCCTTGTGTTCTTTTTCTGCAGACTGGTTCCACAGCAAACACAGATATGAAGCAACGTTTCTGACCGTTTGAAGGATGGAGCCATTGACCAAAAGCGATTGTCCAACCGTGCATCTTGACTGCAGTAGTCCGTTTCGGCTGCCATTTTCCCAACACCTGTGTATACAGGCTTGCCGGACAAAGGGTTATGATCGCCACCTGTGAGGTCATTGCAGAGTTCTGCAGAGAAGTACTCGTCCTTGGAGGACAGCTCATCGATGGACAGACTCAAAATGCTCTGGCGCTCATTAGCTCCCTGTTAACCAAACAAGAACAGTACGTACCAAGACTTTTACTTAAAAATAATAATCATTGAACACATGTGTTTATACAGATGTTGACGAGCAGCCATGAACCCATGTAAAAGGTGTATTATGTGCCAATGTTTGTACACCAATGTTAAAAAAGATAATGCACACTGATAATAGAAAAGATACTCTGAGAAAAGCTTCTTCAAAGTATGCAGAATCTGCTGCATGTCAAAATAGTACTTGCATATGGATTATGGACACATTACTAGCAGGTTTTCCTGATGATGTAGGACCATTTAATAAGCTTTCTTAGCCCATGGGAATCATTTGATTATTCTAAAGCTAGTTTATAAACATTACATCAATCCTGAGTGACTATAATAAATCACAAGCATTAACCAGCCGTGTGTAGTGAACCGTCTAAATTGTGACCTGCTTACAATTACAACCGCCAAACTGCATTCCTCGTGGGATTTTGCTAAAGTAGTTCCAAAATCACTATTTGTTTTGGATACGACAGCCAACAATGAAGCTTTTGAGATAAATATTTGTTGAACGATTGCAACATCCAACAAATTGTTAGTGTTTTATGTAGATATAGTCAGTCTTTTGAATAAATTCCATGTAGTTTGTCACATTTTAGTATTAGTATTTTTTTTTTGTTTTAGTCTAGTTTTAGTTGACAAAATATCAAGATTTTAGTCAACTGCGCTGTGTGCCGATTGCCGAAAATAGCAGATCTATAAGCTCACATGTCACGTGGCATTGGTCTGACCTAGTCCGACCATTACCAAACCTACAAACCCTAACCTCACGGGTTAGCCTAGCCACGGGTGATTTGTAACCCGCTGCACGGGTCGGACTAACGGGAGGTCTGACATAAGGTCATCACCCTGTCATGCTGAGACGTTGTGAGCTTGTAGATCAGCCATTTTAGGCGCAACACCTTCAAGCATAAAGTCACTCGTCTTAGTTCTCCACTAGCCCCCTCCTTAACCTTTTAGTCTAGTTTTACTGAAATTGTAGGTATATTTAGTCATCATCATAGCTTAGTATTTAGTTTTAATCTAGTTTGTTTTTATCTAGTGAAAAAGGGTAGTTAGTGAAAACTGTCATACTTGTAGTAACACTGGTACCGTAAAATTGCTTGAGCACATCACCTATCAACATGACACTGACTGAACTGACCTGTATGGTGGAATGGCAGTAGTAGTCATAGCTCTGAGGGGTTGAAGAGTCAATGAACCACAGTGACTGCTCTTGCTCCAACATGCCTGTGGTCACCTGGAATCAACCCAACCATTTTAATAGTAATTCACCAATTTATTCCCAAATACGGCTACATGCAGACCTATTCCCGTTTCAAATTGCAGAACTTGGATGGACTTAATCGGGAGGTCTCAAATGGATGTTCATAGAATACCATATACTGGTCTGAAGGTCATTATGCAGATCACTCAAATATGCAATGTCCCTCCCCCTTGCCAAACAGTGTTTTGATTATTTAAAGTGGTAATAATTGTGTCATTGAGTTAATTAGGTTTGAAAAATATATCTAATAAATACATACTTTTACATGTACACAGAGAATTTGGTTGTACATTACATGCTGTGCATATATTATGTAGCTGATTCGGTCTGGCTTATTAGCCAGGCTATATATTATGTAAATTTGCTGTGTGGGTGCCACAATACACATTTTTGAAAAAACATTTTTAACAACTTTTCCTTGCATTCTATTCCACTTCCTATTCCTGGCTGCTGGAAAGCCATAACTTTCAGGGATCAATAGTTTAATCATATCTCACCTTGTCACAGGGTAATCGAAGGATGCGATAGGGCAGATCCTTCTCAGGTTCTGCCCCCAAGTTTCCCTCACCAATCACATTATCTTGTGAACCAGCAAGGTGGAGCATTTGATCCTAGGAAAGAAAGACACATTTAGCATACATGCCTCTGTGCCCAAACAAAATAGACATCATATATTAACTTATAGTGACTGATGGTTGAATAAACTTATAAAAGTCTGCATTTGCAAATACAGAATCTTTGATTACCATATTACCCTTTTGAACTTCTCTTACCCATTGCTTCACAACTTTATGGTTTCTGATTCACCTACAGTATGTGGCCTTCCTTATGCACCTATTCATTTTAATAGGTTTGCCATCTATCTATTATTGAAAAGCGATAACTGCATTCATGAACCTGATTGTGGAGGAATTGTGGAAGAAGACACTGAGCAGATGCCAGGAATTTGTGCTCAGACAAATTCTCAGTAATGTCCCAGCTCTGGTTCTTCATCCGTCCACTGTTCTCCTCATCTGAAGACACATCAGGATTTGCGTTCAGAGAATCCAGTTTTTCACGACCTGTGACATTTTCGGTCTCAAGACGGTAGTCTTCTCCGTTGATTGAGGAACTGTCGAGGGGAAGCACATCGATTCCTGACCCCATGGACCAGGTTTCATGCGAGGCTGAATCCCCAGTGTGAGCTCCAGACCCTGATGCCCAAGATGTGTCAATCAGACTCTGTCCACTTGAGTTTGGGCCGTTCACTTCTGGAGTGGTGCAGTTGCTGGCTGTGGGTTGTCGTGGAATTTGGGGACATGTTAACGTCTGGGATTGGATTGGTGTGTAGGACCTTGCCTTGTCTATGCCGACAGCTGGTTCATGAGCGTGTGGCTGGGGCATGCAGTCATTAGACAAGGCTTCCGTCTGTCCAATTACACGTGGCTGTCTCTGTGGTAGAGGTTTCATTTCTGGAATACAGAAACGCCATTGATATAGCACTTATTGACCAAACAGTCATATACAAAGATATCACACAATCAGTGAATCAATTAAGTGAAATTTGAATGTCTCACCTGTCCTGTTCACTTCTTTGTCAGGAGGAGACTCCATCTGATGGCAGAGATCCTTAACAGATGCGGTTAGGTCCTCATCCGTCTCTGGGGTCTCGTTGGTACTGAGGCCATCCAGACTTCCAATGAGCTTGTTGAGTGGATCGTCCTGCTCCGTTTGGACCTCAGAACTTGCCGTCTCCCTCTTAAAATTCTATAAAGAACAAATTACATGATCATTTTTGAGTGGTGCAACCACTCCTATGTTTGTCCCTGCCTGGGTCCCTGGCTGAGTCTGTCTGAGCACGAAATAGCGTTTGGTTTGTTTTCACCACCAAGTGTCACTGTTGTGCATCCTAACACACGCACATATTAACTGTATAGCCTATATTGATTTCACGTGTGACAGTACAGGGACCCCCTGGGGACCCCCACATTGTAACTGTCATTTCTCGCCCCGCGTCCGAAATAGCCCGGCTCGTTGGACGCCCGCGTCCTAAATGGCCCGGCTTGTCGGAACCGGGCCAGCCCCCTGGGCACGTTCCTTGGGGTCTTGATGTTCTGGGGACCCCCACACAGAGTTTCACCACTCACTTCACAGTACACGGGTGTGAAGTGAGTGACTAAATGTGAGTGAGTAAATGACTACTAGACGTATATTTGATTCAATAAACCAATTGGTAAATGAGAAAGATATATAATGCTGATGTATATTCAAAGTCTGAACAAGTTTTATACGCACATAATGGTTCAAGTGGAAATCACTGGCAGAAGGAGCTGCATAATGCTGAGGGGTCAACATGCATCTGTAGTCAACAGGATACATAGGGGCCTGAGGCATCACATATCCTGGACACCCAGACATGTATGGGTATGGTGCCACATACGGACGCACATATGGCAAAGCTAGGTTTGGAGACAAGGTACAAAAATGTCAACATGAGAGCGCACACACAAACAAAGAGTTCAAAGTAGGCTACTCCAGTAGTGATACGGATTTTTCTTTCATATTATTATATTCAGAGTCCTCTATCCCTGTATCTCAACAGCATCAAAGAATGAGGAGGATAGATAGAAGACTTTATTTTACCAGATAGGCCATACTGGCTGTATGGATTCATGTTCCATTGGTATGTGTAGAGAGATTGATTGGCTGGTTGTACATATGAAAAGGGTCTGGTGGGGTGATGGTGGTGGTGGTGGTGCCCTGTTCCCGGAGAGTGCAAATTGTTCATGTCTGGAACAGAGAAAGGCAGATAGAAAACAAAACATGGACCAATAAGCAATAGAGACTCCATATTTTGTGATTGGTTTTAAACCCATTTGCCATCAACAGCGTGGGGAAGATGTTTGCTTGGGACACCAAAAGTGATCCGTCCAATGATGGATTACATTACACACAGAACTGGAATGTCAGTTCATTAGATCAAAGTAAAAAGCTGGTTTACAGGGACACAATTTAGCATTCATAGCCATACTTGCCTGCCATTGTTTTGTCAGGGGCAGAGAGACAAGGTTAAATACACCGCAAAACTGAAAAAAGAAAAAGTTAAATGTATTAAGTCTATAATGACAAGCAACCTATATGCACTATTATGCAGAATATCTAAACTGTTATGAGGATGAGGAATGCTTGTTAAGTTGTTTGTGGTGATATTTTGTATTAATGTGTTGCCAAATATGAGCAGTGATAAAGATAATCTGCCCAGTTCCTTCAGACTATTATTAAATCTAGACTTATCTTATACATAATTAAACTTACAGGTGAAAAAGGTGATGTAAGGGGACTGTCACTGTAGTTGATGAGTGCGCACAAGATGAGGCCAAGCCATCATCCTCCACTCAGTCTTATCACCTCACCTGAGAGTGCTGGAGCCAATCACCTTCATTACTTTCAGCTGAGACTGAGAGATCACAATCACACCTGTACAGTATGTATCCTTCCATCCTCTGCTTCCTTGGTACCATGCAATGGCAATGTCCACTATATCTATCCTGGCTGTTGTTATCAATTCAATTCAATTCAAAGGGCTTTATTGGCATGAGAAAACATACGTTTACATTGCCAAAGCAGAAAGAACAGTACAACAATACAGCAATACAATCAAAACAAAAACAAAAATTATGTACTTTGTCAGATTCTTCAATAGATCAACTTCTATGTACCAAGATCACTCGATGCAGGTATAGTGCAGGCATATACACAATGATTAGACTTTACGGTGGTTGTGTTCCATTTGATATCCTTCTCCTATCACAACTCAGCATCAACATCAGCAACTCACAAATCTTGCTGCTGTGTTTGCACATTGTTGTACTTCGCCCAGCAGATATGGGAGTTTTTTGTCATTGGTCATGTTTTCAAAATCTCTGTGTGTGGTTGTAATCTGTGGGAAGTATGTGGTTAGTAAGTATGTGGCTAGGTTATCCCTAGCCAAGCCTGTATGTGTATGGTCAAAGTCTAATTGGGAATGGACACAATTAAGCTTTATTGTAGGCCATTTATTTGCCTTCTTTAGCTTCTTTGATTGCTTTCTTTGGGAACACGCATTGTATTGATCACCATTCACCAGTAGATGTCAGTGGAGTTTATTACGGTAGTTTAAATGAACAGCACCACCAGCAACAGCCGCCTTTACGACGTTTCACGGTTGTCATACGGCATTGCTGGAGTCTAGATCCCACAGGCCGGAGGAACGATCGCGCTGTGATTGGCTACTAGATAGTAGATACCAATGTCTCTAAACAGCGCTCTCAATTTGACACAAAATAGCCTTCTCTGGATCAAACAGCGCTTAGCTCGCTTTAACGCGCTAGTTTATTTAATACTATTTTATAGCGATGTAGAATATCAGGCGAGTTTACAGACATCAACCAACTAACAATGTGTAAAATACGTATTTTATTTTTTCCACAAATGGCCAGAATCGTATATAATCTGCTATCTCTAGCGTTGTTGTAGTTAAATGTGTACATACTATATTTAATTTATTATACATTATTAATTGTTTCCTCCGAAAACAAGCTAGCCAATCACGATAACCATCCCTGCATGACCATCCCTCGGGTCTATGGGATGTAGACTATACCCTCTTGTTTACAACAACATGCCTGCCTGGCTCTGGCTGTGCTCAGCTGATCGTCCCTGCACTCCAACCTTTCTTTTACAATTTGTCGGCGAATCTCGCCTTGTCAGGCATGTTTAGGAAACACAGTATTGCGTTTGGATTCAATTTAACGCAGGGATCGAGGCGTTGTTGGAGGATGAATGAATGAATGTGAGTTAGAAAAGGAAGGTGTTTTCACTGCGGCTGTGTCGGTAGGCAGCTGATATGTATGGCATGGTATTTCATTGTAACTGTGAAGTGAATCACTGTACGTTATGATTACGTTTGAAGAGATCAGCATAGCACTACATTTCATTTTATGCCTTAAATATGTAGGATTACTTCAGAGTTATATCACTATCTGACCACAGTGAGCTACACAAATATTTGGAAATTTGCCTATTTAGATTTTATGTATAATGCATAGAAATTTGTATTTATTTTTGATGGGTATTGAAAGTACATGTGTACCTTTTGTGCTCTTTGAGAGTAATACTACGAGGTTGATGAGTTGGATGCTTGGGTTTATTATAATGTATGTGACATCTGCCACAGATGAGATGTTACCATGAATTTTATAGCTCTGCTCAAGTCATGACACCTCCACTTAGTAGTGCATTCTGATGTCCCATGTACCAGAATTATCTCCTGTATCCAAGCTTTCCTCCTCAGCACCATCAAACATACAGTATCCATATAGTGATGAAAAAAAATCACTGCCTACAGTTATCCCTCCATACTGCACCCAATATGACATAAATCAGTCAGTCATTAATTTCATTCAACCACTGGATGAGATCCTGAGCAGAAACTGTTGACTTGATTATGTCATCTGTCTCTCTCACTTAAAATGTCACTCCCTCACTATACTGTACATACTCTAGACTAGAGTAGGCCTATGTTAATACAATATACCATAACTAGCATATCTAGGTTAAATTCTTATTTTTCAATTTCATTTTCCCCCGTGTGTACGGTTTCTGTTAAATGATCAAAACATTTGGCCCTAAAATGCTTCCATACACTAGTACTCTTCCAGAAATTGCAACACTGGTGTCACGGACACCTGCTGGCCGAAAATGAAAAAATATCTTAATACTAATAACTAATTACTTGGATTATTATTATTACAGTTATCGCAGTCCGGATGTCTTTGCAATTGCCTCTCTGTCGGGAGAGTGAGTCAGTCCGAGACTCCGAGTGGTCATACAACTTGGATTGTACCTTCACAGATCTATTTCAGAGATAGTTTTTAGGCTAAGGGTATTAGTTCAAGGGTCATGCCTGTAGTGGGGATGTCTGGGCTTGGATATTGAATGCAAGACAGAAGTTCCAAAGACAAAGTTAAAGTGTGTGTGTGTGTGTGTGTGTGTGTGTGTGTGTGTGTGTGTGTGTGTGTGTGTCCTCAGGATGGCGTCTTTAACAGAGCAGCTGCAGGAGGTGCGGGCACGAGCGGAGGCCTGTCTGTACTCGGGAGGTACGGTGGTGGAGGTGAGGGTAGGTGTGACAGCCATGGCCAACCTGCCCCTGCCACCTTGCTCCAAGTATTGTCACATGGCTGCAGAGACCATGGTGATTGAAAACAGCTTTGGCAGCAACAGGAAAGAGGTGAGACGCTTTGTGTTTTAGGTGAGAATATAAGGAGGGACATTTCTGCTTTGAGTGTCACAAAAGAGGACAGGTGCACTTGAACTCAACGACATGAGCTAATTTGACGCCACCTGTCAAACAATCCTGGAGACTCTTTAGTCATACTAAAGAGGGCTGCATTTGATTATTTAAGTTAAATAATACAATTGTACTCCTCTCCTCCCCACTCCCCTCCTCTCCTCCAGACCTTGGCATCTCTTCAGAGATTGTCTACAGCGTTGAACATCCTTGAAAAATATGGATGTAATCTTACCAACCCCAACAGGCCAAAGTACTGGAGGACTGTGAAACACAACAATCCAGTGTTCAGGGCAACAGTCGATGCTATACAGGTAAGAAATCAGCTTCTAGTCCGTTGATGATTGGCTCGTTCAGGGTAGGAGTGGTACAGTCTGTCGCATTCAATGCACAGACACTGGAGTGAGATAGTGTGTGTGTGTGTGTGTGTGTGTGTGTGTGTGTGTGTGTGTGTGTGTGTGCGTGTGCGTGTGCGTGTGCGTGTGCGTGAAATTCCTGTTTGGTTAACAATTAACATCTTAAAAAAAAAGGATTATTCCACAATTTAATTAACAACTAATCCTGGGCGCTACACTTCCTCTGCCAACCTGGGGAGGGCAGCAGACTGACCTCATGCTTTCTTCTATGCATGAGTAGTCCAAGCTGCTTCTTTTCACCTGACAGGGAGGGTGAGTTCCTTCCACGTAGCGTGTGGAAGGAACACGTTATTCCGCCATTTTTTGAGGGTACCTACCCTAGGGGACACAGGGAGAACATGCAAACTCCACACAGAAAGGCCCTTTCGCCAACCCCGCCTCGGGTATGGGCACTGATGACACGGAGGAGAGAACACGCCCCCCCCAGCGTGTTCTCTCTCTTGGTTAACATCTTAAGAATAAATTGTGTTTGCACACATAAAAGAAAGGTGTACATGGTTACCGTTAACCTATGGGCTTTTAGATTTGTTTCCAATTATGTGGTTTTCTTCAGTATATTGTATTTACTTACTGTTGCTCAGTCTGAATGAGTTATATTTCATTTTACATTTTGTTAGTGATAATCTATGATGTTCAACTACCATTACATTACAGTAAGTGAATTTGTTCGTTTAACATCAGTCATACATTGAAACATGGTACAGTTCTGTGTTTCTTCTTTTACTTGTTTGAGCTTATTTTCACATTTAAGTTAGATCTTTTATCTATTTATTTATTTTACAAATTAGCTTCAGCGACATCCAGCTGAACATTTTGGAATCGGTTGCTTTAGTCAGATTTAGGATATCAGAGACTCCTTGTGTCAAATGCAGACAGTCTTTCATTCTTTATAATTTCTTCATCTTCCTCTTCTCAGGGAGGGAGGGCGGTGCTGTGTCTCTATGGTTACTCCAATCAGCAGCCAGATGGCCTCAGCTTCCCTGATGATGTCATGGAGCCTGATGTGTGCCAGGTTGCCACAGTAACACTGGAAGTGATGAGCCTGAGAATGGAACTGGATATGCTTATTAAGGTGTGTGTGTGTGTGTGTGTGTGTGTGTGTGTGTGTGTGTGTGTGTGTGTGTGTGTGTGTGTGTGTGTGCGTGTGTGCGTGTGCGTGCGTGCGTGCGTGA
Source organism: Protomyctophum parallelum (assembly GCF_964188405.1). Classification (NCBI taxonomy): domain Eukaryota; kingdom Metazoa; phylum Chordata; class Actinopteri; order Myctophiformes; family Myctophidae; genus Protomyctophum; species Protomyctophum parallelum. The sequence continues at coordinate 26,185,434 of NC_139709.1, read as the reverse complement.
CTTGTACTGCTTTGTGAGAACCAAATGTCGTCACAAGGATCTAAAGTATAAAAATCTCAGCAACTTTGCAGATCGACTCATGCCGGGTCATTAAGTCGCAAGACATAAACTTATTGACTCGCAAGCAGGAGTATCTTTAGCCTTACCCAAGGCACAATGAGACTATTTAAAACAGCAATGTGATGAAACATTTTGCACAAGACAGTCACAGATTACATTTGATACAGCTCTAGTACTTATCCTCTGGTTTTGATGAACAGGTCAACTGCATTAGGCACAAAATACCTATTGTTTAGTTAAAGCCTGTGTTCATCATTGTCCACATTTCAACCAATCTAATAATGGTTTGGGCGGGACATTGAGACAGATTACAAAACTACCTTTCAGAGAGTGTTTGCTGCGTGTGTGTGTGTGTGTGTGTGTGTGTGTGTGTGTGTGTGTGTGCGTCTGTGTGTGTCTATGCGTCTGTGTGTGTCTATGCGTCTGTGTGTGTCTTGCGTCTGTGTGTGTCTTGCGTCTGTGTGTGTAATGCTAATTATCTGTGCTAGTGGAGTGAAGTGAACCAAATCAAACTCTGGCGCATTGTGCTCTTGTGGTGATCTGATGTAGCAGCATGGGATTTAGATCTCTCTCTTGTTGTTTGCAAGATCAGCCAAAGCTTGTTGTCTCAGGGCTGATTTATGCTTTAGTGGCAAATATATTATAATTTTAAGGTATTTTTATAGAGCAACATCTTGCACCATTGTCTGACCCATTTGTTTATACAGTACCTGTGAATAAGTTGAAGAGTCCTATAAATTGGTTCATGTACAGTATTTATAATTGATCCACCCATGCCTGAACCTATACTTACAGTAATGTAGGAATGTCGCTAGCTCTTATGCAGAGTGGTTTGATAATCATAGCATCATCATCATCTATCTAACCTACAGTACATGCACACGTACATGTGTTTCAGGAGGCTCATCCCCATCCTGAGTTCTATGAAAGAATCATCCCAGCACTGAGACACAAGGTAGGAAACTGATAAACTTACATCTTATCCAAGATCACTTCAATTCAAGCTTCATTTGAACCGATATACTCATTTCTTTGAACTAATAATATACTTTGTGTGATCCATTTCCAATTCAGTAACGTGAACACTGGCTGCAATAATTATGTTGTACATGCTCCATTCTTGGCATGTTAACCTGTAGATGAGAAATCTAAAGTACGGTATTGCAATACTGCAATAAGAAACAGCGATCGTTTTTTAACACTTTTTATGCCCCGGAATTTTTCAAAATAAAGGCACTAGAGTGCCCAGCATAAGAGGCAGATTTTACTCTGAAAAGCACCGCCTTCCATTCCCCCCCAAAACCCGGAGGTGAAATGTTCCATTACTACCTCGCGCTAATAAGTCTGATCTCTCTTTAGAAGTGTTAATATTCCAAACGAGGTGCATGCTGAAGTCAGAAATTAGGACAGAACGTCGCCGTTTTGATCAAAACCATGGACAGCGCCGTAGATTCAGAGATAATAGCAAGATTTGTCGGCCGTAAACCAGGAAGTGAATGGCTCCGCACACAGTTAAACAGCTCGGATATATAATATATAAGGGGATTAGTGAATGGATGCTTTCCATTTAAAGCTGTTTCAGGCATCTCTTCGAACAAAATTGACGTTGTATGCAATAATTCAGTTTAAGCCAAGCATACTGGCGTTAAAACAAAGTACTAAATACAGAGCTATTTTCTTTGTGATTTCCAGAATCATGTTCAGTATAATGTTATTTACTTTCTAATTATAATATTTCCAATTCACACTTCCTGCTGTGTCTGACTCGGTCGACTCATATCTCATTCTTAGGATGTCGGTCTCAACACGGACGCTGTGGTCTATCCCTCTTCCTCCTCATCATCATCCTCTTCTTCCTCGTCCTCGGGCCATCGGGAGGGCCATCCAAAATCTCTGGCCTTCCCCCATCACCAGCACTCCCCTCGGGAGAGCAGCCAGGGGCGTTCGCTTTCCCTGGCCCACAACAGTCCCCGGTCTATCCAAAGCTTTGGTCCATGGCGCACCACTACAGCCAATGCATCCACCTCCACCAATAACAACTCCTCTTCCAGCAAGCACCCAGGTCAGACACAAATCTGAGCGGCATTGGAATATACAACACAGTCACACGCTACTGATTCAAAGAAATAAGGAGTTCTATAAGGAGTGAGTGACAGACAGACAGACCTTTATTGATCCTATGGGGGAAATTCAGTCGCGACAGGCAGCACAGCTAATTATTGTTAGTGTTATTGTTATTATTATTATAACTTTCTCTTACAATTTTCCAGATAACTGCACTATCTGCGGAATATTCGCTGTCGCCACTCACTGCCCCACATGTGTCCAGTGTCTGTGCATTGAATGCGACAGACTGTACCACTCCTACCCTGAACGAGCCAATCATCAACGGACGACAGTGACGTCATCGTCGTCATCTAGAAGCAGGAAGGGCCACAGGTGTGCAGGGTAGAATAAGTGGTTGAAATCACAGAAATGGAACCGCAACATCATTGTGGCTGGCCTCTTGTTTCACGCTCTGTTTTTCTCTCTCTCCCACTATTTATATTCTCTGCCTCTGCTTGCCTTTTTCTTTTCCCTCTCACTGCCCCATCCCCTCTCTGTGTCTTTGTCTCTCTATCTCTGTCAGTAGTTCGTCATCATGGCGTTGTATTCACTGCAGTAAAGTCAACTCCATCCAAGATGTGCTGTGTGAGACATGTGAGCGCCCCCGCTTGGCCTCGGCTGGATCTACAGCAGACGACTCTCAGCCCGTCACCAACACTGGTGTGTGTGTGTGTGTGTGTGTGTGCGCGTGTGTGTGTGTGTGTGCGTGTGTGCGTGCGTGTGAGCGAGCGAGCGAGCTGTCAGGAACACCTCAGTATTTGGATCCGTATGCAGAATAATCCAGACAACAACGACTTGCACTCAAGCACTTTTATTATAACTCAGAAAACCCTCCCAGGGCATATATAACATAAAGTCCCACTCTTGGGAAACACAGTGTTATAATCGAGCAACCTAACCAATAGGAGTAGGAGAATATTAGGAGTCCCTAATATACCTCCATGCTCATTAACCAAAGTCTCTTCAGCTTAGAAGCGCAGGTGGACACAGTCTCACAATCAGCCAGGGGATGGGAGGTAACAGAGGGGCAAAGGTAGGGACGGCGGCCCAGGCGTGGTACGTCCTAGGACAGGACGTGACACGAGCGGGTGTGCATGCTATCGTATCATATTGTTTACAGAGTACGAGTAGTTCCAAAATCTTTATTTGTACTTGATAATTACAGTGGAGAGAGACAGGACACATGCATAGAGAGAAGGGGAGTGATATGCAGCAAATTGTCAGGCCTGCAGGGAATTTATCCGGGGACTCGCTGTCACGCATTAGAGCCCATGTGGTACCACTCGGCTATCGGCTCGCACTGTGGTTCAACATTTTAATCTGGACATAACCCAGGAGAACACAACACATCAATTGTATACTTGTTCTCTGTGTGTGTGTGTGTGTGTGTGTGTGTGTGTGTGTGTGTGTGTACTTTCTGCTCCAGAGTGGCAGTGTAAGAGCTGCACTGTGGTGAATGCGGCCAGCAGCATCTTGTGTGAGGTGTGTGAACGTCCTCGTCTGGCCACCCGGCCTCCGCTCATCCCGACACACCCTGGTGTCACACCACCCAGACCCCCCGCACCTGTACTGGGCATGCCCGGTGACCCTGACAGCCAAGTAGGTTTTGAACAGTTGCTCGCGTGTGTGTGTGTGTGTGTGTGTGTGCGTGTGTGCGTGCATGCGTGCGTGCGTGTGTGCGTGTGTGCGTGTCTCCCTCTCTACCATTCTCTGACTTCCTTTGTTCTACTTTTTTGCCTCTGTTTCTCTCCCCTAACTGCTGCCCTTTTTCCTTCCTCTGTCTCATTCCCTCTCCCTTTGTTTCTCCCGTCTGTCTGTCTATCTGTCTGACTGTCTGTTCCTCCCTCCCCCCTCCCCAGTGGGTGTGTCAGTTCTGTACCTACTTGAACTACTCTCCGGCCACTGTGTGTGAGATGTGTGACCTGGCCCGTCCTGAGCCTGCCCCCATGCCAGTCAAGCTCCGCCCCCCATCTCCCGTCAGACGCGTCCCAGCACTGCCAGTCAAACCCAAAGACCCGCCCTCTGAGGATCCTGATTTGCGGAGACAGAGGCTAATGGAGGAGGAGGGGTTGAAGTTGATTCAGCTGATTCGGGTAACCTTTTAGATTTACCGCTCATTAACTTGGCTGCACTGCTGGTGCAGTTGGAACTGTATGACAACATTACAGATGTATTTATTTAAACATTATAAAAACCTTTCCCTGACCATACTAAAAGTCAACAGACAGACAAATGATAAAAAACATTGGACGAAAGAAAGATTGAGAAGAACTGTAAAACCGGCATAACCTGCATGTACACTAGTAATAATTGTATATCTTCATCCTAATCAATTGTTCGAGACAGTGTAGGAGAGACTAGATAGAAAAGCTGAGAGGAAGACAGTGTAGGAGAGACAGACAATAATGAAGATCAGAGTAAGACTGTAGGAGAGTCAGACGATATAGGGAAGCTGAGAGGGGCACGTTGTAGTAGGCGTCTAGGAGAGAAAGACAGTCTTTATCTTTATCATTCACCTCTCATTTCTCCTTCAGGATGGAGAGAAGAGAGGAGTGAGTCCTGAAGAGGTGTACACAGGCATGCGCGTAGCCGGGGACCCCAGTATCTTACCTTGTGATTGGCTGAAAGCCGAGCTGCCTCTATTATTGGAGCAGATCTGTGCTCTTGTAGCATCATCCCCAGCCTTCTCTGGAACTAATGGTGACAATATAAACGAGTACACAGTAAGTTCCATTACTTTATTTTATTGCCATTGTTCATTATCTTCTATTGTTTATTCATTTATTTGCTTGTTTTCCCCTCTACGTTATCTTTTCATATATATATATATATATATATTAGTTTTTTTGTTGTTGTTTTTTTTTTGCAAAATATTTGTCCCAGAATATGGTCGCTAGGGTTCATGTGTTTAGTGTTGACTTTGTTCGTTTTGTGTTTATTTTTTATTTATTTTTATTTTAAGATATATGTTTTGCGGCTTACGCCTTTTATTGGTTTTTGAAGGGACAGACAGTAGGCTGACAGGAAACGGGAGAGAGATGGGGGGATGACATGCAGTAAAGGCCGTGTCGGGCTCGGGAGTCGAACCCGCGGCACACTGCGACTGGATTACCAGTCGGGTGCCCAGACGGTTACGCCACCGCCTGGGCTGTGTTTAGATTTTAACTAAACTTGTGTGAGCCTGTGTTGAGTTTATTTTGCTGTATGCTCTCTTTGTGCTTAGTGGGTTGTTGCCAGATTGTATATGCGTTTGCCAGGTAAGCTTAGTATAGACAGGACGAGAGGGGGAGGGGGGTGGGGGACTCTCCTGAATCTACAATCTACAGTCTCTAGAAAGTATAGTGCGCTCCAGGTGTTTGCGACTGCAGCAGAATGTCAGCGCTGTCACCTCCTGTCTGTACGGAGAGTCGGGATCAGTCCGATCAGGTTTGTGTGTTATCGGCAAGCTTGAGAAGCGTGACAGAGGTGTGTGCAGAGATTTGCAGTCTTCGGCTTGAAGAGATTGGAGTAGAGGGGAGAGCATGCAGCCTGGCAGTGCCCCTGTGCTCAGGGCCAGTGGGCTTGAGATGTGCTTTCCCAACCTCGCATGCTGCTTCCTGCCCATCAGGAAGTTTGTGATGCGGCGCACAGGGAGGTACAGGCAGCTGCCTGGGACCCTGGTTTGTAGGAACATATATCAGTCATTTTTTGACTGAAAATTATGCAGCCAATGTGTCCCAATTTCTTTTTACCACTTTCAACCCCTGGTGTCCCTATTTTCGGCATGTCATTATAGGCAAATATTTTATAAATTAAATGCAGAGATCAACTGGAGCTATGGTGAAACCTTTTTAATCAGGAAAAATAATCATCAACCTACTAGCTGATAACGCCTCACATCCACGACGCATTGTGAGCTTGTAGGATGCCTAATTCCGGCTCGCTGCAGCTGTGCGAAGGAGCATACATTAGGCATTAGCCTAATTAGCTCCGGTCATTGTTCTGTTTTAAAACACGTCATGTCAGTCCTCATTTGGTGTACTTTTCATGAATGTTTTTTTTTTAACCCATTGCATCCTACCATAGAATGGTGTGTTCAACCCCAGTGCCGGCGAGGATGGTGGGAAGCAGGGGGAGCAAGGTGTGATCCAGTTGTCCAGAGCAGAGGCCAAACAGGCCTGGCTGACAGCAGGGGGTGACACTGAGAGAGCTGCCAGACAGGCTCTCCGTGACAGAGACGCCAAGGTACAGCATATGTCCCTCTCTGTAAACACATCAAGTCCTGTTGAATGGGCTATATGCATACACGCCATTTTGGAAAGCACTTTGCCTTCCCTACTGCCTTCACAGGTGTTACTGCTGATACTAATGAAGGCTCTGTTCCATTCTGGTCAACACAGAGTCAGGGTGCTGCTATATTGTTCTTGTTGGCTCACTGGAAACACTCTGCTACACCAGTGAGTTCCAAATGGTCCTGTACGGGTGTGTAACCAAATGTACCCATATGGGTCCATTTCCATTTGTACACTCTCAGAGTTATGGGGGTCCTTGAAATTAACACGTTTGAGAACCACTGCACACTAAATGGAACAGACCCTTAACTAGACAAAGTGCCAATCGGCACAGGTCTCCACCAGGGCAGGTCAGGTTGTGGCCTCATGGTGGCGCTATAACAGGCTGTTGAGGAAGATTTGGGCCGGAGGTTCGTGTTGGAGGGATGCAGGTACAATGTTTTTCCATGTGTGCATACATAAGTTGTATACAGATCGATGCAGTTATAGCTAAAAACAGGAATTGGCCTGTTATAGCGCCACCGTGAGGCTGATTTTGAGGAATAAATTGTGGCATGTCGTCCTCGGCCTAGTGAAAATGTGCGTGTATAATTTAACGGAAATTGCACACTGTGTTTGTGATTTGTGGGCTTTTTTCGAAATGGACGAATCGTGTGAGCTTTGGAAGCCAATCAGGATGGAAGATGGGAAATGGTGCCGCTCCGTGTTGATCACATGACTATGGAGATAGTGTATAGCGATTTGCGTGAAATTTGGAGAAAATCTGAAGGAGTAATAATAGAAAATGTGTTTTACATATGTCGGCCTCCTGGTGGCGCTATAAAGAGCAGATGTGAAAAATTCCAGGCAAAGGTTTTTCCTTGGCCTCTAGGGAGTTGGCATACAAAGTTATCCACAGATCCGTGCAGTTAGAGGTAAAAACACTTTCCGGCCAGTTATAGCGCCACCTTGAGGCTGAGTTGAAATTGTTCATGTGGCATTTCGTCCTCGGCCTAGTGGGAATGTGGGTGCACAATTTCACGGAAATCACGCGATGTGTTCATGATTTGCAGCATTTTGTTTGAAACTGAGCACTCCTGTGAAATTTGGAAGCCAATCTTAACCAATCAGGATGGAGTCTGAGAAATGTGAAAGACCGGTTTCGTTGAATGGCTCTAGAGAGACTGTGTACCAATTTGCGTGATGTTTGGACAAAATCTGTAGGTGTACTGTGCAAAAACTTGTTTTGCACAAAGCGGCCTCCTGGTGGCGCTATAACAGGCCGTTCTGGAAAGTTTGGGGCAGAGGTTCATCGTTGGCATCCAGGGAGTGTGTGTGCAAAATTTGGCATCGACCGGGTTAACGGTGGCCGAGATTAGCTGCTCACGGACGGACACACACACACACACACACACACACACACACGGACGGACGGACGGACGGACGGACGGACACACGGACGGACGGAGTGCAAAACATACTCTCCCCACATGCCTTCGGCCTGGTGGAGACAATTAGTATCAACGGTAACACCTGTGATGGAAGTAGGGAAGCGGCCTGGAAGTAGCAAGAGTTATTCTGCATGCATATAGCCCATTTGAATACAACGGTGGTTGTAAAATGTACCTTTTACAGGTCAGTTTGGTTACATTTGACCACTCTCAAGAGTTATGTGGGTCCATGGCTTAATACATAACAAACTGGTGGGGTCCTCCTCACAATTAAAGAACCCTTGGCATAAAGCTATAGACGCGAAGCTGTTGTATCTCTCTGTCCCTTCCGTCCCCTCAGGTCAAGGAGCTGTGTTCTTTAGGCTTCGATGATATTCCTCGCTGCCATGAGGTGTTGAGGCAGAGTGGAGGTGAGGTGCGCGGCGCCTTGGCCTTACTGCAGCGACCCCTGCTGGAGCCCTTCCACCAGCGCATGTGGAGTGACGAACCCGAGCCGCCCATTGACATCTATCATCCTGACAAACAGGTGCACGTTAAGACGTTTGCGCTATATCAAATGAGCTGTGATTTTGTTTTGTTAAAATGTGTGTGAAATGGCTCTATATATGGATAATAATTTCTATACTTTATTTATTAATGAACAATACATACATTACGATGTAACGTAAATATACACCGTATATAGTTTGCACAGTAACAGGGGTCTCCCCGTCTCACCAGCACTTTCGTGAACAGAAAATACTGCACCACTTGTCTCACACGATGGTGTATTTCTAATTACTATCTCTGCCTATGCATGTCATCCTTCAGCGTATATGTAGGAGATTACTGGCCGTGTACAACCTGCCGAGCTGGGGCCGCTGTGAGCTGGCGCTGTCCCTGCTCCTGGAACGCAGCGCCACCTACTCCCTGGAGGACGTAGTGCAGGCTGTAGGGGAATCTCACGACCGGGAGTTCATCAAGAGGGTGCTGGCCAAAGAATGTCCAATCTGCCTTTCTGTCTTCCCACATAATAAGGTATGGTGTGTGTGTGTGTGTGTGTGTGTGTGTGTGTGTGCGTGTGCGTGCGCGTGTGCGTGTGCGTGTGCTAAAATATGCATTAAATATTCTTTATTTGTACCTTGTGAGGACCTAATCCCATAGGAATAGAAACACTAGGTAAACCTGCCCAAGTGTTAAAAACATGTTGCTGGTCCTCTTACAAGGAAGGGACAATTTTAGTTTTAGGGCTATACTCTTATGCATAGTGAAACTTCTGCCTCTCACCCTCCATCTTACTTTCTCCTCTTCTTTTCCCCCTCCCTCTTGTTCTTCCCCATGTATCACGTTCTCCTCTCAGATGCAGTCTCTGACATCGTGCCAGTGCTCAGTGTGCTGTGGCTGTTTCCAGCAGCACTTCACCATTGCCGTGAGGGACAAACACATCAGGGACATGGTGTGTCCCGTGTGCTGGGAGCCGGACATAAATGACCCAGAGCACCTCAACAGTTACTTCTCCACATTAGACATCCAGGTAAAGCCTAAGGCCGTTGTTCCATGTGTACGCTTTAATGAGCAACGCAAGTTCAGGAAAAAATAGGTTGGCAAGGTGCGGTCCAGGGACCCCCAGACCCTGAGGGGGTTCCAGGAGGTCCACAGTTAAATTATTCATAGTTAGGAACCCTTACAGGTCAGTAACTCTGAAAGCATACAAATGGAACCAAATAGACCCTTTTGGGTGCCTGAGGCCCTGAACACAACACATTACTCTGGAACTTAGAGTAGGTTGGCTGTTCTTGCAATGCATCGTGCGTCTCTATTTAAAGACACAGAAATACCTTTTTGCAACCCAGGGAAGGAGGGCAACAGAAGAGTGAATTGAGAATTGAGAAACATCTCACAATTATAATGTCGTTACATTGAAAACCTTGCTGCGCATTGTCCGTAGTCAGTGTAAAGTAGTTGCATTGTAGGGTTGAAGACTCGGGTAACTTGAATGCATTTCATTTCACAGTTGCGAGAGTGCCTAGAGCCAGAAGTCTATGAACTCTTTCATAAGAAGCTGACAGAACAAGCTCTCATTAAGGACCCCAAGTTCCTTTGGTGTAGCCATGTAAGTACATCATCTGCTCAGCGGTTATTTTGACGGGCATAATTAAGATGAAACCTTTAATATTTACTTGAAAAGTAGACAATGGGCTTCTAACTCTAACACTAGAGGCTATGCTAACATGAGTTGAGCATTTCTATAATTATGTCAAAACTAAATACATAAATAAACACAATGTTCTCTTCTCTCCTTCAGTGTTCATATGGGTTCATCTACGATGGAGACCAGCTCAAGGTCACGTGCTTTCAGTGTCGCAACAGTTTCTGTGCTCAGTGCAAAAAACCTGTAAGTTGTGCATGCATGCGTGCACTAAAATATGCATCTGTTTCATTAACCACATACTGTATGTACTCTTTTGTT